>NW_028270148.1:29092614-29408425 GCF_037043375.1 Chiloscyllium plagiosum
GGGTGAAACTATTAAATTGGGGGAAGACAAACTATTGAAATATTAGGCAGGAACTGGGAAATGAAGACGGGGGCTGCTGTTTGAGGGTAAAGCCATATCTGGCATGTGGTATTCTTTCAAAGGCCAGTTGATTAGAACTCAGGACAGCATGTCCCTATGAAAATGAAGGACAAGGATGGCAAGATTCAGGAAGTTTGGATGACAAAAGAAATTGAGAGCTTAGTCAAAAAATAAAGGAGGCATACATAAGGTTTAGAAAACTGAAGACAGACAGAGCCCTTGAAGAATGTAAAGAAAGCAGGAAATAACTTACAGAAGGAATTAGAAGGGTTAAAAGAAGTCATGAAATGTCTTTCACAAACAGTGTTAATGAAAATTCTAAGGTGTTTTATACATATATTAGGAGCAAGAGAATAGCTCGGGTAATGGTAGGTCTACTCAAGGACAAAGGAGGGAATTTATGCTTGGAGCCACAGGAAGTGGCTGAGGTCTTTAACAAATACTTCACATTTGTATTCACAAAGGAGAAGGACATTGTGGATGGTGAGTCTTGGGAGGGGGATGTTGATGTTCTGGGGCATGTCAACATACAAAAGGTGTTGGGTGTGTTAAAAAGCATTAAGGTAATGAAGTACCCAGAACCTGATGGGATCGATCAAGAATGCTGATGGAGGCAGGTGTGGAAATTGCTGGGGCCCTGTATGAAATCTTTATATCGTCTTTCATCACAGAAGAGTCCCAGCGTTCTGAAGAATTGCCAAATATTGTTCCTTGGTTTAAGAAGGGCAACAGGGCCAGTGAGTCTTATGTCAATGGTAGGGAATTTATGGAGAAAATTCTTAGGCATAGGATTGACTCACATTTAGAAAAATATGGATGCATTAGGAACAGGCAGCATGGCTTTGTGTGGTGAAGGTCATGTTTCACAAACTTGATTGAATTTTTTGAGCAAGTGACAAAGATGATTGATAAGGACAGGGTGATAGATGTTGCCTGTATGGACTTTAGCCAGGCCTTTGACAAGGTCCCTCATGGCAGGCTGATATAAAAGATAAAGTTACATAGAAACCATGGTAATCTGGTAAGATAGATACAGAACTGGCTTAGTCAAAGAAGAGAGAGTAGTGGTGGAAGAGTCTTTTTCTGACTGGAGATCTGTGACCAGTGATGCTCCGTAGGGATCGGCGCTGGGACCCCTGTTGCATATGATGTTTATAAAGTGAGGTGGAGGTGGTCGACAGCTTCAAGTTCCTACGAGTAACTATCACCGACAATCTACTGTAGTTCATCCATGTTGATGCTACAGTTGAGAAAGCACACCAAATTTTCACCTTCCTCAGAAGACTAAGGAAATTCAGCATTTACACAATGAATCATACCAATTTTTATAGATGCACCATAAAGAGCATTCTATCCAGTTGCATCAGAGCTAGGTATGGCAACTGCTTTGCCCAAGACTACAAGAAATTAGAGAGAGTTGTGAACACAGCCCAGCTCATTATGAAAACCAGCTTTCCTTCCATTGACTCCGTCTACACTTCCCACTGCCTCAGGAAAGCAGTCAACATAATCAAAGGCCGGTTATACTCTGCTTCACCATCTCCCATTGGGTAGAAGACACAAACGTTTGAAAACACATGTCAATGGACTCAAGAATCACTTCTTCCCCACTGTTATCAGACTTATGAACGAACCTCTCATGTATTAGAATTGATCTGTCTCTGCACCTTATCTGTAGCTGTAACACTATATTCTGCATTCTGTTCTATTACCCTGATGTACTTATGTGGTTGTCTACTCTGGTTAGCATGACTTGTCTGGTTAGCATGCAAACAATACTTTTGACTGTATCTTGGTACATGTGACAATAATAAATCAAATCAAATTAAAAGATTTGGAGGCCTGATTAGTACATTTACAGGTCACACAAAGGTTTGAGGAGCTGCGGATAGTGAGGAAGATTGTCAAATGATATAGCAAGATATAGATAGGCTGGAGAGTTGGTTGGAAAGGTGGCAGATCGAGTTTAAACTGGACAAATGCGAGGTGATGTATTTTGGAAGAGCTAAAGAAGGAAGGAAGCATACAGTAATTTGCAGAGCCTTTATTAGCATCAACATACAGAAAATTTAAGGGTTTCAAGTTCACAGTTCCCTGAAAGTGGCAACACAAGTGGATAAGGTGATCAAGATAATATATGGCATGTTTGCTTTCATTGATCAAGACCTGGAGTATAAAAACTGGCAAGTCATGTTGCAGCTGTATAGAACTTTAGTTAAGGCACATTTGCAATATTGTGTGACCAACTACATGCAGAACGTGAGGGCTTTGGACAGAAAATGGTTAAAGAAAAGGTTTATCAGGATGTTGCCTGGTTACAGAAAAGGTTTACTAGGATGTTGCCTGGTTTGGACGATATTAGCTGTAAGGGGAGATTAGAAAAAATTGGTTTGTTTTCACTTGAACATCAAAGGATGAGGGGTGACCTGATAGAAGTTTACAAAATTATGAGAGGCATGGATAGTCCGTGTCATTCTCCCAGTGTAAAAATGTCAATTACAAGGCGATATGGGTTTCCCATAAACGGAGGTAAGTTTAAAGGAGATGTGAGAGGCCAGCTTTTAATATAGAGGGTGATAAGTTCATGGAATACACTGCCAGAGGTGGTGGTGGAGGTGGATGTGATAGCAACATTTGAGAGGCATTTTGAAAGATATATAATTAGGCAGGAAATAGAGGGTTATACACTGCATGAAGGCGAAAGGTTTTTAGTTTAGAAAGGCGCCATGTGTCAGCATGATGCAAGGTCAGCAAGCAGCCACTCCACTGCTCTCAATGTTGATTCCTCCTGCCCTCAGCCTCTCTTTATGCCCATGATTCTGCCCACGCTTAACTCTACTAGCGATCCATGTCTGATCTCTCCAAGAGTCTAAGACCAGCATTAGCTGCATGCTAGGTGGCACTGCCAGCACAGTACAGATGTCAGTCTCCTATAGGTTTCGGGAGCAGGGGTTCTACCCTATTAGGCCTGAAAATGTCCAGGTTAAGAGTCTGATTACATGATAATTACATCAGACTTTGCAGATTCCCACTGGTTCTTCCACTGATGGATTAAAATCCCAGTAACACTTGTTGTATTTGGTGATATTGTGTGATAAACCTAATATTCCAATGCTACAATATTAAAATGAAACTTCTATGCATTTTGTGTAAAAGGTCTGTGCTCACCTTAAGGTATCACAAGGGGTTGATCTGTAGCAGAATGCAAAAAGATGCGGTGATGTGGTCTCTAATCAATCTTTCTCATTCTGCACAACTTGAGACTAAAAGAAATAGGAACAGGAGTAGGCAGTTCAGCCCCTTGAGCCTGCTCCATCTTTCAATAGGATGGTGGCTAATCTGACATTTCCTCACATCCACTTTTCTGCTCTTTCCTCATAAACCTTGACTGCTCTTTTTTTATATAAATTTTTTATTAAAATTTTTTTCTTTTTTTTAACAAAGCAACTACATATAAAAAAAACAAAATACAAGAAGATAGAGGTAATACAACAATGTCATATCACAATACTATTCATAATAAATTACCTACCATTCTACCAGAACAACGTACCTACTTAAACTAAACTACAATCAAATTAAATAAAAATTAAACTAAGCTGAATTCAGAGTAATTTAAATTAAATTATATCATATTACTTTATTCTATTTCGCTCACCACTTCTCCACTGAAGCTCCCACCCCTGGGAGTACCAGTCATTGTACCCCTATTTTTGTCCCCCAGCTTCCCCTCCCAGGGCCCCATAGGCGCCTAAACTGATTCCCATGGCTATATCACGGCCTTAATTAATATTGCCGATAAATCCGCATTAATAGAATTTAGAAAGGGCTGCTATGTCTTATAAAGCTGCTCGGTTTTGTGGTGTACGTCCTTTTTGTGAGGTAGTCTTGGGGGAGATGCTCCATCACCACCCTGCGCCACCCCATAAAACCTGGGGTTTTTTCCAACATCCAATTCATTAAAATGTTCTTCCTTGCACGGTGGGTAAGAATGTTGCACAGTGTCTTCCTGTGTTCCCCCAGAGAGGGCAAATTTGGGAACCCCAAAGGGAGAAATACTGGGTCCATTTTGACTTCAATTCTCAGGATTTCCTTCAGCTCCCTTACTATGACACTCCAGTTTCTCTGGATCTTACAACATGACCAAAAGCAGTGTGTAAGAGTGTGTATAGTAATCTTACCTTTGGGACACCCTGGAGATGCTCCTCTCTTTAACTTAGCTAGCCTCTCTGGTTCCATGTGAGCTCTGTCTAAAATCTTCAATTGCATGGCCTGTACTTTGTTACATATTGAAATTTTCTTTACATTTTCCCACATATCTTCCCATGTTGCCAGTGAAATATCCTCTCTTAGTTCCCGATTCCAATCCTACAGAGTCTCTCCCATCTCCTTTCTGTAAATGATGCAAAGTACTAACTGAAAGAGGGCCTATGCACTGGTGCACTCTTTTCTCCATGTCTGACTTATAAGGGTGAGCCAGGAGCATGGCCTTGCTTTGTATATAATCCCTTAACTGAAAGGACCAGAAAAGGTCTCTATTAGACAATCCATATTTCTGACTTAGTTGGCTCAATGATATCAAGACCACCCCCTCAAACAAATCTCCCAGACAGGAGATTTCTTTATTCTCCTATAGCTTAAAGTCAGAGTCTATTGCCTCAAGTTTAAATCCTTGGGCTCCCAGCAACAGGGTAAACGGTGAGGTCCTAGACCAATTGCCCTCGTCTTTCCTCATTATCATCCAGGATTTCACTGTATTTAAAATGATTGGGCTCTTATACTGCTTGATCATGGATTTCATCTTATCCATAAATAAAAGATTAACTAGGTGACATTGCAACTGCGAAGCTTCAATGTCAAGCTAAATCAACCCTGAATCCCCCTGTCACCCACATATGCTAACAGGGCGCTTACTTGATATGTCTTCAAGTTTGGAAGGTCCACCCCCACCTCACCTGGTGAGAGCTGCAATTTAGTAAATTTAATTAAAGGGCACCTGTGACACCAGATAAAGGATCCAAGCCAACCATTGAGCCTCCATAACACTCATCTGGGTAGCAACAACAAGAGCATTCTCATGGGGTACAACAGGCGAGGAAGAATATTCATTTTAATCAGGGCTATTCGGCCTAACCATGATAACTGTAATCCCTCCCACTACTGCAAATCCTGTTTTATCCTTTCCAGTAGTTGTACATAGTTCGTTAGCTTTGTACAGCTGGTGGGAGGCAGGGGTAATAAAAATTCCCAAATACAAAAACCTTTTGACGACCATCTAAATGGGAACTGCATTCCATCGTCCAGGTCAAGCACCTCCACTAATCCCCCCACCAGCATGGCTTCCAATTTTGTGAAGTTGATCCTTTATCTCGCAAAACTGCCAAATAAATAAATTTTTTGTATCAATCAAGGAACCGACTCCTCTGGATTTGTCAAGAACTAAAGGACATCATCAGTGTATAGGGTGATTTTATGCTCCCCCATTCCAACCTTTGGCGCCACTATTTCAGGGTCCCTCCTGATAGCCTCAGCTAATGGCTCAATTGCCAAGGTAAATAGCAGCAGTGAGAGAGGACACCCCTGTCGACTTCCTCTCCCAATACTAAAATTATCTGACTTATTACCGTTTGGGATGACTGCAGCTTTAGGATCATGATACAATACCACCACCCATCTGGCAAAGGCTTCCCCCAGACCAAACAGGTACGGCCATTCTATCAAGTCAAATGCCTTTTCCGCATCAATTTTTGCTGGCATACCTGCACTTTGTTCAAGAAGCTACGGCCCCTGATAAAACCCATCTGACCTTCTTTCATAATATGGAGCAATACCTTTTCCAATTTCAGGGCCAGCACCTTTGATAGAATTTTAAAGTCTATATTCGACAATGAAATTGGTCTGTATGAAACACATTCTTTGGGGTCTTTCCTCTTCTTTAAAATGAGGAGATATTAACCTCCCTACAAGTGGGCAGAAGACAATCCTGTGTATGAGAATAGCTATACATCTCCAGAAGTGGTTCCACCAACACGTTTATGAATTCTTTATAAACTCACTTGGGAATCCATCTGGTCCTGGTGCTTTGCAACACTGGAGATGCTTTGCAACCCTGCACCTCTTGTATTGTCACAGGCACATTTAACAGGGAAACCTGTTCTGTGTTGAAACTGGGGAGGTCCAGATTCTCAAAAAAGTCTGCATTCTCACTGCACTGTCTTCGCTGTCCTCTGACTGGTATAATGCTGCAAAGTATTCTCTAAATCTAACATTGATCTTTTTCAGCTCACGGGTAACTGTGCCAATCTTCTCTCTAAATGACATAATGGATTGGGAAGTATTTTTCTTTCTAGCCAGATATGCCAGATATCTACCTGGCTTATCTCCAAATTCAACCAATCTTTGTTTAGCAAAGGAGATCTCTTTTTTTGCCACCTGTGTGTGCAATGAGTTGAGAGCAGCCCGGAGAGCTGTGACCCGCTGCAGCTTGACCAATGAAGGCCTATTATAATCTTCCTCAGCTACCTTCAGCCAGGTCTCCAGCATCCATTGTTGGTCCTCCCTCTGCCTTCTTCTAGTCGCTGAATACAAAGTGATCAGGTCTGGTATATATGCCTTAGTGGCCTCCCAAAGTATTGCTGGATTACTGGCCATACCCAAATTGATATCCCAGAAGGCCCTGAACTCTCTTGTAACGTACTCAATAAATTTGCTTTCCCTTAACAGGAATAGGTCCATGCGCCAGTGCCGTGCATCTAGTCTGCCACCCTTGATTTTAACATCACTGTTAAAAGTACACTGGCGCATGGTCTGAGATAGTTATATTCCCAATTTTACAAGCTAATGTTCTGTCCAAACAAGTCGATGGCATAAGGAACATGTAAATTTGTGTGTGGCACTTGTGTGGGTTGGAATAAAGAGTAAAGTCTCTTCCATTAGGGTGGAGATGCCTCCACACATCCTCTAATCCCAACTCCTGAAACAAGTCTACCAACTGTCGTCATTGCGCAGGGGTACCTGCCAGACCCCTTGGCATCTTGCCTACTCCGAGATCCATCAGGCGATTAAAATCCCCTCCTGTGATCGTGTGGTGCACCACAAGATTCATTAATTTAGCAACTGCATCAATTATCAATTTAAGAGGGTACGCCGGGAGACAATAAACATTAAGGATGCCATACTCTTCTCCACGTATTAGAACTTTAAGAATGATGAACCGTCCATGTTCGTCCTTAATTTGCTCAGTTACCTGGAATGGGAGGTTCCTTCTTACCAGTATCGCCACTCCTCCACTCTTGGAGCGAAAGGAGGAGAAGAATACCCTGTCATAACACCCCTGCTGCAGCTTCAGATGTTCCTTATCAGTTAAATGCGTCTCTTGCAACAGGGTGATGTCAACCTTTTCCTTCCTAAGGCTTGACAGTACCTTCTTTCCTGTAATGGGGGAATGGCTCCCTTTTACATTCCAGGAGCACCACAAATCACTAGCCATGGTCGTCCAGGGCAGCCTATGGTTTCCCAAGAGGAGGAAGCTTATCTGAGGTGTGGTGGGCGAAAAAGACATTAACTTTGTAAAGTCTAAAAACTACTCCTATAAAAACTACTGCAACTAAAAACCTATCCACAACATTTAACTTAAATAAACACCTAAGTAAACCTCAATTCACTAGAGATCTCCCCCCTTGCCCAATCTTCCCAATTGTTGCTACCATCCTGGCTCCTTCCAGCTGAGGCCGCACCCTAGTCCCACGCAATACACAGATAAAGAAAATATGTTATTTACATTCTGAGTGTTAACAATGGACACCCAACCTCTGCCTTCCACACCACTTCTCCATACATCTTAACCACAGGTATAGCCACCCCCAATCCAAAAACAAAAGGACAGCAGCAAAAAAAAAAACCCAGACAATACCAACCGACTGAAATGATAAATAAATCAGATTTTACACCAAGGCAGTACAAAATCTATAAAACTGATAACCACAAAAAGGAGAGAGAGGAGTAAAAAAAAAGGGGGCAGAAAAAGTAAGGAAAAACTGAACTATTGACCGTAATGGTGCCCCTTCACCCCCTCCACTCCCGAACCAAGTCCTTTGTTTCAAAGAGTTCACAAAGTCCTTTGCCTTTTCTGCAGAATCAAAATTATATACCATCCATCCATGAGCGAAATGCAACGCTGCTGGGTACCTCAAGGAATATTGAATGTTCAGATCTCTTAATTTTCTCTTAACTTCATCAAATGCCTTCTCTTCTTAATTATGGCTCCTGAGAAGTCTTGAAAAAACATTATTCTTGAGCCTTTGTGTATTAAAGCCTATGGATCTCTTCTCAGTATTCTTGCTGTTTCAATCACTAACTGTTTCTCTTTATAGTGCTGGAGTCACACTAGGACCGGGTGGGGGCATGGATCTGCCCCTGACCTGCGCATTGCCATCCAATGGGCCCGTTCCACACTCACTAGGCCCAATTCCGACTCCAGCCCCAGGAACTTCTGGAGCCACTTCTCCAGGAAACCGATGAGGTCCTCACCTTTCTCGCGCTCTGGGAGAGCCATGAGCCATAAATGTTTCCTTCTACTTTTGTTTTCCAGGTCATCCACTTGTTCCTGAAAGACCCGAACCTAATCTTCCAGTGTTCAGACCCTTCCTCCCGAGACCTCCCCACATTCTCCGATGCTGTGGTTCTCTGCTCCACTGCTTCTACTTTTCGGTCTTGTGTTTGATTCTCCTGCTCGTGCTTTTTCAGCATGAGAGATATTGGCACAATCGCTGCTTCAATCATTTATTGGAGTTTGGCAAACTCCAAGAGTAAATGCTGCTGCCCCATTAAATCCAAAGAGGCCGCCCTGGGAGTTTGAGCACTGGCTGCAGGCACCCCCGATGCAGTTAAGGAGACCCCTGCCTGCTGTACTCCTTTCGCCCCTTTTCCTTTATTCGTCTTCATCCTGATCTTCGAGCTGTCAAACCACAATTCTAGCAGCTCCGGAGGTTCAGTAAAGTTTTATTATCCGTTTTTCTCCTCAGGGTGGTGAACGAGGGGGTGCAAAGGTCCTCCTTGCAGGGGGTATGGCACAGAGCTCTGCACAGCAGACCACTCAGACCGCCGCCACCTTGGATATCTCACCCTTAAATTTTCTACTGATCAAGAATTTATCTATCTCAGCCTTCGGCATACTGAAGGACTCTGGCCCCACAACTCGCTGTGGCAAGGAGTTTCAAAGTTGAAACTTTATTGCTGGAACAGCACAGCAGGTCAGGCAGCATCCAGGGAACAGGAGATTCGACGTTTCGGGCACAGGCCCTTCTTCAGGAAGAAGGGCCTGTGCCCGAAACGTCGAATCTCCTGTTCCCTGGATGCTGCCTGACCTGCTGTGCTGTTCCAGCAATAAAGTTTCAACTTTGATCTCCAGCATCTGCAGACCTCACTTTCTCCTCCAAGGAGTTCCAAAGACTCACAACATTCTGAGAAAAGAAATTCCTCCTTATTAAATTGGTGCCTCTTCTTGCTAAAATACTATGTATAATGCTGAACAGAACATGTTGCCTCATGGTCACCTTCATAATTTGTGCTGTGGTTGGTCATGTTTGAGAGGTAGCATTACAGTTTTTTACATTTAAGCCCAATCTATACTTAGGCCACTAATTGCTTTAACCATTGTTATATTTTCAGCAGCTTCTTTAAGATAAACTAAGAATCATATTTCAATTTAACACGATCTAACTCAATTTAACATGATCTTGCTTTAACTCAAAAGGTTCGATTCCAGCCTCGGGCGACTGTTTGTGTGGAGTTTGCACATCCTCCCCGTGTCTGTGTGGGTTTCCTCCAGGTGCTCCGGTTTCCTCCCACAGTCCAAAGATGTGCAGGTTAAGTGAATTGGCCATGCTAAATTGCCCATAGTGCTAGGCGCATTATTCAGAGGGAAATGGGTCTGAGTGGGTTACTCTTCAGAGGGTCGGTGTGGACTGGTTGGGCTGAAGGGCCCGTTTCCACACTGTAGGGAATCTAATCTAAAAGGATATCCTTGTCTTTGTCGAGGTCTGTGAGGAATTTCTGAGGCTTGTCAACACAAAAAATAGTCACAAAAATACCCAATAATCATTGCACTTACCAATGCAGAGGAACCTCGATTATCCAAATGACACAAGCAGGGAGTATTTTGTTTGGATAATCAAATGTTCGGATAATCGAATGCCGGATAAATCGAGGTTCCTTTGTACAAATATTTGTGTATATTTAAAAAGTACTGTAAAAGCTATCTATATCCAGTCTGCAATGCAAGAATCTGACAGATAAAGAACTGCTACAACTGGACAAATGTTTCAGCTGGGAATTAAAGGTTTTAGAGATAGTTCTCCTTACAAATTGATTATTTTCTAATATGCAAACCTGTATGCCTCAGCTGCACTGGCCCAAAACTGAAAAGCTTTAAGTGTTTTCAAATGCTTCATTTCTTTATATCCAAAAGTTACTTACCACCGGTCTGTGTACATCCCAGAATGCTCTTTCCTGACTGTCAAGAATTTTTCTTTCAATTTTGTCTCTTTTTTTATCAACTCTGTCAGATGAATAATGTGATAATCAGATTTATTTGTCAGATAAGCAACAATTTACCTTCATTAAATTGTACTTCTTAAGTTAAAAACACCCCAGAATCTGACCATTAAGTAGGAACAAGAAAATTTGTGGGTGGGTGGGGATAAAAATAGATTAAATACATTGGTCGGTAGATTCATGTTTATGAAGCACTTTGGGACAGGGAGAATGATTTAGGGAAGAGAACTGCACTGTTTTTTGACTCTGATCTGAGTACAGGAGCAGTGATGTCTTACTGTACTTGTACAGGACAGGACTTGTACCACACCTGGAGTATTCTGTCCTTTACTGAGGAGGGATGTTCTGGCCATAGAGGGGAGGCAACAAAGGTTTGCCAGATGGATCCATTGGATGGCAGGACTGTGGTGTGAAGGGAGACTGAATCAGTTAAGACTAGATTCACTGGAGTTTTGAAGAATGAGGGATGATCTCACAGAAGTCTATAAAATTCTAATAGGACTAGACAAGGTAAATACAGCAAAGATGTTTCCAATGACCTGGGAATCCAGAACCAGGGGTTACAATCTAAGGATATGGTGTAAGTTATTTAGGACTGAGATGAGGAGAAACTTTTTCACCTGGACAGTGGAATTCTTTGCGACAGAAAGCTGTTGCAGCCAGAACATTAAATGTTTTCAAGAAGGAGTTAGATATAAGTCTTAGAGACAAAACATATGGAGAGGACCAGGGTAATAAGTGGAATGATAAGCCATGACCATATGGAATGGTCAAACGGCCAAACTGCACACTCCTCTTATTTTCTATGTTTTAACAATGAATCTCTGACACTGGTGGCTAATCCTGATTCAGAGTATTAGCACTAATATGGATGCCTAAAGGATCTTAAAATTAATGTGCTTTGACATATCATACAGCTTTTAATTGTAATGATTGTGCAAAGATTTGCCTGGGCATAGGGCTGTGACACAGAGTTCTGGTGAGCTGGTGGGCATTAGGACTGGTGACAGGGAGGCCAGCAAAGTAGAGAAAAGTCAATTTTTGAGATGACCAAATTTGCAGTTCAGACATTTAGCCATGGTGGGTAATGTTCCATTGACTGAAGAAGGTAATATTGGTGATGGGCCTGTTTTGGGGCTGGATTCCATTTCAGATTAGCATGAAATGTTAGGTTAAGATTGGACGCAATTGCATTTTCAGATAAACAGTTGAATAGAGGTGGAGCCTCCACTATATAGTGGTGCTGGTGAGAACTGACCGGAAGAATAAAATATCAAAAAGAAAATAAACTCTCCCATACTCACTTTGCTTGTGCTTCTGCTTGCATAAAGATAAATTCCCATTTTCTTGCAAATGCTCTCTGTAGACGGGCCAAGCTCTCCTAGAAATTGAACAATCCATATTTAAGGTATGATTACCAGAGCTGGCATCCAATTAATAGAAACATCAGTTAATATTGAAGCTCGTGTATTGGCTGTTGCACTGGAGATGAGCTATTCTCAGTTAATGGAGAAAGTGAGGTCTGCAGATGCTGGAGAAGGGCTTATGCCCGAAACGTCGATTCTCCTGTTCCCTGGATGCTGCCTGACCTGCTGCGCTTTTCCAGCAACACATTTTCAGCGCTATTCTCAGTTAATGACTCATAACAAAAAGAGTTTACTTCACAACAAACAGAATCTATTTAAATTGAGTCTCCATGAACTACAACAATCGATGATCCAAACAACAATAATTGTATGATAAAAACATACAATTACTGGTTTCTCCAGTAAAATGCTGTGAATGGAAGACAGTTACATAGAAGTAATGTGGAAAATAAATTGCAGTCACTTGCTGCAGTGCGTTTTCGGATAGTAATTAATGAGAGAATTACCAAATTATCTTCATTGGCTGGGACTTACTGAGTCATAGAGTCACAATATTCATGGCAAGTTACTGCTGTTAGCAAAACTCTTAACTACCTGTCACTGTATTGTCTCTATCTGTGTGTTATGCCAATTATTCTTGCTGACACATTGAGATCTCAACAATGAGAAGGCAATATCAATTATATGATGTTAAATATATATTTGCACAGTGATTTCATTTCTGTAGAAATAACATTTGGAACATGCTGCAAGGCTTGATAAATTGCTGCAGAGCATCTGGTACATGGTACTCACTACTTCTGCTGTATGTTGGTGGCTCAATGGTGGAGGGAATGAATGTTTAAGGAGGTGGATGAGGTGCCATACAAGTTTTGCTCTTGACTGTTGTTGGAGCTGCACTCACCCAAGCAAGTGAACAGTATTCTACCATGTCGCTGACTTAAACCTTGCCAAATGGTGGGCATGCTTTGACGCTGAGTTACTGACTGTAGGAGTCTTGACCTCTGACCAGTATTTATATGGTTAATTCCTCCTTCTCAGATGCTGTCTGACCTGCTGTGCTTTTCCAGCACCATACTTTTTGACTCTGTTAGGTTTTGGGTCAAAGTTAACTCCTAGATTGCTAATGGGGCAGGCATCTTGGCCTCTGACCAGTATCTAAATGTGCCAGTGCTGGTGTTGGACTGGGGTGGACAAAGTTATAGTCCAACAAGTTTATTTGGAAATACGAGCTTTTTCAGTGCTGCTACTTCATCAGGTGGCTACCTGATGAAGGATCAGTTCTCCAAAAGCGTGTTTTGGGTCAATGTTAAGTCCTAAATTGCTAATGGTGGGGTGTTCAGTGACAATAATGCTACTGGCTGTTAAGAAGATCATTTGATTCTCTTTTGTTGATGATTGAAATTGTCTGATATTTGTGCATTGTGCATGTTACTTAGCACTTATCAGCTCAAGCCTGGATGTTGTCCATGTCTGGCTCTATGAAAGGACTGCTTCATTATCTAAGGAGTCACAAAGAGTGCTGAACATTATATAGCTTTAGCGAGCATTCCCACTTATGACCTTGCAATGGAGGCACTTAAATGATAAAGCAACTGAAGATGGGTGAACCTATGACAGTATTCTGATATCCTTGGTCTGAGATAATTGAATTCCTTTGCCAAAGGCAGTCACTTTCCTCTTAACTCTTTAATCCATGTTTGGATGAAGACTGTGATAAGGTGAGGAGATGAGGCTGAGATGATAATGATAAACAATCAGTAATGTAACATTGAAACTCAATAAGCTGAGAGGTTTGATGCACTATACAGAGTGTTGGTGGGGCATGGAATTAATTTTATTCACTTGTGGGATGTGGACATCGCTGGCTGGCTAGCATTTATTACCCATCCATACAGCTCTCGAGAAGCAGCTTCAGTCCACTTACTGTAGAGTAACTCACAATGACCTTAGGGAAGGAATTTAAGGATTTTGAAGCAGAAACAGTGAAGGAAAGGCAATACATTTCCAAGTCAGGATGGTAAGTGGCTTGGAGGACAACTTACAGGTGGTGGTGTTCCCATGTATCTCCTGCCTTTGTCCACCTAGAGAGAAGTCATTGTGGGATTGGAAGGTGGCTTCTAAGGATCTTTGGTCTTTTAATTTCTGTAGTGCACCTTGTAGATAGTACACATAGCTGTTATAGAGCAATGGTGCTGAAGGGAGTGGATGCTTGAGTGTTGTTTGAGTTGCACCCATCCAGGTAAGTGGGGAATATTCCATCATTCTCCGGACTTGAGCCTTTTAAATTGTGGTAAGGTTTTGGGGAAACAGGAAGTGAGTTACTTACTGCAGCATTTCTAGCTTCTAGCCTGCTCTTGTAGCCAGTGTTTATGTGGTGAGTTCAGATTGTCCAGATTGTATTGAATTTGAACATGGACTGCCTCAGTCTCTGAGGAGTTGTGGATGGTGCTAAACATTGTGTAATCATCAGCGAACATCCCCACTTCTAACGCTGTGTTGGAGGAATGTCATTAATGAAGTGACTGAAGATGGTTGGACCTAGGACACTATCCTGAGGAACTCCTGCAGATATGTCCTGGAGCTGAAATTCTCTGCAAGAATGTGTGGCTGAAAAGATAACACTGTATTTTTATAGGGGAACATTGGTCAAATATTTGAAGCTGAGGAGCATGCAAGACTTTGAGCACAAACTGCACAATGTCACTAGTGCTTAACCAGGACTTTCCAATGGGGTAATTAGAATACTTATTAAAATAACGTCAGTACATGTAGAGTTTAAGTAATATTTAATCAGCAATTAATTAAGTAACATAAGAAATGCAAAGACAGGTATTGTGTGACAGCTGCAGAATGTTGGAGCTCATGGACACCCCCATGATCCAGGGTAAATACATCTACAATAAACGTCTGCAACTGGAGCAGATTTGGCTCAGAGTCATTAAGGTGGAGGCCAGGCCCTCTTGTAGTGCAGCAGTAGTGTCCCTACCCTTGGACTGAGAGGCCCAGGTTTCAGAGATGTGTAATAACATTTCTGATCAGGTTGATTAGAAAAATAAGTTAAATTCTTTTTAAAAAGCAAAAAAAAAATAAGATGATGACTCTGTTACACATCAAGAAGGTGGACTTTACCTGGACATCTTTACTGCAGGAGGTAGTCAAACCCCTTAGGATAGAGTCTTCTGATGTGGTCCATGGTTATTGTCAGGAGGCTATGACCATGATTGAGGCACGTATGCAGATCAAAGAGACAGAAGTGGAGTAGCCTCAAAGCTTACAGTATAAATGATAACAGGAGCAAACTGACGGTAGTAGAGGCCAGTATAGTCAGAGGAATATATATAATCTCTGCAGCTGGGACCATGAATGCACTTGGCTGTTTTGTCTGCTCAGGACATTTGCTCTGGACGAGGGAGGAACTTGCAGTGAGATCTCGAAGATCCAGTTGACATCGCCCACACAGGTTCCAAAGACATCGGAAGGACTAAGAAAAAGGATTTGCTTAGGGAGATGAGCAGCTAGTGGCTGAATTAAAAATCAGAGGTAACAATTTCTGGATTATCACCTGAGCAACAAGCAAGTGGAGAACGTTAAATGAAAGTGTTAACTGATTGGCTCATAGATTCCTTTGGAAAGTTTTGATTCATTGGACATTGACATCAATACTGAAGAAATTGAGAGCTTACAGTTGTGATGATGTTCATATCAACTATGCAGGAGCTAGTGTTATGACAAGGCACATAAACAGCAAGATAGGGAAGGCTTTCAACTAAATAATGTGGAACAGGGATCAAGTGACAGAAGATGTAAATGCTTAAGGAGAGAAGTAAAGACAAGAAAGCAAAGAGGATGCAAAGATTTCTTTATTGGAATTCAGATAAATTGGTGGACAAGAATGTGGCAGATAGAATATAGGGTCAATGAAGTAACAGCTAAAATGCAGAGAATTTCTTAAATGATGAGTGACTGAGAAATGGTAATGTCCAAAGAGACCTGGGTGTCCTTGGTCATTTAATTGAACATTAACATCCAGACGCAGCAAGATATTAGGAAGGCAAATAGAATGTTGGCCTTTATTGCAAAATGACTTGAGTACAACAGTCAATAAATCTTGTTGTAACTTTATAAGGTATCAGTGAGAATGTGCCTGGAGTTTTATGTACAACTTTGGTCTCCTTAACTGGGGAAGAATATAATTGTCCAATTGGAAGGGCAACAAGTGTTCACCAGATTGATCCCTGGGATGGTGGGATGATGGTCTTCAGGGGAGTGGTGGAAGAGACCAGGTCTTCATTCTCTCGCAATTAGAATAATCCTATAAACATACACTTAGAAGCAATAGTATTCCATTTAGCTCTTTGAGCCTGCTCCATTATCCAATAAGATATGATTTTGTCTCAGCTTCATTATACTATCTGTACTTAATAACCCATGATGTCCTTGTCTATCAAAAGTGTACGCAACTCAACTTCAAATACATTTAAGGACCCAGCCTCTGTTATCTGCTGGGGAAGAGAATTTTGCGATCTTAACATCTGTCTGAAACAAAGAGATTCTCCTCCTCCTCTCTCTCAAAAAAGAGAAATCCCAGTTCTTAAAAAAAAAATTCCAAGTTATGGTCACCCACCCCTATCTCCACGATAAGAAACATTATTCCAGTGTCCACCCTACAGCATTCCACAATGTACAGTCAGACTCCTCTCTAACTCTGGGTAGTTAGAATAAGAAATAAGCTATGTTGGACTAAGATGAGGAAAGTTTTATTCACTCAGAGGTAAGTGATTTTTTTGCAATTCACGATTGCAGAGATTGTAGAGCCTCAGTCGCTGAATAATTTAAGACAGAGATTGAGAGATTTCAAGATTTCAGTTATTAAGGGATATGGGGATCGTGGGGAGAATGGCATTAAGATAGAAAATCAGCCATGATTTCACAGAATGGCAGAGCTGGCTCAAGATGCTCATAATGACCTCTGCCTGCTTCTATTTATTATGGTTCTCAGAAGGCGGCCATTTGGCTCATTTTGTCTACGCTGTTTTTTGGACAAGCAGTTAAATTCATCCCACTTCCCTACTTCCTACTGAAAGTCTGGGAAATATTTTTCCTAAGATTGTGCTGTTTGAATTCAAAGAGGAATTGTTTTTAAAATCAAAAAGCTGTACCTTTGAGTGTTAATGTTTTAAATAGGGTTCTTTTTCCAGATGAAAGAAGTTTTCCATTGTTTTGACATGTGCTCTGTCTGAACACCTTTTATAAAAATAATTGAAGGTTTTGTTTGTAGTGGTCTTATTCAATCACATTATAGGATCTCGGATTAAAATGATTTGTCTATGACTCATTTAACATGTGCTTTATAATTTGAGCATTAGTCAGTTCACTGCAATTTAAAATTCAAACTCAAAACTATTTTAAAAGCTTGAGAGGCATTTTTTAAAAGCCGAAGTGTGTGAGATATTTTTAAGTAACGAACGATGATGATACTCTTATATTTGATGAGTCATTCAATGCTTATTCAAACAGCCAGTAAATGCTGTCATTCAAGTCAAAAGAATCAAAAGGATACTCACAGCTTCATAGTCTGCTAACTCGAGCCTTGCTTTATTTTGCATCGTCCGCTTGCAGAGGTAAACCGCTGTGAATCAAAGAAAAATAATTATTGCAGCCTTGAAGGATCAAAAGAACCAGGGAAAGGCAAGGAGAGTTACTTTTATACAGCAAATTATCATAACCTATACAACAAATTGTCACTGCTGTTCCAGTAATAACTTTGACAAGGGAATTGAATATATATTTATAAAGGAAAAATATAAAAGTCTATGGGGAAAGAGGAAAGGAGGGGAACTAATTGGATGGGTCTTTCAAAGAATCAGCATGGACACTATAGACAGAATGGCTTCTGACTGGTACAATGCAATGCAATTCAAAGGGACAAAAATGAAACTGATGGAACACAGTAATGGTCGCAAAAAAGTGTGCAATTTTAACTGCGCTGCATAATAATTAGCCACCCTGTCTCACGGCATTCAATTGATCAGGCGTATTTAGAAAACTTTTATTTACAAAGAGGCTTTATTAGAGAAGTCTGCACCACACATCTTCTCACTCTTTCACCCCATCAGCTGCTTTAACTTTGGTGAAAGATACTCAGAAAATCCAAACACATGGCTGAATGGAATTTCTGACAACCTTCTGCTGATGTAACAGAACCAGTTGGGGAAGGAGGGCTTCACGAGCATCACCCCCTCCACCCACCCACTGCTGGCAAATCTCCATGGGGTGAAAGGTCCCAAAGTGGAAGATGTGACATTCTTCCTCTGCCTGATGAATGGAGGAAGAACGTCTCATTTTCCGCCTTGGGATCTTTCAACTACATGGCATCAACTTCACCATTTTCCAAATCTCCCCTTCCCCTCCACCTTATTCCAGGTCTAACCCTCCAACTTGGCACCGCCCTCTTGAACTGTCCTACCTGTGCATCTTCCTTCCCACTTATCCGCTCCACCCTCCCCACTGACCTATCACAATTACCCCCTACCTGCATCTACCAGCTGGGAAGGCCTTCCTAGCTACCTTCCTCCCACCCTCACCCCTTTATTTATCTCTCATCCCTCTTCCCCCTCCACATTCCTGTTAAAGGGCTTATCCTGGAAACATCGACTCTCCTGATCTTCGGATGCTGCCTGACCTGCTGTGCTCTTCCAGTGCCACACTTTCAAATCTGACCCTCCAGCATCTGCACTCCTCACTTTCTCCTAATCGCAAAAGAGGTTGGTGTCAATGAGTGTGTGATTAACATAATTTACCCATCAAACTCTGGCATGATGTATTATGTTAGGTAGTTCATTAGATTCAGGTCTATGGTCAAAAGATAAAAGATTGGTGACTAGATAGATGTTCTAAAATTTCATTATTTCTACTGATACTAAATTCACCTTTTAAACCTGTCACTATACCACATACCACAAAAGGAAAAATAAATCAAACCAGATAAGTAGTAGATGAAGTTTAATCGAGATAAATGCGAGGTGCAACATTTTGCTAGGGCAAATCACGGCAGGGTTTATATACTTAATGGTAAGATCCTGGGGCGTGTTGCCGAACAAAGAGACCTTGGATTATAGGTTAATTGTTCCTTGAAAATGGAGTTGAAGGTAGATAGGGCAGTGAAGAAGGCATGTAGCATGCTTTCCTTTATTGGTCAGAGTATTGAGTATAGGAGTTGGGACGTCATGTTGGGACTGTACCCAACATGACATGGGTTAGGCCACTTTTGGAATATTGTGTGCAATTCTGGTCTCTTTCCTATTGGAAGGATGTTGTAAAACTTGAAAGGGTTCAGAAAAGATTTACAATGATGTTGCCAGGATTGGTGGATTTGAATTAAAGGGAGAGGCTGAATAGGCTGGGGCTATTTTCCCTGAAACATCAGGCTGAGGGGTGGTCTTTTAGAAGTTTATAAAATTATGAGGCACATGGTTAGGGTGAATAGTCAAGGTCATTTCCCCAGGGTAGGGGAATCCAAAACTAGAGGGCATAGGTTAAAGGTAAGAGGGGAAAGATTTAAAAGGAACTGAAGAGGCAACCTTTTCAAGCAGAGGGTGATGTGTGTATGGATTGAACTGCCAGAGGAAATGGCAGAGGCTGGTAGAATTAGCATTTAAAAGCACCTGGATAGGTATATGAATAGCATGGGTTCAGAGAGATATGGGCCAAATGCTGGCAAATGGAATTAGATTACTTTAAGATATCTGGTCATCATGGATGAGTTGGACTGAAGGGTCTGTTTTCATACTGTACATCCCTATGACTGAAAGTGGAGTCTTGAGTCAGAAAAACCACAGGAAGGGCAGAGCAAACACACATCAACACTGTAAATGTGTCTTATTCCCTGCTTTCCAGATTAGGACTTTATTCATAAGAGACATTGAGGTGGTGTGTTGTCCAACTCTGATACTTCAATGAATAAAAACACTTCCTTCTCAGTTGGCTATTTGATTTACTGCAATCAGTCACTCTGTAGTCCTTCTGAATTTTAAATTCCACACTGTCAAGTGACCATTCTCAAGACTATAAATGAGGGATGTACAGGTGATCCTTCCACCTAATATTGCTGGGATCTAAGTGGTGGTCAGCACATTGTGGAATCTATTTCCTACATTTGTATGCTGTCATAATATGCTATATTCCACCTCGGGAAAAAATATTCTGATCATTCAGATTGATTGATACTTGCAGAAACACATTGCCACATTAACTAATTTCCAGACTATGGTAAATTTGTATTTAGGGGAAACTTAAACAAACAGTGTTTGTCACATGGGATGCCCACTCTCTTCCCATTGGAACACACCCATATCCCAAATAGAGATATCTCAGCTGCAGAATAGCAGAACTAAGGCCTCACGATATCCAATTGTTCTCAGGAGCACTGTGTTGATGATATGAAAGAGCTAATGGTGACTGACCCTCAATTTGAGGATGATGTCTACTTAGAGGTCACAAGTTTCTGTCATGAATCTTCATGGGAATCAACTGGCCAAATCTTGACCTACAGACCCTTAGCTCATGAGGTCCAACTTCCCAGGAGGTAGTGGAACCCTTGTTTCCTATACTTCCTTCTCTGCCACTGTTTTCGCTCATCATTAAGCCATTTTGAATCAAAACGCTGCTTGGTGGACACATTGTTGCTATTTTGAATGATTGGTAACAAACCCCTTCCACTCATTAATATCAATGTTTCTAGCTTCAAGGAAAACTTCAGAGTGTTGTTGGAACATTTTCTTTGCTCTCACCTGAAATCTGAGCCATTTGAGAGTTGATAAAACAGGGTCTGGAAGGAGAGACACTTTCTGGCCATGCAGATGCAGTGTCTGATCCATCAAAGTTGTATTTTCAGGACTTTTACCTGGATGCATGTGGAGCTGGCCTCTGGGGTGCGATTAGTGTTTGTTTGATTGTCTTTCAACTGAATACAGAGGATACAGAGGAAATAGTGCTGGTGCAATTTCCTTAGTACTCGTATGTATTGCTGGCACACAGTCCAATTTCAGTGCAGTACTGGAGTATGGTGATGAAAGTGCTCTGTACTCTCGGACTCTGTTGTCTTCAGAGGTCTTTGTGGTCAAACATTTGCTGCCATAATCTATCAAAGGCAGAGTTTGGACAGTGGGACCAGTGTTAGATCTCCTTGTTAATGGTGACCTTTTGAGATAGGTGGTTTCCAAGGTAAGGGAAATGCTCAACATATTTAAGAGTCTCTTTTCAACACAGATGGGACGAGGAACATCTTATTGACCAGGTGTGGGTTGATTTGAATTTTAACAGCATGGAAGTTCCTTCCATGCAAAACTGAAGAGAACAAGAGTGGTCTGCAAATCGACTGCAGTGTGAACAATGACGCTGCAATCATCCACAAGTTGCAGAAAATGTATGTCCATAGCAGTCAATTTAACTTTAACGTAGAGGTGACTGAAGTTATCTAGATGGTTAACACTGATCTCTGAGGTGAATAACCATGTCAGTTGCATTCTAAATAAGTGCAAGTCTCCATAGTCACTGAGGAGAGACAACTAATGGTGAGAGTCACCATACCTCCGATGAGGTTAAGAAGGAAAGAACTCCAATGATGGCCTCAACAAGTAATTAAAACTGTGCTGTTTGTGTCATTCTGCATCGCAAATCAGCTTTCCAGCCAACTGAGCTTACAGAGGTATTACTGGCCTGCTTGACCCCAGACCAGATTTTGAAGGTGTGTTTGAGATCTTCCATAGTTGCACTCATATTACCATGAAGAAATTATATCAAATGCTATGGAGTATAGTGCTCAAAATTTGTTTAGGTCAAGTCAATGAATGCAATAAAGAATGCTTGGGGTGTTCTTTTCCCTCACAAATGTATTGGATGATTACATCAAGTCTTCATGCGAGTGCAAACCCACCAGATTTGAAGAATTCAGCTGGAATACCATCAGTGTTACATCTTATTTGGTTGTTACTCATTTGCTTACTTGTTGCAAATCTCTTTTCTGTAGTAAGCTCAGATCTATACTCTGTTGAGTAAATATTAACTTGAACAAATTCTACACAAGAGAGACCCAAAGGACTAGCCACACTACCATACATCAGGAGCATTTCAGAACTGACAGCCAGACTACTGCGACCACTAGGACTTATAACAGCACACAAACCAACAGCCACCCTCAGACAACAACTCACCAGAATGAAGGACCCGATACCCAGCATGAGCAAAACTAATGTAGTGTACAAAATCCCATGCAAGGACTGCACAAAACCCTATATAGGACAAACAGGAAGACAGCTAATGATCCGCATCCATGAACATCAACTAGCCATGAAACGCAACGACCAGCTATCCTTAGTAGCCACACACGCAGACGACAAGCAACATGAATTTGACTGGGACAACACTACCATTATAGGGCAAGCCAAACAAAGAACAGCCAGGGAATTCCTAGAAGCATGGCACTCATCCACAAACTCCATCAACAAACACATAGACCTGGACCCAATATACCGGCCACTACAGCGAACAGCTGAAACTAACAACCGGAAGCGGCAGGGACAGACCACTATAAATGCCGGAGGAAACACCACAGAAGCGCTTCACAGGAGGCTCCCAAGCACTGAGGATGTCACCTAGATAGGGGACGAAACGTTTGCAACAAACATTTCCAGCTCGGCGAACAGAACCACAACAACAAAGACCATTTCTCATACCATATAGATTTGGATCCCAGTTCTATGTGTTTTGTTGTCACCATGACATAACTCCTTACAGATATGCTGTGTTGCTATTCTTAGAGTAAAAAAATGTAACTATTTACTCTACATCTCCCCAGGTTCTTTCCCTGTACCATTTTAACCATTAACATTTAAACATTAAGATTTAACTCACTACGAAAGAAAGAAACCCCACCTCCGGCCCACCATTAATACTACTCTAAGTCTTTTACCTCACACATTAAAACCTGGTACCCTTCTGAAGAACAGCAGTGAGGGCCGATCAAGAAACAAAACTGAATATAGTGGCAAATCTCCAATACTTGAATTAGCACAGCTCCTGGAAGTGAAAATTCTCCCCATCATGTCCATCTGTGTTGTGCTGCAATTTAAAGGTTGATGAAAAGAAGAAAGAAGAGCATTCAAAGTACGATTCTGGGGATGACAGAACAATAGCTTCCCTGTTTCTCCTCAGGTTGGAATTTCCTTCTTTGAAGACAGTTGTATCAGGTCCGTGCTTGTATCAGCATAGGGCTGCTTATCTGCAGAAAAGAACATCTCAGAAATTCATTCAGCAAGTAGGAGTGCACCATCAACTACTTTGAAATAAACTTCTGGATCAGAATCTGTAGAGGGTTCCTGGATTATATCCTGGCCTGCAGACTGGACACAAGATTGGACAACAAGGGGGACTTTCAGAACACTGTAAAGTAGTTGCCTGCTTGTTCGAATGCCAGCCAAAGTGTAGAACTGCCAGACATGGATAGTTTAAGGTCTGTTTTGTTTGTTCACATTGATTTCTAATCTATTCACCGAAGGGTCATAAGCATTCAGGAGTTCATCTCTCTCATTGACAGATGCTTGTATCCCCAAGATTGATATTTCCAAATCTGAATGGAAATCTCTGTTCTCTCTTTCAATTACGACTGTAAGACCATTCATTGGTTATAGCAGAATGCCATCCTCAACTAATAATTTGCAGTGATCTTCCAGCTCTGAATATTCCATTGAAAGAGAGACTTTCTTTCCACCATCTCTTTCTTCAGTCAGTCTCTACATAGAACTTGTGGAAATTCTTTGCTCTCTCAGTCTTTGAAGATTAATAGTTATCTGCCACAGTTAATAATTATCCATGTGCAGGCTCTGGACAAGGGATTTCCAAGGCTCCAATAATATCCCCATCTTCAATGATACAAGAGCCCAGCACATCAGTGAAAAAGATAAGGCTGAAGCTTTTGCAGCAACCTTCAGCCAGAAGTGCCGAATGGATAATCCATCTAGGCCTCCTCCAGTGGTGCCCAGCATCTCAATTACCAGTCTTCAGCCAATTTGACTCACTGCATGTGATATCAAGGAATGGTTGGAGGAGATACTGGATACTGCCAAGGCTATGGGTCCTGACAACATTCATGCAATCATACTAAAGATTTGTGCTCCAGAACTTGCCACTCCCCTAGCCAAGAGGTTCCAATATAGTTACAACACTGGTGTGCACCTAACAATGTGGAAAATTGCCCAAGTATGTCCTGTACATAAAAAGCAGGACAAAGCAAACCTGACCAATTACTGCCCTATCAATCTACTCTCGATCATCAGTAAATTGATGGAAGGTGTCATTAACAATGCTACCAAGCAGCACCTGCTCAGCAAGAACCTGCTCAGTGATGCCCAGTTTGGGTTCCACCAGGGTCACTCAGCTCATGATCTCATTACAGCCTTGGTTCAAACATGGACAAAAGAGCTGAATTCCAGAGGTGAAGTGAGAGTGACAGCCCTTGACATCAAGGCTGCATTCGACCAAGTACGACATCAAGGAGCCCTAACAAAACTGGAATCAATGGGTATCAGGGGGTTAGAGTCTGGGGCTCACCGGTGGCTAGAGTCATACCTGACACACAGGAAGATGGTCATAGTTCTTGGAAATCAATCATCTCAGCTCCAGGACATCTCTACAGGAGTTCCTCAGGATAGCGTCCTGGACCCAATCACCCAGCTGCTTCATCAATGACCTTCCCTCCATCATAAGGTCAAAAGTGTTTGCCGATGATTGCAAAATATTCAGCACCATTCATGACTCCTCAGATATTGAAGCAGTCCATGTTCAAATGCAACAAGATTTGGACAATATCCAGGCTTGGGCTGACAAGTGGAAGTAACATTCACACCACACAAATACCAGATTATGACCATCACCAATAAAAGACAGTCTAACCAGTGACCTTGGCATTCAATGGTGTTGCCATCACTGAATCCCCCACTACCAAATCCTGGGGATTAGCATTGACCAGAAACTCAACTTGACTCACCACACAAACACAGTGGCTACAAAAGCAGATCAGAGGCTAGGAATATTGTGATGAATAACTCATGTCCTGACTCCCCAAAATCTGTCCACCATATACAAGGTACAAGTCAGGTGTGTGATAGAATACTCTCCACTTGCTTGGATGAGGGCAGCTCCAACAACACCCAAGAAGCTTGACGCATCATCCAGGATAAAGCAGCCTGCTTGATTGCCACCACATCCACAAGCATCCACTCCCTCCATTACTGATGCTCAGTAGCAGCAATATGTACTATCTACAAGATGCAGTGCAGAAATTCACCAAAAGTCCTCAGCCAGCACCTTCCAAACCCACAGCTACTTCCATCTAGAAGGACAAGGGCAGCAGCTATATGGGAATACCACCACTTTCTAGTTCTCTTCCAAGCCACTCACCATCCTGACTTGGAAATATATCACTGTTCCTTCACTGTTGCTGGATCAAAGTCATGGAATTCCTTTCGTAATGGCATTGTGGGTCAACCCACAATAACTGGACGGTAGCAGCTCACCATCACCTTCTCAAGGGCAGCTAGGGACAGGCAATAAATGCTGGGCAGCCAGCAACACCCACTTCCAACAAATGAATTAAAAATTAAGTTCACACCCTTGGCCTGTCACCAAGTCTCCATCACTACATCATTTGGAATGAACCTTCAGAGACTTTGTTTAACATGGAGACCTTAGGCCTCTGTCATTGTTGATATTGACAGACAGTGATCAGATTACCAAAGTCAAACTATGATGAATAGGATCACTTTGCTGCTGCAGGCTTCTCTGTCTATGCAGCAAGTGACACATACAGTGTTACTTCCCTTTATCTGCCACTGAGGATCTTTTTAACTATTTTGTGTGGGATCTTGACGCAAACCTGCCTGGCCTAGCCCTACCAGGAGCATTGCTAATAGCATTGTTCAAGGGATTATTGGAGTGTTCAAGCCTGTCCACTGTGTCAGGGTGAGGCTCAATGGAGGGAATATGGTCTCTGGTGCTTCTGTGCCCAAAATTAACTACTCTAATTGTGTAAAAACTGAAAGAACTGTGGATGCTGTAAATCAGAAACATAAAGAGAAACTGCAAAAAAAAAAGCTCAGCAAGTCTGGCAGCATCTGTGAAAAGAAATCAGAGTTAATGCTTTGAGTCGAGAGAGTCTTCCTCAGAACTCTTAATCATGTTCTTTGCTAATGTTTGAAATATTTCTCTGCTGAACCATGCTTTTATTTCTACTAATTTTCCTTATGGTAATGCAAAGATTATATTTTCTGTTGATTTAGTTCAATACCATTGTCTACATTATTGTGTAAATGAAATGAAATTTGACGAATTGCTTAATTTGCAAACTGCATCTCACTTATCATCAGTGTACTGCTGCTCAGTTTTTTTTGTCAATAAGGCTCATTATCCATCAACACACAATAAAACTTGTCAACAGCAGATGTATGAGTAAGGAATTTTCCATGACGGAGGTCATCAGATTCCATTGACTGCTTAGCAGTGATTGAAAAGCAAAATACTGTGGATGTTGGACATCTGAAATAAACACAGATTGCTGGAGAAACTCTGGCAGGTCTGATAAAATTCTGAGTGCGGTATGAATTCTTGAGAACTACTATGATGAAATGTTATCAGAGATGGGTCTTTGGCATCCTATTCAGTGTTTGTTTGTACGCCAAGATAGAAGTCAGTTGTCATAAAACCATAAGACACAGGACCAGAAGTAGGTCATTCAGCCCATCAAGCCTGCTCCACCATTCAATGAGGTCATAGCCCATCCAATAATCCTCAACTCCACTTTCCTGCCTTTTTCCCATAACGGTTGATTTCCTTACTGATTACAAGTCTGTTTGTCTCAGCTTTGAATATACTTAATAACCCAACCTCAGCGACACCCTGTTCTAAAGAATTTCACAGATTCATAACTCTCCGAGAGAAGAAATTCCTGCTCATCTCTGTCTTAAAAGTGTAACCCATCATTCTGAGATATTCCCTCTGGCCCTAGAGTGACCAATAAGGAGAACAAGCTCTCTGCATCGACCCTGTCAAGTCTTCTAAACATCTTGTATGTTTCAGCACAGTTGCCTTTCATTCTTCTGTATTCAAATCTACATAACCTCTCCTCATAAGACAGTCACTCCGTATTTGATACCAGTCTAGTGAACTTTCTAGAAACTGCCTCCAATGCCAAAATGTTTTTCCTTAGTTAAGGGGCCCAAAATTATTCACAGTACTTGAGCTGTGGTCTGACTAGTGTCTTGCATACTTTTATCAAAACTTTCCTATTTTTGTATTAATTTTCCTTTGAAATAAAAGTCAACATTCCATTTGCTTTCTGTATTATCTGCTATACTGGATCTGAGCTTTTCGTGATTCATGAACGAGGTGTCTTAAATCACTCTGTTCTGCTGCTTTCTACAGTCTTTCTCCATTTAATTAACATTCAGCTCATGTATTCTTCCCGTCAAAGTGCATAATCTCGCATTTCCTCACATTATATTCCATCTGCCAAGCTTTTTCCCCATTCACTTAACCTGTGTACATCTCACTGTAGGCTCTTTGTGTAACCCTCGCCAATTACCCTCCCATCTATTTTTACGCTGAGCACAAACTTAGCTTTGGTACATTTGCTGTCATTGTCTAAGTCATTAATATATTTATGTTAAATAATTGTGATCCCAGCACCGATCCCTCTGGCACTCCACTAGCTACACATTGCCATCCTGAAAATGACTGCCTTATCCCAACTCTGTCTTCTATTGGTTAATCAATCTCTGTACGTGTGAATTTATTATCTCCAACACCTTGGGATCTTATCTTATTTCTCTTATTCATCCTCAGAGTCACTGCTGAACTCATCATCAGAGGAAGCAACATAACATTCTATGTCCTCATTTGTAAGGGTTTCTCACCTTTACCATGTCAGATTTATGTGGCTGACAACACTTGACCATAATTAAGGAACACACTCTGGGGTATACTGGATAGTGCCAACAGAGTGGCTGAGGCAGCAGAGTCACATTATGTGTAGACCAACCGTTCTCACAATCATCACTGTAACAGAAGCAAATACTGCATTGTCACTCAATAATCCCTGAGACCCTTGATGTCTAATGATTGTCATGGGCAGTCTCTTCAACAGGTATCCCATGTCAAATATCAACCAGCCTTTCAATTATGCAGGGAGTTCAAAGAACCTTGATACTTGGTGTAACAAGGGCAGCCAGATGGACCTCTTTGAATATGAGTTCCCTGATTGGGGCTGTTGATCTCGTCCAATCAAGGAGTCCTGGCAGACAGACAAGCACAGGAAAGTCAGATGTCCTGTTCACTCTGAGAGCAGGATCAGCGTCAAGGACTCTCCACATGTAAACAAAGGGTGACTATGGAGCTATTTCCCCTGAGAATGCATAAGGATGTATACATCATGACTATTTACAGGGTGCTGTGCAATCATTTGTAGGATGTGTTGATAGTCATTACAGTATTCAAGCTGAGAGAATAGAAAGCTGCCTTATTGCTGAAAATCTCTATATGTTTTGTGGATGTCCTAATGCCACGTGTATACAATTGACAGCCATTTTGTACCTTGGAGAAACCTTCCATCACCACAAAACTGGTCACTCTCTCAGCCTAGGTCTTGTGATCAGCGATGGAATAGATGTGGGTTTTCAGTCTCTTGCACACCCATTGTAGCTTTAATACACAGCCCATTGCTACACAATTCACCTGTAACTGCCTTGAAGGATCTGGATGCACAGAAGCTCAGATGCACTATTACCAGCACTAGATAGGTTTATGGTATTGAGTTCTTCTTCAATAATTATTAATTTTGATTTGATTAAGCAAGAGAGGAATTAAATTGTACTTTACTTAAGTGGGGTTAGCTGTTAAAAGTTTTTGTCAGCATGTAGGCCATATGGCCCAGTTCAAAACTAAGGTTTATGATTTTGATGCTGTTTATAGATCAGGCTAATGTAAACTTAGACTACCACATGTTAAAGTGGTTTGAGGTAAAAAGAAAGGCCTTTACTCAAAGACCCAGTTATGTTTTAAAATGGTTTAGTTTTGTAAAAAATTATGTAATGGTCTCATTGTTGCATGTGTACAATATCGGTTTGAAAATAGGTTTCGTGAGTTTTTCAGTCTTGATGTTGTTTTGACCTTCTTAGATCTATCCTTTGGGATATTTGGAATGATAGTTATTCACGGGAAATGACACTAAATACTCCAAGCAGACACATATATTGCTCATTGATGCCACCATAACTTGTTAGAGGTCTATGGAGTTGGTAAGCTAAGAGGAACAAGCTGTCATAGAAAGGATGATCTTATAAAATGCTTGCCATGTTAAAGAATGAATATGGAGATAATATGTAGTGATATCACTAAGATAGCCAATCAGGAAATGGTGCTGTTTAGCCAATGAATTGTGCACAAAGTCCATGTACTATTCAAACCAATTTGAGTTCAGGATGCCTTTGATCATGGACAGGGCAGTGGCTAGTAAGGGTCCATAAGCCTGCGGTTTAGTGATTTGATTCACAACAAGAAGTATTGAAGACATTCAGAGAACTACAGTCAGCAGAACACAACAGGAGACCTGTGCACAGCCAACCAGTTTTGAGTTTGACATCCCGAAGTGTATGGACTCAAGATCATTTTTATTAAGTATTCCTAGTTCATTAGCACTTTCTATGGAAAATTTAATAAATTTTGTAAAACTTGATGCAGTATACTTTTACCTGGAATGGTTCTTCTAACTAAATAGGACTAGTAATCTTTCAAATTGGCTCCGTAAAACTGAGTCTACAATTAGACTCAATGTGTGTCTTACAACTAAAGCTAAGTTTACCTAAAATCAAATGGCCACTCCGGTGGTTTGAACAGATCCCCTACCAATCAAAAGACATATGAATGCTAGTACCTGCCTAAATGGATAGAGGTTACTGAGATACTAACATTTGGAGTCATAGAGTCATAGAGAAGTACAGCATGGAAACAAACCCTTCGGTCCAACTCTTCCATGCCAATTAGACATCCTAAATTAATCTAGTCCTATGTGTGCACTTGGCCCATATCTCTCTAATCCCTTCTCATTCATGTACTCATCCAGATGCCTTTTAAATGTTGTAATTGTATCAGCCTCCACTACTTCCTCTGGCACCCTCTGTGTGAAAACGTTGTCCCTTAGGTCCCTTTTGAATCTTTCCCCTCTTACCCTAAACCTATGCCCTCTAGTTCTGGACTCCCCCAACCCAGGGAATAAACAACCTTGTCTACTTACCCTATCCATGCTCCTTATGATTTCATAAAGCTCTATAAGATCTTCCCTCAGCCTTCAACGCTCCAGGAAAAACAGCCCCAGTCTATTCAGCCTCACTCTATAATACAAACCTTCCAACCTGGCAACATTCTTGTAAATCTTTTCTGAACCCTTTCAAGTTTCACAACATTCTTTATATAAGACGGAGACTAGAATTGCACACAATATTCCAAAAGTGGCCTAACCAATGTCCTGTACAGTTGCAATATGATCTCCCAAATCCCATACTCAATGCTCTGACGAATAAAGGAAGGCATACTTAATACCTTCTTCACTATCCTACATACCTGAGACTCCATTTTCAAGAACAATGAATCTGCACTCCAAGGTTTCCTTGTTCAGCAACACTCTCCAGGATCTTACTATTAAGGGCGTAAGTCCTGCCCTGACTTGCCTTTCAAAATGCAGCACCTCACATTTATTTAAATTAAGCTCCATTTCCCATTCCTTGGCCCATTGGCCCATCTGATCAAGATCCCATTGTCCTCTGCGGTAACCCTCTCCGCTGTCCACTACACCACCAATTCCGTGTCATCTACAAACTTATTAACTATACCATCTAATGTTTACATCCAAATCGTTTATATAAAAGACAAAAAGCAGTTATTCATCTGAAGGCAGGTAGTGTAGTGTGCTGCTTGTAAGTCCATCCCTCAGGATAGTGTCCACTTCTCTACTCCCTTCACTCCTCTTGTGAGCCTACACTGTTATTACGACAAATGTTGCTGATGGTCGCTCTCACTCTCTCTCTCTCTCTCCCCTTCCCTCTTCCCTACTGGAGGAACCTCCACCAGTGTTAACTATTTCATAGGCAGCAGACAGCCCTAAATTGGTTCCTTTTTCATTTATACCTCCCTTCCAAGTGAGTTGCTCAAATATGACCCCTCAGTTCCTCAGCAGAACTTAGATCATACTTAGACACTGAATAACTTCACAAACCTGTTCTACAGACTTAGCTGCAGCCTCCTATTCCCCAGTGTACTTTTCTCTTCTACTTGGCTTGCAGCCCTCTGACACGCCCTGCCAACATGTGCAGTCTTTGCGATTACCATCAAGTAGCATGAGCTGCATTAAATTGGGGACAATTGCTTCGATAAGTATTTTAATTATTCCATAATACTTTAATTCCTTCTTAAAACAGAAGGCAGGCAAGCTTTTGGGCCCCTCACCCTCCAAGCAGACTCAATTTTATGCTCGGTCAGAAAGTACAGCATTCTGCTTCCCAATCACTCAGTTCACGCTGTGAGCTAAGTTATTGATAATGATCACAATTTTCATTCATCCTTCTGGGGAGAAAAAAAATCAACACCATGAGTTGTAAACAAAACCACTTACCTAATACACTAATACCCAGATGTCATGTGCAAGTGTTGATTTGAAGTGTGAACAATCAGAATCAGTTAACACCTTCTAAACTGACTCGGGAATATTCAGCATCTGTGCACCACCAATATAATTCAGCTGCTTTTGGGTTTAAGGGAATTGTTTTAAACTTACACAGGGATGGAATCCGAACGCTGTTGGTGTGTTCAAAATCCTTGACAAATTGAAATACCACTGACATTTAAAAAATCCTGAATGCTACTTCCCGTCAGCAGGCAGAACTCAGTAACAGATTAGGATTTTGTCATTCTTACCTTTTCATGACTGAGGTTTTTTTTAAAAAGACTTTTCTGACTTTATTTCTACAACTTGAGATAAATGAGAAACAATTTATTTTTGGCACTTTGCCAGTAAAAATGGAGTTCTGTAACAATTTTAATCAAGCAACAGTGTATTTCTTATTCGGCATTCAGATACCTAATTTTAGCCTATTGATATCTTCAAGAACTAAAATATCTAGACAATTTATGGATTTTAAATGTGCCATGTTAAGTGACTATAAAATTGTTAATAATTATTCATAACATATTGGTTAAATGCTATAATTGACTGACATGAAACCATGCATTTGTATACTTTGCATTATTATGACCCCGGTGCATATAATGAGGAAGTATCTTACATAAATACTAACCATAGTCGGTGTTTTCTGGCTCCCAACAATTTGATGGCCAAAAGTACGGTGTCTGTAGCAATCAAAGAACAACATATTGGTAGTCCATTAGTTTCTTTTGAAAGCAATGAGTAATTGTTCACTTTTGTTTTCAGGTATTATAGTAAGAAACACTCCTCTACTAAAGTAAACAGCTAATGCAACTTGATCTTTCATTGCTGCTGCATTAAATCCTTGTTCAGACTGACAAGTGATACATCTGGGACCTGGTTTGGGCAGCATGCACAAGGAAATCCAGATGCTGACCTAAAGTTACACTGAGCTCAATTCTTTAGGTGAACTATACGTGATAAAGCAGCCTGCCCATTTTGAAACTGAAATTCGGGTTACATGCCACTCAGGCTGTAGCTCTGAAGTATGTGGCAGTGGGTGAGGAGCTGTGTTCATGAGAGCAGAGAATGGTCACAACTGGCTGCAGTGATGTGGAACTGGATGGATCACTTTTGGTCTTCTTGACTTCAGGTGCATTCAAACTAAGTATGCATAACCATGTTTCAAATAGACTTAGGTATTGAGGCCTTTCATGTGTTGCTACTCAGAAGGTAGTTAAATATGAACAGGAAGAGGCACTTCTCACTTTGAACCTGTTCTCTTATTCAATGAGATCATGTCTGTGCTATGACTTAATTCTGTATTTGCGCCATTACCTTTAGTGTTTTTGCTTAACAGAAAAGCTATCTATCTCAGATGATAAATCATTTGGTTATTTTCAAAATACTACCATTTGTGGAATACATTGCAGCGCAAAACTTGTATTATCTTTTCACAATAGAAGTATTTCCTAATTTCAGTCTGGAAGTGTCACACTATTCCAACATCCCCTTGTCTTCCAGTCTTCTGGATATAAAAGCCATGAACCTTTTCTGTAACTGCTCATCGAAGTGCAATGGTCTACATACCTGGGTCCTCCAGTGCCTTTACCTTTTTATCATTTAGAAAGTGATCCATTCTATTCTTTTTGGTTCCAAATCTCACAATTTCCTATATTGAAATTCAAATATACTTATTCATGTAATTTTATGTTTCCATCTCCACTGTCTGTCATCATCGGCAAAAAAAAACTGTCTACAACCCGACTTCAGCCACAACATCTCTGGACAAGCTATAATGACCTGGGCAATGAGATAAAACAGCTTGGAAATTATTGTTAGTGATATGGTTGCAGAAATGTGCAATATACTTAAAGTTGGGCAGATGGTTTACCATCTCTCGAGGCTTCTCTGGATCAAGTGATGACATCTCATTTACCATCCCAGATGAGCCTGGGTCTCATTATGTATTCTCTCTTTATCCTGTCCAGGTCACTGACTCTTTGATGGTAGCTCTACTGTCTTGAGTAATTTGATATGAGTACTGTCCTTCCTATTCCTTTCGAACTCATAGATCACACTCTCTTCATGTTATGCTGCTCTAAGACAACCAGCAATGACTACAATGCTAATACAGCAAGCCAGAAACATTTTGTAAAATTCACTATTTTATTTCTTAATTGCACTTGTTATTCAGTTGATTAAGTACAGATTTGACTGTAATTTGGTACTCACTTATCATTTATATCTCCACCAGAATAATTCAGCTCTTGAGAATAGATTTATAGATTGTCAATAGATTGACAAAAAAAGTACTTCTTGCCTTTATATTTTTCAACCATAATTTTGAATGGGTGCAATTCAGCACAGCATTGAACATACACCTATTAGCACACTGCTAAAATAAACACGTATATTTTCTGTCACATTAGTATACACAGAAGAATGTAAGATGCAATTATATAATACTTGCAAACAGAATGATAAATTAGTTTGACAGCTTTATCTTTGCAGTAACTTTCAATATCATGATGAATTAGAAGACGTTGGTGTTGTGGTGGTTTGTCACTAGATTTCTAATCCAGAACCCCAGGCTAGTGTCCTCGGAATGTGGGTTCAAATTTGCAGACAGATGGGTGACAATGAGGGGGACTGGGAGGAAGCAGCCAGTGCAGGGACCCCCTGCGGCCGTTCCCCTCAAGAACAAGTATACCGTTTTGGATACTTGTGGGGGGGACGACTTACCAGGGGTAAGTAATGGGTCTCAGGCCTCTGGCACGGAGCCTGTCCCCGTTGCTCAGAAGGGAAGGGTGGAGAAGAGCAGAGCGATAGTAATTGGGGACTCGATAGTTCGGGGCACAGATAGGCGGTTTTGTGGGGGCGAGAGAGACTCACGTTTGGTATGTTGCCTCCCAGGTGCAATTAAATGCGTGGCTACAAGGATGGTGCAGGAGGGAGGGATTCCGGTATTTGGATAACTGGGGTTCTTTCTGGGGAAGGTGGGACCTCTATAAACAGGATGGTCTACACCTGAACCTGAGGGGCACCAGTATCCTTGGCGGGAGGTTTGCTAGTGCTCTTGGGGGAGGGGGGTTTAAACTAACTTTGCAGGGGCATGGGAACCTAGACTGTAGCTTTAGGGTGCAGGACCTGGAGTGTTGGGAGGTTAGGAACATGGCATCAATCTCAAAGGAGGGTGCCTGTAAACAGGAAAGTGGCTTGAAGTGTGTATACTTCAATGCAAGAAGTATACGAAATAAGGTAGGTGAACTTGCAGCGTGGGTTGGTACCTGGGACTTCGATGTTGTGGCTATTACGGAGACATGGGTAGAACAGGGACAGGATTGGCTGTTGCAGGTTCCAGGGTTTAAATGTTTTAGTAGGGTCAGAGGTGGGGGTAAAAGAGGGGGAGGTGTGGCATTGCTGTCAAAGATCGTATTACAGCGGTGGAAAGGACGATGGATGAAGACTCGCCATCTGAGGTAGTTTGGGCTGAGGTTAGGAATAGGAAAGGTGAGGTCACCCTGTTAGGAGTTTTCTACAGGCCTCCTAATAGTCCTAGAAATGTAGAAGAAAGGATTGCGAGGATGATTCAGGAGAAGAGTGAAAGTAATAGGGTGGTTGTTATGGGGGACTTTAACTTTCCTGATATTGATTGGGTAAGCTATAGCTCTAGTTCGTTAGATGGGTCGGTGTTTGTCCAATGTGTGCAGGAGGGTTTCCTGACACAATATGTAGATAGGCCAACAAGAGGTGAGGCCATACTGGATTTGGTTCTGGGTAATGAACCAGGCCAGGTGTTAGAATTAGAGGTAGGTGAGCACTTTGGGGACAGTGACCACAATTTGGGGACTTTTACTCTAGCGATGGAGAGGGATAAGTGTGCACTGCAGGGCAAGAGTTATAGCTGGGGGCAGGGAAATTATGATGCGGTGAGGCACGACTTAGGATGCGTGGCTTGGAAAAGTAGGCTTCAAGGGAAGGGCGCAATTGATATGTGGAGCTTGTTCAAGGAGCAACTATTGAGTGTCCTTGATAAGTATGTACCTGTCAGGCAGGGAGGAAAGGGTCGTGTGAGGGAGCCGTGGTTTAATAAGGAATTGGAATCCCTTGTTAAATGGAAGAGGGTGGCCTATGTAAAGATGAGACGTGAAGGTTCAATTGGGGCGATTGACAGTTATAAGGTAGCCAGGAAGGACCTGAAGAGAGAGCTAAGAGCAGCAAGGAGGGGACATGAAAAGTCCTTAGTTGGTAGGATTAGGGAAAACCCTAAGGCTTTCTATAGGTATGTCAGGAATAAAAGAATGACTAGGTTAGGAATAAGTTCAGTCAAGGATAGTAGTGGGAAGTTGCGTGTGGAGGCTGAAGAGATTGGGGAGACACTGAATGAATACTTTTCGTCAGTATTCACTCAGGAACAGGACATTGTTGCCGATGTGAATACTGAGTCACAATTAAGTAGAATGAATGGCTTTGAGGTATGTAGGGAAGAGGTGTTGGAAATTCTGGAAAGGGTGAAAATAGATAAGTCCCCTGGGCCTGATGGCATTTATCCTAGGATTCTCTGGGAAGCAAGGGAGGAGATTGCAGAGCCATTGGCCTTGATTTTTATGTCCTCGTTGTCTACAGGAGTAGTGCCAGAAGACTGGAGGCTAGCAAATGTGGTTCCCTTGTTCAAGAAGGGGAGTAGGGATAACCCTAGTAACTATAGGCCGGTGAGTCTCACTTCTGTTGTGGGCAAAGTCTTAGAGAGAATTGTAAGGGATAGGATTTATGAACATCTGGATAGGAATAATGTGATCAAGGATAGTCAGCATGGTTTTGTGAAGGGCAGGTCGTGCCTCACAAACCTTATTGAATTCTTTGAGAAGGTGACTAAGGAGGTGGATGAGGGAAAAGCGGTAGATGTGGTGTATATGGATTTTAGTAAGGCGTTTGATAAGGTTCCCCATGGTACGCTACTTCAAAAGATACGGAGGTATGGCATTGAGGGTGAGTTGGAGGTTTGGATTAGGAATTGGCTGGCTGGAAGAAGACAGAGGGTAGTAGTTGATGGTAAAGGTTCATCTTGGAGTGCCGTTACTAGCGGTGTTCCACAAGGATCTGTTTTGGGACCATTGCTGTTTGTCATTTTTATAAATGACCTGGAGGAGGGGCTAGAAGGTTGGGTGAGCAAGTTTGCGGATGATACGAAAGTCGGAGGAGTTGTTGACAGTGAGGAAGGATGTGGCAGGTTACAGCAGGATATAGATAAGCTGCAGAACTGGGCAGAAAGGTGGCAAATGGAGTTCAATGTAGCTAAGTGTGAGGTGATTCACTTTGGTAAGAGTAACAAAAAGATGGTGTACTGGGCTAATGGTCGGATACTTGGTAGTGTGAATGAGCAGAGGGATCTTGGTGTCCATGTACACAGATCTTTGAAAGTTGCCACCCAGGTAAATATTGCAGTGAAGAAGGCATATGGTGTACTGGCTTTTATTGGTAGAGGAATTGAGTTCCGGAGTCCTGAGATCATGTTGCAGTTGTATAAGACTCTGGTGCGGCCGCATCTGGAGTATTGTGTGCAGTTTTGGTCGCCATACTATAGGAAGGATGTGGAGGCACTGGAACGGGTGCAGAGGAAGTTTCCCAGGATGTTGCCTAGTATGGTAGGAAGATCGTATGAGGAAAGGCTGAGGCACTTGGGGTTGTTTTCATTGGAGAAAAGAAGGTTTAGGGGTGACTTGATAGAGGTGTACAAGATGATTAGGGGTTTAGATAGGGTTGACCGTGAGAACCTTTTTCCACGTATGGAGTCAGCTATTACGAGGGGGCATAGCTTTAAATTAAGGGGTGGTAGGTATAGGACAGATGTTAGGGGTAGGTTCTTTACTCAGCGAGTCGTGAGTTCATGGAATGCCCTGCCAGTAGCAGTGGTGGACTCTCCCTCTTTATGGGCATTTAAGCGGGCATTGGATCGGCATATGGAGGATAGTGGGCTAGTGTAGGTTAGGTGGGCTTGGATCGGCGCAACATCGAGGGCCAAAGGGCCTGTACTGCGCTGTATTCTTCTATATTCTATGTTCTAAATTGCCAATATGATAGATGTCCAAAATTTGAATTCAATGAGGTCTTGAATTAAGAACTAATATAATGATGATCTTACAAACATGCAATTGTAATTAAAAACCCAGCTGGTTCTCTAATGCTCTTTAGGGAAAGAAATCTGCTAACATTTGACTCCAAACCCACAGCAATGCGGTTGGTTCTTGTGACTAAAGTGATCAAGCTGTATGCGGCGAGAGAGGGGTTAAGGTATTGAGCTTGACAATCAGCCATGATCATATTCAAAAGCAGAGCAAGCTCAAGGGGTCAAATGGCTTATTAAGGCTCCTATTTTCTATATTTCTATGTAACCATGACTACCTCCCACCTTTTATATCTCTGCTAAATAACAAGGCAATAATATGACAGAGTGAGTGTGAAGTTGCAGAGAGAAGATGGCAATTCTAATGCTGGCAGAATGGAGAAGATTTTTTTTCCTACAGTTGTTATGATCCCTTGTTTTTACAGGATAAGTCAGATTCCACATCAGCAACCTGGATAGTTAGATCATATTTTTATTTGTTTTGCTTTTAACAAAGCCATCACTCACTGAAACATAAGCACACAACACTGCAAATTTTGCTTCAACAATACAATAGAATGAAATAAATTAAGATAAAATAGAATAATCCAGACTATCTACTTATAATACAAAGATTTCCAAACACATATTAAAAGTGTAATACAATTAATCTCAAAAACACTCCTTTGTAAGTTGAAAATAAATGAAATAGCTTTTGTAAAGTATCCAAAATACATTGTTGGTACAGTTCCTAAAATACCACTCATCAAATACCATAATGGCCACAGCAGAGTCCTTGTACCTAATGTCTCAGCTGGCTCACTATACAGCGTGACCGCCATGACCCAGCCCACACAATGGGACACTGATTTATCACTGTCTGTCATGTTGAGGGCAAGTGTCAGGAAATGTACAAGGTAGCTCTGGATTCACAGTGCTTGTCCAGATGCATTGTGGAGGCTGGTGAATGCCAGGATATTCGTTCAGTAGTGAGGAGTTCTGGGAACAGTGTGAGGAGAGGTAGGCCCAGAATCAGACATGACAAATGCCATTGTATGGGGTAGGTTGCTAATGAAGCAAAATGAGGTAAGTACGATAAAGAGCGAAAACCCGCGTGGAATTGCCCCCCAAAAAATTTAAGCAACTTGGACTTAACAAAAAAAACCAGAAGATTTACGCACAGTTTCATTCTTCCATCCCCCTGGCCATGACATGATTAAAATAATAAGTCAGTGAGCATTATAGACTGGCTGGAAAAACTAACTAGTTGGAAAGAGGCAAATATTAACTATTTATTATCTGTAATATGATCACAGATTCTGACAATGAAACATTTTATATCAGTTAAAAGTATTGTTCGCCATCTCTGTGCGTTGGATATTTAGGACTTAAGTCAATATTTAACATAAGCGTTGATGGTTGTCTTGGTGATTCTGCTTTGCTTCCAAAAAAGAAACAAGTGACTTAATTGACATGAATTGTTCACGCACTTTCACACTAGCACATAGATTTCCACTAGGGTTGAAATTATTTCACATGGCCCAATGATTTATTCCTGATGTGAAAAGTAAAAGGAGAAATCTAAAAAAACTCAAAAGTTTGTATGTGTTTGGACACCATGAGATTCAGGTACATTTCAAACTGAAGGATACGAAGGAAAATATTTTATATCTTACTTTGGGAGTATTTATTTAACTGCACCTGTAATCCAGAGGCTTGGATGAATGATACAGAATTACTATAGTAGTTTAGGAATTTAAATTAATGGACACCATTATTGACATTAACTTTGTACTCCAAATGTATGAATTGAGCTTAAGTTTTATAGGTTGGCTGTAGACAGATTTCCATTATGTATCCAGATTATTAATTGGGCTTCTGGTTTAGTGACAATACCACATAATGAATTAACCAATTCTGGAAGAAGACAGTCACAAAGGCATTGGATCTCTGGACCATGTGATGGTGTGTCTTCTCTTTCTGTGGTTAAAAAAATAAACACCTAACTCTTGAAGAATGCCAATTTATTAACCCTCACCAGTGCTGTAAACTGTTATTTTTAATCAGTAAGTCAGAGGCTTTATAAGTTATGAAGAAGTCACTCTGTGGCTCCTGCAAGCAAGTGGACGTACCTGGAGATTACAGCAATCACCGAATAGCTGGTTCAGTCCCAGGGATCATTGAGTGGCCTTTCCAATTTTCCCTCCACCCACAACACTGCTTCATTTTTGGATCTACTGTGTGTGTCTGTATTTCTTTATAGGGGGTGTTTTATAAGGGGGTTGGAATTTTAACAAGTAGAGTTAATGTCGATGGTTCATGATTGTTTCCTTGTAACTAGTATCTATTTGCTTGTAATATATAATAATTCCTGTCAAGTACAGATTTCTAGTCGAGCTTTCTGTCACCCCAGTCTAAAAGGCAGGTAAATTAAGGAATATTGCATACTTTTGTAAAATCCTTAACCTGTGAGAAAGCTCTGGGAATAGTAGAGTTTGATTTCCAGCATGACACTCCAGTGAGGTGGAACAGTTTCAGTGATCAATTGAATAATACTGATGACATGTATCGGATATATATCAAGTGAATTCTTGTGGGAAACAAAATTATCAGATGAATATAAAATCATGTGCATGAATTCACCATTTGCACAAAGCAATGCACCAAGAGGCTGGAAAACAAAATCTACCCCTTGGTTCCACTTCCTCAGAGATAGTGGTTCAATTTGCTTACACAGAAAGTAACTGATTTAATAATGTAAATCAAAATTTGAGGTTCAGTGAGATATTTTTATGTGTTGTAACCTGATTTTAATAATGCTGTGCCTCCTAAGGACATGAGCACAGCGCATATGCATTTTTTCCTTGCATACAGGTGTCAGCAGTCATTCTCTTTAAGGAACAGAAATAATGCTTTCTATTACCTTTCGGTCCTAACATGTTCTGGATTCAAGTCCCATTCTATGGAATAGGTGCATAAAAACAAAGGTTGACACTCCAGTGCAGTACCGAGGGAGCACAGCACTGTGTCTTTCCAATGGAGACTATCTGGTCATCATCAATATGCTGTTTCTGGGCAATTACCATTTGCAAATTTGCTGCTGTGGTTCTGACATTATAACAGTGACTACACTTCAAAAGTACTTCATTTTGAGACAACTGGTTGGGATTTGGAATTGAGAAGTCAATCTTCCTGTTGTAACTACTGAGGCAAGGTTTAGCAATCAAACAAGACTTGAAATAAAAGGCAGACGTAGGGCAGAATATTAGATCATAAGGCCATAAGAAATAGATACAGACTGTTCAGTCCCTTGAACTTGCTCCACTATTCAGGAGAATCACGACTAATCCGACATTCCTCACATCTTTTTTCTGCCCTTTCCCGAGGACCGTGGTTTCCCTACTAATCAAGAGTCTATCTATTTCAGCCTTAAAAGGATTCTGCCCCACAGCTCTCTGTGACATGGATTTCCAACATAGGGGTTATTTTACATTTCATTTGTCCATGTGCCCAGCAATTTGGAATCCACAGGTCAGGTAGGTTTACTTTGTGTATCATCGAGTCAGTAATCTAAAGCTGCAGAGCAACATGCTGCCAACCCATTGGTCAGATACAAGACCTAAGTGCAAATGAAACAAATACTCCAGTTATGTCAGCTTTGTTTCCCTATAGCTGCTCATGATCTGCTTGCTGACCCTTTCTAGTTCAAGATACCTTTTCTCATCTGCAGTGCCTGGCAGCAAAGGAGAGCCCTACAGAAGCATCATCAGTGCCCGAGCACGATGGAGATGTGGATGATCTGATTAACATTCCAGCAGGGTTTCCTGTTCAAATTTCCAGAATGTTGGGGCATCTGGCACAGTTTACCCCAGGGCTACTGTTCGTAAGTCAGTATCAGGATTTCTGCCTAGTTGCTACCAAATCTTCATTCAGTGTACATGTTGCTGTTTGAATTGCTATTTGAATTCATGTATCGCTGGACATCGGAGAGCATCTGGGAAAATTAACAAACAGTGAAATTCACAACTGATCTTGGAGGAACTGTTGGGCAAAGTTCACAGCACAGAATCAGATAAGTTAATCGTTGTTTTAAGTGTGGCCTACAGAGAATCTGCAGTAGTGAGTAGAGTGGGTTCTTTCTTGATTATATGTTTTTGGAGATATGTCTCTTGATTAAACTTAAAATATAAGCCATAACTATTAATTTAATCTGGGGCAGTGTTTTGTAGAGGAATAAAAAGGTGTTATTTTCTGGGTCTGTAGATTGTGAAGGAACAAAAATGGCCTTGAAAAGAGTGATATGTACTTCTTGTCGGATGTGGGAGTTTAAAGAGAGTTTAAGGGTTACTGTGGATTATATCTGCCATAAATGCTGTTGGCTGCGAATCTTATCAGATTGAATGGATCGGTTGGATAGACAGTTAGAAGCAATGAGGAATTTGCAACAGCAATAGTATGTGATGGATGGCATTATAGGAAGAGTCAGATACAGTCACATAGATGGATTAACTCCAGGAAAGGTAAGCGAGGTAGGCAGCTAGTGCAGGAGTCTTCTGTGGGTATACTGAGGAGATAGTGAGGAAAGAAGTCAATCTGAGACTGGTACAGTTGAGAACAGAAGCGAGTCAAACAGTCAGGGCAGGCAGGGACAAGGTAGGACTGATAAATTAAACTGCATATATTTCAAAGCAGGAGACCTAACAGGGAAGGCAGATGAAATCAGGGCATGGTTAGGAACATGGGACTGGGATATATAGCAATTACAGAAACATGGCTGAGGGATGGGCAGGACTGGCAGCTTAATGTTCCAGGATACAAATGCTACAGGTAGGATAGAAAGGGAGACAAGAGAGGAGGGGGAGTGGCATTTTTGATAAGGGATAGCATTACAGCTGTGCTGAGGGAGGATATTTCCAGAAATACATCCAGGGAAGTTATTTGGGTGGAACTGAGAAATAAGAAAGGGATGATAACCTGATTGGGATTGTATTATAGACTCCCTCATCGTCAAAGGGAAATTGAGAAACAAACTTGTAAGGAGATCTCAGCTATCTGTAAGAATAATAAGGTGGTTATGGTAGGGAATTTTAACTTTCCAAACATTGGCTGGTACTACCATAGTGTTAAGGGTTTAGATGGAGAGGAATTTTTTAAGTGTGTACAAGACAATTTTCTGATTCAGTATGTGGAGGTACCTACTAGAGAAGGTGCAAAACTTGACCTACTCTTGGGAAATAAGGCAGGGCAGGTGACTGAGGTGTCAGTGGGGGAGCACTTTGGGACCAGTGACCATAATTCTATTAGATTTAAAATAATGATGGAAAAGGATAGACCAGATCTAAAAGTTGAAATTCTAAATTGGAGAAAGGCCAATTTTGATGGTATTAGGCAAGAACTTTCAAAAGCTGATTGGGGGCAGATGTTCGCAGGAAAAGGGATGGCTAGAAAATGGGAAGCCTTCAGAAATGAGATAACGAGAATCCAGAGAAAGTACATTCCTGTCAGGGTGAAAGGAAAGACTGGTAGGAATAGGGAATGCTGGATGACTAAAGAAATTGTGGGTTTGGTTAAAAAAAAGAAGGAAGCATAGGTCAGGTACAGATAGGATAGATCAAGTGAATCCTTAGAAGTGTATCAAGGAAGTAGGAATATACTTAAGAGGCTATCAGGAGGGCAAAACGGGGAAATGAGATAGCTTTGGCAAATAGAATTAAGGAGAATCCAAAGAGTTTTTACAAATACATTAAGGACAAAAGGGTAACTAGGGAGAGAATAGGGCCCCTCAAAGATCAGCAAGGCGGCCTTTGTGTGGAGCCACAGAAAATGGGGGAGATACTAAATGAGTATTTTGCATCAGCATTTACTGTGGAAAAAGATATGGAAGATATAGACTGTCGGGAAGTAGAAGATGACATCTTGCAAAATGTCCATATTACAGAGGAGGAAGTACTGGATGTCTTGAAATGGATAAAGGTGGATAAATCCCCAGGACCTGATCAGGTGTACCCGAGAACTCTGTGGGAAGCTAGAGAAGTGATTGCTGGGCCTCTTGCTGAGATATTTGTATCATCGATAGTCACAGGTGAGGTGCCGAAAGTCTGGAGGTTGGCTAACATGGTGCCACTGTTTAAGAAGGGTGGTAAACACAAGCCAGGGAACTATAGACCAATGAGCCTGACGTCAGTGGTGGGCAAGTTGTTGGAGGGAATCCTGAGGGACAGGATATGCATGTATTTGGAAAGGCAAGGACTGATTAGGGATTGTCAACATGGCTTTGTGCGTGGGAAATCATGTCTCACAAACTTGATTGAGTTTTTTGAAGAAGTTACGAAGAGGATTAATGAGGGCTGAGCAGTAGATGTGATCTATATGGACTTCAGTCAGGCGTTCAACAAGGTTCCCCATGGAAGACTGATTAGCAAGGTTAGATCTCATGGAACACAGGGAGAACTAGCCATTTGGATACAGAACTGGCTCAAAGGTAGAAGACAGAGGGTGGTGGTGGAGGGTTGTTTTTCAGACTGGAGGCCTGTGACCAGTGGAGTGCCACAAGGATCGGTGCTGGGTCCTCTACTTTTTGTCATTTACATAAATGATTTGGATGCGAGCATAAGAGGTACAGTTAGTAAGTTTGCAGATGACACCAAAATTGGAGGTGTAGTGGACAGCGAAGAGGGTTACCTCAGATTACAACAGGATCTTGATCAGATGGGCAATGGGCTGAGAAGTGACAGATGGAGTTTAATTCAGATAAATGCAAGGTACTGCGTTTTGGGAAAGCAAATTTTCCCAGGACTTATACACTTAATGGTGAGGTCCCAGGGAGTGTTGCTGAACAAAGAGACCTTGGAGTGCAGGTTCATAGCTCCTTGAAAGTGGAGTCACAAGTAGATGGGCTAGTGAAGGAGGTGTTTGGTATGCTTTCCTTTTTTGGTCAGAATATTGAGTACAGGAGTTGGGAGGTCATGTTGCGGTTGTACGGGACTTTGGTTAGGCCACTGTTGGAATATTGCATGCAATTCTGGTCTCCTTCCTATTGGAAAGATGTTGTGAAACTTGAAAGGGTTCAGAAAAGATTTACAAGGATGTTGCCAGGGTTGGAGGATTTGAGCTATAGGGAGAGGCTGAACAGGCTAGGACTGTTTTCCCTGGAGCATCAGAGGCTGAGGGGTGACCTTATAGAGGTTTACAAACTTATGAATGGCATGGATAGGGTAAATAGGCAAAGACTTTTCCCTGGGGTCAGGGAGTTCAGAACTAGAGTGCATAGGTTTAGGTTGAGAGGGAAAAGATATAAGAGAGACCTACGGGGCAACCTTTTCAAACAGAGGGTGGTATGTGTATGGAATGAGCTGCCAGAGGAAGTTGTGAGGCTGGTACAATTGCAACATTTAAGAGGCATTTGGATGGGTATATGAATAGGCAGGGTTTAGAGGGATATGGGCCGTGTGCTGGCAGTTGGGACTAGATTGGGTTGGGATATCTGGTCGGCATGGATGGGTTGGACCGAAGGCTCTGTTTCCATACTGTACATCTCTATGACTCTATGACTTACTTGGTTAATTAGTGTTGCTTGGATGGAAAAGGATTAATAATGGAGTGCCCATTTGTGCCTCCACGTTTACTCTTTATGTATATCAATGAGATCAGGAACAGACTGCAGAAAGCTACAGCACAGAACAATTTGAGAGACCTTATGCATAAGAACGTAGAATATATTAAGTCCCACAGGTTGGCATGCAAGCATGTCATCGAGCTATACAGCAACAAAGAGGCACTTCGGTTAGTGCAGATTCAATGGGCCTATCTACACCAATCTCATTTTCCATCGCCGTGCCCATTTTGTTAAGTATTATTACATTTGAGATGTTCAACCATGTGCCTTTTAATGACTGAGAGGTTCACCTCCACCTCACTGCCAGGCAATGTCTTCCAAACTCCTACTACCCCCTGGATAAAAAAGTTGTTTCCTCACCTCTCCTGTTAACCTCTTCCCTATTACCTGAAAATTATGCCCCAGATTATTGATCCTTCAACTAAGGGGAATAATTACTCCTTACCAACTTTGCACAATTTCTGTTGTTGTTGTAAATGATAAAAGAGCAAATTTAACAGTCATGGGTTGACGCCCAAATGGAAAAATAAATAAAAGTGATTCAATTTTATGTCATAATAATTGGTTTGTGTTTAGTGTACCTGAAATCTGTAGAAAGTCCCATCATCCTTCAATGTTAGCACATGGTCTGAGATTGGAAAGAAGTAGCCATGAGCTGCCATCAGTGTTCCAAGATGCAATGCTTCTACTGTTCAAAGGAAATAAAAAACAAGGTCAGAAGTGTTTTATTTCAGCTGACTCAATAGCAGTATTACATTGCAATTGAACTGCCCGACATAATAAGCATTTATGGAAATAACTGAATACATTTTGTGCAGAATCATCCAGTCTCCATCGTCGAAAAGTAGGTATATGACTGAAGACGCACATTAAGAGCCTGCGGACGCCCTCTGCGTAGACATATATATGAATTTCCTGGAAAATATTAGTGTTTGATTGGCAACATCTCTGTGCCCCATGACCCTCTGCAGTTGTCTCCAACTTTTAAATTAGAGTTGTAGAGTTCTGCAGTACCAACCTGGCTCATTATTCAGAAATGTTCAACAGATTAAAACCTAGTTGATCACCTGGGTAACTGCATAGCTGATAATTCCAATCACTCATACTGACTCACCCCAAATAAATAGCAACTCTGACCTCTTGACTACCTTCCCCCAACTGATCCAACTATCTCCAACACCACCGAGACCACGCAATGACGCCTCTGACCACTCAATTACTCCCCAGTCTAATCTAACCTGACTATCCTTTGACCCCCTGACAGCTACATGACTACCTTCTCAAACTGATGATTCTCCATTCTCACTACACCTCTGACCACCTCATGCTGCCATTATTCCCAGAACCTGACTAGTCCTGCTGACCAGCTCTCCAAATGACTCAACTAATCCCTGACCAGATTACACTTTCTGACAAATGATTAGCCCTCCCAGCTATACTACAATACCCTGTCCTGCCTGCACCTCCAATGTGACCATTGCTCCCCCCTGCCCCATGGATCACTTGATCAGCTTCCCTGACCACACCCGACTACACTCACTCCTTGACTACCGCTTCCCATCACCCAACTACACAACTCCCAACAGACAATGAAAATACACCTCCCAATCACCTCACTACCTTCTGGACTACACTCACAACTGGACCTGACTACCACCCAGCCCACCCCTGCCAAGCTGACTACTCTACCCAATACTTGCCTACATCCAGATCTTACTGCCTATGAACCGCAACAACTCCCCTCAAGCCTGACTACATCTACCGACATGACCTGACCCAACTGCCCCACTGGCCAGTTACCCATTCACCCACCTACCCTTTTACTTACCGACTCATCCATTCATTAACAGTCAGACTGGACCTGGAAACCTACCATAATGGCAGCTATGCCTAGGAATTGGGATGTGTCCTGTCTTCCCCAAGATACATTTTACTGAGACAGAGTTCTGTAATTGACACTGTACTTTACATGTCTCTGACAGCCAGGATTGGAAGATTCCAGAATAACAATATCAGGTCAGGAAAATTTTTGAGCTCAATGGCAATCCAAACAACACTGGTGCTGTTTGGAAAAATTTCCACTACCATATCATATTAGGGTGTGTACTATATATTGTATAATCATAATGATGCTGAAATGCAACATATTGCGTTAGTTGATAAAAGTAAGCAGGTGAAATTCAAACTGTTCCCGTCAATAATAGGAAGAAGGATTCCGACAAAAAAGCTTTTGGTCTTAACAGGACAGAGAGAACATCTCCTGCTTTTGATACCAGTAACAGGGATCACTGGCACTTCTCTTTGATTAGTCAGTCTCAGATTAGTAACTCCAATGTTGTTTAAAATCTGTAGTATCAGTACGCATGTGCAGTTATTATCTACATGGGAAGTAAAATAAGCGAAATTATATATTAAAGTGAATCTGGTGATATTTTTAAATGCTGTGCAAAAAAGCAAGTGTGGTATGAGAAAACATTTTTCTCACTCAGCTCTGGTATGGAATGCACTGCCTGGAAATGTGGTGGAGGCAGGTTCAATTGAGACATTCAATGGGCTTTGGATGGTGATTTGGGTGGAAATAATGTGCAAGGGTACGGGGATAAAGCAGGAGACTGGCACTAAGTGACGATGTTCATTTGAAGAGCCAGTGCAGGTAAGTTGGGCCAAATGGATCCTTCTGTGTCATAACAATTCTGCGATCAATCATATCTAAGGGTGTTCTTCAAACTAAGCTGGCATAGTCCTCAATTGTTTTCAGGGCCAGCAGAATATTTCAGGTAAAAACAGTGAAATAACTCTGCACAGGCCTTTATCCCAAGACCAAGTCATCCTTGATTTACACATGGAGTATCCCTGACACTGATCCAGCCTCCTCAGAGCCAGCTCGCAGAATGAACAGAATCTCTGACACTCCTGTTTATATTTGTCAGCCAGGGCTCTCTGACTGGAGCAAGTCAACAGCCCCAATCAGGGAACTCATATTCTATGAAGTCCACCTGGCTGACTTCAGTCCAATCATTACAAACAGCACACATTTTGTTCTTCTGAGTGAAATGTCTAGCAATTTGTGATTTTACATGACACCGTGAAACAAAATGTGGTATTTAATGCAGGCTGTGGAGATCTCGCCCACGAACTAGAGACTGCACAAGTCCCCTGAATGCTCCTCTGAGGAAGGATCACTGCTAAGTAGGCTGGTCTGGAAATTCCTCTCCCAAGAACTGCTGGGCACGCCGAGGTTAGCAGCTCTTCATTGGCAGTGCCAATTGGAATGGCTGCAGATCAAAGTTTGTGAGAAGATTTGTAGCTCGGGTGTTCGTTGTTATGGTTCTGTTCGTTTCGTCCCCTGTCTAGATGACATCCTCAGTGCTTGGGAGCCTCCGGTGAAGCGCTTCTGTGATGTTTCCTCCAGCATTTATAGCAGTTTGTCTCTGCCGCTTCCGGTTGTCAGTTCCAGCTGTCCGTTGCAGTGGTTGGTATATTGGGTCCAGGTCGATGTGCTTATTGATTGAATTTGTGGATGAGTGCCATGTCTCTAGGAATTCCCTGGTTGTTCTCTGTTTGGCTTGTCCTATAATAGTAGTGTTGTCCCAGTCGAACTCATGTTGCTTGTCATCTGAGTGTGTGGTTACTAAGGATAGCTGGTCGTGTCGTTTCGTGGCTAGTTAGTGTTAATGGATGCGGATCGTTAGTTGTCTTCCTGTTTGTCCTATGTAGTGTTTTGTGCAGTCCTTGCATGGGATTTTGTACACTACCTTGGTTTTGCTCATGCTGGGTATCGGGTCCTTCGTTCTGGTGAGTTGTTGTCTGAGGGTGGCTGTTGGTTTGTGTGCTGTTATGAGTCCTAGCTGTCGCAGTAGTCTGGCTGTCAGTCCCGAAATGCTCTTGATAAATGGTAGTGTGGCTAGTCCTTTGGGTTGCGGCATGTCCTCATTCCGTTGTCTTTCCCTTAGGCATCTGTTGATGAAATTGCGCGGGTATCCGTTTTTGGCGAATACATTGTATAGGTGTTCATCTTCCTCTTTTTGCAGTTCTGGTGTACTGCAGTGTGATGTGGCGCTTTAGAACAATGTCTTGATGCAACTTCTTTGTGTGTGTTGGGGTGGTTGCTTTTGTAGTTCTGGACTTGGTCTGTGTGTGTGGCTTTCCTGTGTACGTTAGTGGTGAATTCTCCGTTCGGTGTTCTCTGTACCATCACGTCTAGGAATGGGAGTTGGTTGTCCTTTTCTTCCTCTCTAGTGAATCGGATTCCTGTGAGTGTGGCGTTGATGATCCGGTGTGTGTTCTCTATTTCTGTGTTTTTAATGATTACAAAGGTGTCATCCACGTATCTGACCCAGAGTTTGGGTTGAATTTGCGGTAAGACTGTTTGTTCTAATCTTTGCATTACTGCTTCTGCTATGAGTCCAGAGATGGGTGAGCCCATGGGTGTGCCGTTGATTTGTTCATATATTTGGTTGTTGAATGTGAAGTGTATTGTGAGGCCCAGGTCCAGTAGTTTGATTATGCCGTCTTTGTTGATAGGTTCACCATCCTGTTGCCTATTCTGTATGTCCAGCAGGTTGGCTATTGTTTCTCTGGCTAGAGTTTTGTCGATAGAGGTGAACAGTGCAGTTATATCGAATGAGACTATAGTTTCTTCCTTGTCTATGTGTATATTTCTGATGATGTCCAAGAATTCCTGTGTTGATTGTATAGAGTGTCTGGATCCGCTGATCAGGTGTTTCAGTTTGTGCTGTAGTTCTTTAGCCAGTTTGTGTGATGGTATCCCTGGTAGTGATACTATGGGTCTGAGTGGGATGTTTGGTTTGTGCACTTTAGGTAGTCCATAGAATCTCGGGGTGTTGTTGTTTTCAGGTTTCATTCTTTGTAGGTCAAACCTGGTTATCTGTCCGTTTTTTTGTAGGTTCCTCAGTGTGTTGTTTATCCTATTGGTGAGCTGTGGGGTGGGGTCAAACTCCCTCTTTTGGTAGGTGTTGGTATCTGCAAGTAGTTGTTGTGCTTTTTGGATGTACTCTGCTTTGTCCAGGATGACCGTCATTCTGCCTTTGTCTGCTGGTAGTATGCTTATGTTCTTATCGTTTCTTAGTGATTTTAGTGCTTCCTTCTCCTTGGTGTTGAGGTTATGTGTTTGTCTTTTCCTTGTTATCAGGGGTACGATACTTTATCTCACTGTTTGTTGTGTCTCTTCTGTCAGTCCATTGTTCCTGAGTGTGCATTCTAGTGCTGCTAGGAAGTCTGATGTCTTGGTGTCCCTGTGGTTGTAGTTGAGTCCCTTGGCCTGTATTGTTCTTTCCATGTCTCTGAGCTGTCTGTGGGAGAGGTTTCTAACCCAGGTGTGTGTTGTGGTGTCCTCGCTGTTGTGTGTTAGTTTGGCCATTTTTCCTTTTAGTGCCGTTTTTTTGCGGTGTGTGGTCCTGTTCTGTCCTATGGTGACAGCCTGTTCCATGGTCCGGGTCCATTCCTGATTGGTGGTTTTTGAAATTAACGATTTTTGGCGCACAATTTCTTGTCTGTATTTGTGAAGTCTGTTGTGAGCATCTGTAATCATTACCTGGATCATCCTGAATCGTTCTCTCTGGCTGTGTCCTGGCTTGTGGGGTGTTTACTGGTGGTCTGTATCTGACACATGGTGGAAGGATTCGATTCTTTCGGCATTCGTGCAGGAACCGGAGTTGTTCGTATGTGGCGCTTAGGCGGTTGGCACAGGATTCCCATTTCCTGGCTTGTCTCAATAAGCACATTGACCTGGACCCAATATACCAACCACTGCAACGGACAGCTGGAACTGACAACCGGAAGCGGCAGAGACAAACCACTATAAATGCTGGAGGAAACATCACAGAAGCGCTTCACAGGAGGCTCCCAAGCACTGAGGATGTCACCTAGACAAGGGACGAAATATCTGCGACACAAATTCCCAGCTTGGCAAACAAAACCACAACAATGGCTGCAGATGCCAGCAATGCAAACAAGGAGAAGCATAGGATCACCAAGGGAGCCTGGTCACAAGTAGTTCGGGGGCCTGGTGGTGGTGGTGGTGGTGGTTTGGCACAGGAATTGAGGAGTGGGGTAGGGATGTTGCCTCTCTGTGTCCCTGCTGTCATGACACTGGATTCTGTAAATGGACACCAGCATCCTCCTCCCAGCCCACAATTATACAGGTTAGCATTTGTACCTTGCATGATGACTGCCTCACTCACTACTAGGTGACTCCCAGAGACATGGAGAATATAAATGATGAAATCCTGATGAAAACTTTCTGACCTGAAACATTAACTCTATTTCTCTCTCCACTGAGGCTGACAGCCCTCTAGAGTATTTCTGTTGTTTTTATTGTCAAGGTAAAGTCACCATGGTCTCAGAGAGAGCAAACTCATTTAACCTGAGGGTCACCATGTCTCAGTAAGGGCCAAGATTCAGAAGGTGGGACTTTCATGATCATTCATGAGACCATGCTGCAGACGTACAAAACTCTGGTGCGGCCACTTTTGGAGTATTGTGTACAGTTCTGGTCACTGCATTATAGGAAGGATGTGGAAGCTTTGGAAAGGGTTCAGAGGAGATTTACTAGGATGTTGCCTGGTATGGAGGGAAGGTCTTACAAGGAAAGGTTGAGGGAATTGAGGCTGTTTTCATTAGCGAGAAGAAGGTTGAGTGGCGATTTAATTGAGACATATAAGATAATCAGAGGGTTAGATAGGGTGGACAGTGGGAGCCTTTTCCCTCAGATGGTGAGGGTGAGCACAAGGAGACATAGCTTTAAATTGAGTGGTGATAGATATAGGACAAATGTCAGAGGTAGTTTCTTTACTCAAGAGTAGTCGGATTATGGAATGTACTGCCTGCAACAGTAGTAGACTCGTCAACTTTAAGGGTGTTTCAAGGGTCATTGGATAGGCATATGGAAGAGAATGGAATAGTGTAGGTTAGATGGGCTTCAGATTGTTTCCACAGGTCGGTGCAACATCGAGGGTCAATGTGCACTTTAATGTTCTATGTCCTATGTTCTATCTCAGCCAGTGAGGGATTTGAACTCATGTTGTTGTTGTGTGCATCGTAAACCAGCCAACCCAGTGCAGCTCAACATCTGAAAACAACACAAATGAGAGACCACTACAAATATAGGGACTAATTTTCCCAGGTGGGTCACCATCCTGCTGTCGGCTCCTCAGTTAATAAGTCACCCCCTGGAGCCCCACTCAATTAAGAATAGCGGCAGACCAGAGAAATAGATGATCCAATCGGAAGGTCTGCAGCAATTCTGGGCTGGCAGTGCCACAATGAGAGATGCGTGCTGCTCAGGCAGCAAGGAGACCACGACAGCACCTGAAAGTAGAGGATCTCCTCCACAGTGCGGTTTGAGGCCGAGGCTTTGGCCATTGCAGTCCACTCACTGCATCAGTAACTGCCACCAGGCGGCTGCCTCCTGTTGCATGCTGGCCCCCACCTTCAATGAGGGGCCCACTTGCAATCAGGAATTTGCTGACAGTGCCATCAACTTTACCAAATGGGACATTGGTGGGCCTAAATTGCTTAGCCTTCAAATGGAACTTGGCTCCATCTCCGAGGTACTGAGAAAATTTAGCTCATTTTCGGCCTGGGAAGCACAGTTCAAATATAACTTGAAAATATCTGGATCACTGATAGGTCCAGTTTGATGCCATAGATAATCTCTCCTGCTGTAATCTACATAAATGGTGGTGGGGAGGGGGAGGGGGGGGGGGTTGGTGGTGCTGATTTGACCACATTCAATAGTTCTGGGTGGAAACTGGTCTGCAGACCAAGGAAAGACTATCACTTACAGAGAATAAGGTTTAAGTTACCAGCACCTTTAGTCTCCCTGAATGGAGACGGGATATGTTCTAACTGGCTGGCAGGTTTCCAAATATAGCAGAACGATCTGACAGTGTTTGCGGCAGCAGCCAGAGGTGGAAACTATCAAACATAACTGATGACAATTCTGGAGGAAAAGAATAAATAATGAATTGCTCGTTGACAGCTGGTGGCACTGTGTCAGGGCGATGAAATGTTCCGTGAACACAAGCCTGCTGAGAATCGAACCACTGGGCAAACCTTGCTTCACAACTGGTTTCGCTCCAGGGTAACATGGAAGTGGAAAGATTACTCGCTGCAACAAACAGAATGAAAAACGACGGGCAGAAATCGGCTGAAAATAGAAACTTTAAATGCTTTGCTGCATTGCAATCTTGAATAAGAGTTCAGCTGTTTCCATTTCAAGATTACCAAACACCACGTTACCTTTATATCAACCTAATGAGAACTAAAGCAGGTTCTCTGAAAGCTACTGGAGAAACTACTTGCATAATAAATAGCATTTTGTTGGAAAAGGAGATGTGTCAAAGGTTTTTGCCTTTTTGTCCCAAATAGGTGGCACTGCCATGTGATCCTTTCTAGTTCGTGTTCATGTGAACATTTTAAAACACTTTTATGACAAATGTGTCAACAATGGAATAACTCCAACTTGGCCACCATCTACAGGTTAGACATCCTGATTTCACCTGTCCATATACTGGAATCATCTGAATAGCAGGCACTTTTGAAATAGCTGATGGCCTAGTTTCAGGGTCTGTTTTAGGTTCCGGGTCTGTATCAGTTTCAGGGTTTGCTTCAGGTTCAAGGGTCTGTTTTAGGTTAAAGGTTCAGTGTCTGTATCTGTTTATGAGTCTGAAACAGATATTGTGTGTCCTTGATAGGTATGTCCCTGTTAGCCAGGGAGGAAGTGATAAGGTAAGGGAACCATGGTTTATTAAAGAAATTGCATCTCTTGTTAAGCAGAAGAAGGAGGCTTATGTGTTGATGAGGCAAGATGGTTCAGATAAGGTGATGGAGAGTTACAGATCAGCTAGGAAGGATTTAAAGAGAGAGTTAAGAAGAGCAAAGAGAGGACATGAGCAGTCTTTAGCAAATAGAATAAAGGAGAATCCTAAAGCTTTCTATAGGTATGTGAGGAATAAAAGGATGACTAGGGTAGGAATAGGGCCAGTCAAAGACACAAGTGGGAAGTTGAGTGTGGACACTGTGGAGATCGGAGAGGTGCTAAACGAATATTTCTCATTGGTTTTCACTCAGGAAAAGGAGAATATTGTAGAGGAGAAGAATGAGATACGAGACATTAAACTAGAAAGGATGGAGGTTAGTAAGGAAGAGGTGTTATCAATTCTAGAAAGAGTGAAAGTGGACAAATCCCCTGGGCCGGGAGAGGATTCTTTAGAAGTTAGGGAGGAGATAGCGGAGTCTTTGGCTTTGATATTTGAGTTGTCATTGTCTACAGGTTTAGTACCAGAGGACTGGAGGATTGCAAATATTGTGCCCTTGTTTAAGAAGGGCAGTAGAGATGACCCAGGTAATTATAGACCAGTGAGCCTTACTTCTGTTGTAGGAAAGGTTTTGGAAAGGATTGTAAGAGATAAGATTTATAATCATCTAGCAAGCAACAATTTGATTTCAGATAGTCAACATGGTTTTGTTAAGGGCAGGTCGTGTCTCACAAACCTCATTGAGTTTTTTGAGAAGGTGACCCAAGCATGTAGATGAGGGTAGGGCAGTTGATGTGGTATACATGGACTTCAGTAAAGCCATTGATAAGGTTCCACACAGTAGGCTGTTGGAGAAAATGCAGAGGCATGGGATTGAGGGTGATTTAGCAGTTTGGATTAGAAACTGGCTTTCTGAAAGAAGCCAGCGAGTGGTGGTTGATGGAAAATATTCAACTTGGAATCCGGTTACTGGTGGTGTGCCACAAGTTTTGGGACCACTGCTGTTTGTCATTTTTATAAATGACTTAGATGCAGGCACAGGTGGATGGATTAGTAAATTTTCAGATGAAACTAATGTCAGTGGAGTAATGGACAGTGTGGAAGAATGTTACAGGTTGCAGGGGGACTTGGATAAACTGCAGAATTGGGCTGAGAGGTGGCAAATGGAGTTCAATGCAGCTAAATGTGAGGTGATTCACTTTGGAAAGAATAACAGGAATGCAGAGTACTGGGGTCAACAGAAAGATTCTTGGTAGTGTGGATGTGCAGAGGGATCTTAGAGTCCATGTACATGGATACCTGAAAGTTACCACCCAGGTTGCTAGTGCTGTTAAGAAGGCATACGTTGTGTTAGGTTTCATTGGTAGAGGGAATGAGTTCCAGAACTGCAATGCCATGCTGCAACTACACAAAACGCTAGTGTGACCGCACTTGGAATATTATGTACAGTTCTGGTCGCCCCATTACAGGAAGGATGTGGAGGAAAATGGAAAAGGTACAGATGAGATTTACCAGAACATTGCCTGGTCTGGAGGGAAGCTCTTATGAGGAAAGGCTGAGAGATTTGGGTCTGTTCTCAATGGAAAGAAGAAGGCTAAGAGGGGATTTGATAGAGACATACAAGATGATCAGAGGATTAGATAGGGTAGACAGTGAAAGTCATTTTCCTCGGATGTACGAGGGGGCATAACTACAAATTGAGGGGTGATAGATTTAAGACAGATGTTAGAGGCAGGTTCTTTACTCAGAGAGTGGTAAGGGCATGGAATGCCCTTCCTACCAATGAAGTTAACTCAGCCACATTAGGGAGATTTAAACAATCCTTGGATAAGCACTTGGATGATGATGAAATAGTGTAGTGTTCACAGGTCGGCGCAACATTGAGGGCTGAAGCGCCTATTCTGCACTGTATTGTTCTATGTTCTTTGCATTAATATCATGGTCTATTTTAGGTTCAGCGCCTGTATCAGTTTTAGGTTCCACATTCTGTTTTAGTTTCAGGGTCCGCATTCATATTAAGGCCTGTTTTATAATCATAGACTTTATTAGCTGAAAGAGCTGCGGATTCTGGAAATCAGAAACAAAAATAGAAATTACTGGAAAAGCTCAGCAGATCTGGCAACATCTGTGGAGAGGAATCAGAGTTAATGTTCTGGGTCCAGCAATCCTTACTCAGAACTGACGATAGCTTGGAAATAGTTGGTTTTTATGCAGAAGTTAGGTTGGAGCGAGGGATAGGGAGTAAATGGTTGGACTCTATCTTTAGGTGGAGATATAGCCCAAAGAGAGAGCAGAACAGTTGGACAGACACAAGAGTGGAAAAGAATCAACTTAGGAGAATGAATAGCTACTAATAGGGACTATCAGTGGCTAACAATGTGGTAAAGACATGGAAGAACGTGCCTCATGCCATAATATTGTTGAATTTGATATTGAGTCCTGAAGGCTGTGGTTCCCAAGTGAAAAATGAGGTACTATTCTTCCAGCTTGTACTGAGCTTCACTGGAGCACTGTAGCAAGCCTGACACAGAGATGTTGTCCAGTGAAAGTGCGTTTGGGACCTTGGATACTGAAGAGGGAGGAAGTATAGGCAGGTGTTACACCTTCTGCGGTTGCAGGGGAAGGTTCCCTGGAGTTGTGGAGGGTATTGGGAGTGAAGGACGAGTGGACCAGAGTAGCCCAGAGGAAACAGTGGAAGGTTAACAAGGGTTGGGAGGGGAATGTCTGTCTAGTGGTGGTATCCCACTGGAGGTGGCAGAAATGGCTGCTAATAATCTTCTGGATGTAGGTGCTGGTGGGATGATACGTAAGGACAAGGGGGACCCTAATGCTGTTGTGGGAGGGAAAAGAGGGGATGAAGTGCGAGAGATGGGTCGGAGCCAGTTGAGGGCTCTGTCAACTACAGTGTGAGGGAATCCTCGGTTGAGGAAGAAGGTGGACATTTCGGAGGCTCCCTTGTCGAAGTTGGCATCATCAGAACGGATGCAACGGAGATGGAGGAACTGGGACAATGAAATAGAGTCTTTACAGGAAGCAGGGTGTGAGGATGTAGAGAAAAGGTAACTATGGGAATCGGTTGGTTTGTAGTGGATATTGGTGGCTGGTTTACCCCAAAAGTGGAAACAGAGATGTTGCAGAGAGGAAGGGAAGAGTCAGAGATGGACCAGATGAAGGTGAGAGCGGGGTGGAAATTGGAAGCAAAATTGATAAACGTTTCCAATTCCGGATGAGAAAGGGAATTAGCATCAATGATATCACTTGAAGAAAGTGAGAGGAGTTAAAAGAGAAGTTATTCAGAGTGAGGACTGGTTTGGCCAGGCAGAGGAGGGTGGTGGTGGATGGGAACAGTTCAGGTCTTTTTATTCCCAGCTGAAAGCCCTGAGACCACTCTGATGTTGAGTGGATATGTAAAGGCATTGCATGCCCATGGTAAACTGGTGCCCGCAAATGGGAGATTCTGAAACTGACATAATGCGTTTGAGGATTGGGAGAAAAAAATGGAGTTGAGGCAGGAAACGATGAGTTCTGTGGGGCATGAGCAGGCAGAAACAATGGCGGGGGAGGGCATTGTAAAGCTGGAAGAGCATACCAAATAGCATCTGAGGAGCAGGAAAGTCAACGTTTCGGATTGAAACCCTCCATCAGGATGGCGGTTGGGGTGGGGGTATGTGAGGTGGTTGGCAGGGAGCCCAGTAGCATGTGGGGAGGGCTGTGGGGCAGGAGGGTAGGTAAGATGGTGATAGGTGGATGCAGGTAGGGGTTTATTGCGATTGGTCAGTGGGAGGGGTGTAGCAAATAGGTGAGTAGGAAGATGGACAGGTTAGAACAGGTCAGGGAGGCAGGGAGAAGGAGCTAGACATGGGATAAAGCTGGGGAGGAGGGACTTTGAAGCTGGTGAAGTCAATATTGAGGCCATTGGACTGTAAGGTTCCCAAGCTAAGTATGAGATGTTGTTCCTCCAGTTTATATTTGGCCTCACTCTGACAGTGGAGAAGGCCAAGGATGGACATGTCACCAGGGGATTCGTGGAGGAATTAAAATGGATGGCAACTAGAAGGTCGGGTTGGTTGATGCGTGCAGAGTGCAGATGCTCCACGAACTGGTCCCTGATCACATCAGGAGCAAGGGATGCAGTAGAGAAGGTTAGATGATGTGCAGGTGAATCTCTGTCGAATCTGCAAGGATTGTTTAAGGCTTTGGACGGAGGGTAGAGGGGGGGTGTGGGGGCAGCTCTTGCACCTCTTGTGGTTGCAAAGAAAGGTACTGGGTGTAGTGGAGAAGTCCCTGAGGAAAGCAGACAGAGGTGGGAAAGGAAATATCTTTTTGATGCTGGGGTCTGATTATCGGTGGTGGAAATGTCAGAGAATGATGCATTGGATTCAGAGGTTGATGGGGTGGCATGTAAGGAATAAAGGAATTCCATTCTTATTGTTGTTGTGGGGAGTGGGTTTGAGGGCAGAAGTGCATGAGATGGAGGAGATGTAGTTGAGGGCATCCTTAATTACTGAGAAGGAGAAACTACGGTCCCTAAAGTAGGAGGACATCTGGGATGCCCTGAAGTGGAACGCCACATCTTGGGAGCAGATGCAGCGGAGGCAGAGATATTGGAAGCATGGGATAGCATTTTTGCTGGATCCCCATCTCACCATTCCAACCTATCCCTCCGTGAATTGACTGCACTCTGTCACTTTGGTGGTAATCTTAGTTCCAATCTTTCACCACCAGGCTTGAAAGTTTGGAGCTAAAGTAACTTGAAAGAGACGCCGTTTTTTTTCCTCCCTTTCACTTGTCATGCCCACGGTAGATATATCTTACACTGATGAATAAATAACTGTGAATAAGCATCTTTTTTATGCAACGACTTCAGTAAACTGGATCTATGGTTTCAATGTACGTCAAAAATAAATTTCAATTCCAGTAAAAAAATCGTTAAATTAGAGACCTCAGTGGGTTTGCTTCCTGCCCGAGAACCTGAATCTGAATTATGCTGAGTTTTATGAGTCAAATGCAAATTTTCTTTGACGCTTGTAAAGATCTTACATGAAATCAGCTTTGCCAGTCTAAATTCAGTCACAAATAAGCTTGGCAGAGCTGCTTTTACTTTGGTATGAAGGGCTATAAATTCAGTATCTAATCAGGCATGAACTGGCCTGCTAAGTTCTCATTTTGCTGGGCACATGCCCCTTTCTGGCTGGAGGCCTGTCACCTCTCATGTTGGTACAGAGAGAAAAAACATTTTCAACTGGTTCTAGGAAGAAACCTTTTAAAATCTATTTGTCCTCTAAAGCATCTCTTCTCCTTTAGCCCTTATTATCATTTTATGCTGCAACAATCACTTATTCATAAAGTTATGGTTAATGTGAAGCTCAGCTTCAAATTTTAATTTGGATTCATTACTCCTTGAGATTAACTCTGTAATTTCACATTAAAAGCTGATGTAAGTGCATAACTTTTCTGTCAAAAAATGCCCTCAATCAATTATTAAAAACTCTGCTATGTCAGATTACCATCGGTGCTGGGCAGCATGCAGTAAACCAGATTCTGAGGAACAGATCATATAAACTTGCAGATGATGCTAGGTGGCATTCCCGGAGAGGACTATGATGGATTGAGGGAATGGAGGGATTTGGGTGAAAGCAACAATTATGAAATCCGTGTATTGGGACACAGGGTATTTGTGGATTTTAGATAGGACAAGGACAATAATGACTTGGTGTTGAAAAGAATTGCATTGTTGTGGACCCAGACCTGGCCCCCTCAACATTTTTTACAAAGGTAGCCTTGATCCTAACTTTTTCTTATTTTAAAGGCAAATTTAAAGTGCTGTGTTCCAGATTCATTTCAACTAGTCAAACTGCTCAACATTAAGCAGAACAAAATTTATTAAAACACTATTGTGAAAATACAACAAAAGAAAGAAGAACTGAGAATAGCTTAACTCTATTGGAAAACTTAACACAATAATAGATACAGTAATTATTATTAACTAACTTCCATAGAACATAGAACAATACAGCGCAGAACAGGTCCTTCGGCCCTCGATGTTGTGCCAACCAGTGAACTATTCTCAGCTTCTCCCCCTACACTATCCCAAAATCATCCATGTGCTTATCTAAGGATTGTTTAAATCTCCCTAATGTGACTGAGTTGACTACATTGGCAGGTAGGGCATTCCACGCCCTTACCACTCTCTGAGTAAAGAACCTGCCTCTGACATCTGTCTTAAATCTATCACCCCTCAGTTTGTAGTTATGCCCCCTCGTACACACTGACGTCATCATCCTAGGAAAAAGGCTTTCACTGTCTACCCTATGTAATCTACTGATCATCTTGTATGTCTCTATCAAATTTCCTCTTAGCCTTCTTTCCAATGAGAACAGACCCAAGTCTCTCAGCCTTTCCTCATAAGACCTTCCCTCCAGACCAAGCAACATTCTCATAAATCTCCTCTGCACCTTTTCCAATGCTTCAACATCCTTCACGAAATATGGTGACCAGAACTGTACACAATATTCCAAGTGCAGCCACACTAGTGTTTTGTGTAGTTGCAGCATGATATTGTGGCTCCAATATAGTAAAATTCCATAAATACCCCCATTGGCAAAAAGAAAAATTCAGAAAACAGACTTTCTCACTTGCAACACCTGCAATAGGAAGAGAAACCCCAGCTTCTAGCTGTAGCCAAAACGAGGGGAAAATATATCTTCCATCTCTCCAAGACTCCAGCAGCTTCTGCTGAATCTAAAAGCTAAGAAAAAAAACTAGAAATCCTGGTCTGTGAGAGCTGGCCACACCTGTCCAGGCTGCTCCAGTTGTTCCAAATTCAAACAAAAACCAAGGCATCACGAGCTGTTCACGTTACCACAGACTGCTCTGCACCTCTCATTCAATCTGTCTCTTAAAAGAAACCAGGTCAAAATCTACCTCTTAAAGTCACAGCATTGTCATAGCACTGAAGAGTTGTGCATCAGCTGAAGTTAGTGATGAGTGAAATGTGAAAGAGTGGAACAGCAATGTTTCAGAAATCACATTGGGAACAATGGAAAGTGATACAATTGGAAATTACTTCCAATACATAGTCGTCAACATTAGGAATTGAATTTTGTTAGAAAGCAACTAAAACCATGGTGATGAATCCATTTTTAAAAGACACACACGATAACCAGTTAAGAATACATTTGTCTGTAAAGGTATTCCCAGCTTGTAGCCAATCTGATTCACTCCACATGATATCAAACGTTGGCTGAAGGTACTGGATACAGCAAAAGCTATGGGCTGTGGCTATATGCTGATAATAGTCTTAGAGACTTGAGGCCAGAAAAAGCCAAGCTGTTCCAGTACAGATACAACATTGGCATCTACCTGACAATGTGGAAAATATCACGAGTGTGGCCAGTACACAAAATGTAGGACAAATCCAACCTGGCAATTACCAACACATCAGTCTACTCTCAGTCAGGGTGAACATGATTGAAGATATTCCTATCAAGTGGCATTTACTCATTTTAGCTTTGATCCAAAAATGGACAAGAGAGCTAAACTCAACAGGAGTGAGGGTGACCAAGAGGAGCATCAGTAAGAATGAAGCGGAAAACGTTCAGATGGTTAGAGTTAATCATAGCACAAAATACACCAAATGCATTTTTGTATGTAAATCATTTCAACCGCAGGATATCTAGCAGGAATTCCTTAGTGTCCTAGAACCAACCACCTTCAGCTGTTTCAATAACCTTCCTGCACTTTAAGGTCAGAAGTGGGATGTTCACCAATGATTGCACAATATTCAGCACCATCATGACTCCTCAGATACTGAAGCAGTTTGTATTCAAATGCTGCAAGACATGGACATCATTCAGACTTGGGCTATAAAGTAACATGTTATAATTCATGCCATATATGAACCAAACATCTTCTCCAAAATAGAATCCTACTATCAGGTATATCTGGTGTAATACATGTTTTGTCAACACGAATTGGCTACAACATGATTGATGAATAGTGGATGCTGTTTGGATAGCGTGAGCTTTTTACTGCAGAGGTATAGTGATTTTTTATAGCAATCTTCTGCAGCATGATTTTCTACAGCGCAATTTCATCTAGCACGCGGTTGCAGAGAAATGTAACCATCGTGTTATACCAGAAATACAGTCGGTTGCTGTGAAGTTAGTGGGATGGACAGTTGTTGGGGTGCACAGTCAATATTGTACAGAGTGGTTGGAGTATACAGTGGATGGCATGTCTGTTATAGGCCATTTGGCACCCACTGAAGTTGAAATTCACTGTTCACTGCACCATCCCTAAATCTCTTTGTTTCTCTGTACATTCAAGAACTATTCACACTGTGCCTACATTGTTGGCATTCATCAACTACTTCACATCTGTCTGAATGAAATGAACTATATATTTTATTTACTGGCTCACCTTGCTAATCATATGCCTCCTTGCATTTTTCTGCATTGATTAAACTCTTGGTAGGATACATGCCAACTTATTACTTTTGCATAAACAATATTCAAAAGGCAATCTATCGAAATGGTGCACACAAGTTTTCAAATGATATTCATGATTTAACTCTAGCAAAAGAAACAGACCCTTTATTTGACCTTATGCATTTGTTATCTTTCAATTTTTCTCTCTTGGCTTGACTTTAATTCCCGGGTGGGAATACAACAGGCATGTACAAATAACAACTGTCAGAGAATTACAGCAGGAAGCTCAGCAGATTTTAAAGGCAGGGTCACCTTAACGTATCACTTGATACTTTTCTAACCAAAATAGCTGAGAGGTGGCCAGGAAACGGACGACAAAGAGAGAGAGAGAGAGACAGATAGACAGAAAAGGAGAAGGATGCAGACCAGACTTCTGTTACTGTTAGGGAAGGTTAAAAGTAACATTGAAGTAGTGTGGCAACCTAAGAGGTAATATTGGAGACAGAGAGAATATCAAGGAACTGACAATACTAGGAGAGACAGTCAGCACCAAAGCAGGGAACAGGCAGCCAATCAGTGGGATTGATATCGAGGGTAATAAAGTGTAATTTAGCGTTACCGTACAGTAGGTGAATGTATAAAATTTGATAAGTAAGTTTGATGAAATGCTGGTGCAGATAGCTTTGTGGAAATATGATGTTGTAACTTTAAATCAAGGGCAGAACAATCTTTGTCACAATACTGTACTAATGATCTAGATAACTAAAGGTCTCAAAAAAGGAATGAAATGAATGGACTACCTGGCATCAATTGAGGCAATGGAAAAACTTTAGAAAATCAGTCAACTTTGAAAAGTCCTCCTTCCTCATATCTGAGGGTTAGTGCCGAAATTGGGAGAGACTGAGGGAGTCATGCTTCACAAACAATGTCCCAGACACCACCATAACCATTTCTGGTTATGTTCCATCTCACCAGCTGGAGGGATCCTGCAGATGTAGTGATATACAGTTGGGAAGGAGCTGTTCTGGGAGCCCTCAACATTGACCCAGAACTTCACAACATCTCAAGTTATCAGGTTAAACATGGAACAACTAAATCTCTTACTGATCACTTTGTAACTGAACCCTCACACCTGGCGATGAATCAGTTCTCCTCTATGTTGAATACCATTTAGAGGAAGCACTCAGGGTGACAAGGGAGCCAAATATATAGTGGGGACTTGTATGTATGCCACCAAGAGTGGCTCAGCAGCAACATCACTGATCAAGATGGTTGAATCCCAAAGGACACAGCTGCTAGGCTTGATTTTAAATCACTTAATTTTAAATAAAACAGAATTTATTTACATACGAAGAGAGGAGAACAGAATATAGAATAACATAACTTATTTGAAAACCCAATTGACTCTATTGCAACTTAATGATATTGTTCCAAATAACTGCAAAATCCCCATAAACAACCCCTTAGTAAAAAAGGTGGTAACATTTTTCACTTACAATTAACCTGTTCAGAGATGCTATTGCCTATCTCCGGAGCAGGTAGGACTTAAACCCAGACCACCCTTCTAAGAGGTAGGGACATCACCACTCTGCCACAGAAGCCCAAACAGCTTTCATTCTATAGCAGTGCCATCACTTTGGACAAAAATACAGCAGCCCGCACCCCACCACCTACCCTCCCAAATTCAAGCCTGCTTTTATTATTGAAAGAAATTGCAAGCCAAACACCCAAGAGGTGACTGCATTAGTATTGCCAACTCAAACTCCACTGTTGACTAACACTTGAAATCTGCCAAGCACGAAGTATAATGAGATTTACAGGATTTTTGAAGATTAGTTGAAATAGACATATGAGGCTACAGTGGTTAATACTAATCATCTAATCATAGTACTGGCAGCCACGCTTTCATAGATTGCATACATCGGGTGTATCCTCATTTCGCAAGTGACAAGTTCTATTTAAAGGTGTGCTATACCTCTTAATGAGAAGCTGAACTGTGGCTGCAAGAAATTGAGAGAGTTTTTTGAAATGTAAATCTGTGCTTTGATGCTTTAGAGAAGCATTTGAACATTTGAGAGAATAAACACCAAGATTTTTTGGCAATGCATTGTGCCTGCAATTCACAGCACTGACAACTATTCCACCATGACAGACACACCCAACACAATCTTTGCCACTGCTTTGAGGTTACAGGTTCATTCAAATCCCATTTTGGAAAGCAGATATCTCAAGCATTCATCATCACTGATGTTGAAGCATTACAATTATTCCTTAAAGGTTTTGGCAGATATGGTCTGTTGCTGAGATCTTTTCCCTTCCTCCTCCTCTTCCAACAGATTGTCCTGCTCTGTGTGTCCTTTCTTCCTTTTCCCAGTCATGCTTAATTCCTAGATGATACCAATGTCTGGAAGCAATTTCCTTGAATGAATGTTTTTGATCAAACAAAACAAAATTGCTTCAGTACCAGCCAAGCAACTCTCTGTAGACTATTCAAATTTTAGCCTCATATGGAAAAGCTCAAGATGTGAATACAATAAGATCACCAGTCAAGAAAGAATGAATCAGCAATTAATTTATAGGTAATTCATTTTCCCTTTAGCTTGTACATTATGGGGGTTTTCCATATCATTAGGTGCCACATTCACAAGTATAAGGTTATAACTAGGAACAAACTGCAACAGAATTGGAAAATGGTTAGTGTTGGTGATAAATCCATATTGCATGCTGATTCACGGAATGATGTGTATGTCCAAACCACATTACCGACATAATGCCTGGCACACTCCATTGGAAATATGCATGTGCATTTGGGATCCAATAGTCCAACATTAGATGCATATACTGTCTCAAAAGAGAGAGCACTACAAAGCTCTATTTAGCTGACATAATGTTTTAAATCTGGCGTTTGAAGTAAAGGCAGAACCTCAATTTCATTAAATACAATTCCCATTTATTTTTAAGCACCTATGTGCAAACCTGTGCTTCTTGGAGTGCTTGTAGAAGAATAAATTGCAGGCACTTTGCTACATAACCTTAACAGACAGATTCAATCAATGTAATTTGTATGCACCTTATCAAGCAAGCATCATCTTCAATAGAGTGACAAACTAAGGCATTAGCACCACAAGCACCTGACTGACATCACTGTCAAGCCGATCACATCCATGACTGAAAGTTAAGGTTAGCCTGTGGTCATGATACTTACATCCACTGATGTGTGAAATGAGTAGGCCATTAATGTACTGCATCACCAGCATGCGTTGAGAGCTTGAAATCAATCTTTGAAAACACTTTATAAAGATTATTATTCCCAAAATAAAGAGGAAGGCATCTATATATCTGGGTGGAACAAGATGGCGCAAAATACTGAGGAAAATGGAAGCTAATGTGACGAGGCCTCTAATATACTTTGTTAATGATTGTTCCAGCAAAGACATATGCGAAAAACATGGGAATCTTGTTTCTTTGATAGGCTTTTAAAAAAAAATCAAGTTCAAAGTGGAGCCAGCTCTGTTATCACTAAATTTTGAAATGACAGATACAAGGTCAGCTGCCTATGAAAAGCAGGAGAAACTAATTGATCCAGAAAAGATTAAAGGGCTCTGATCAAAACATTATGGAGGTAATAATGTCTTTGACACACCTACGGCACACCTCAGGGCAGGTGAGTCTTCATTGTGCAAGGAGCACGAAAGATGAAAACTACCTCCCTCTTTATAGTGACATGGATCATGAGTGATTGACAGCACTACCTTATTACAACTGTGGCATTCTTCAGTAGACTGTTGGCTGGTATAAGAATAAAGATATGTTAACTTGATGTTGTCTTATTCTAATTGTGTGTTTTGTTTTTAAGTATTGTGACCTTTATTGCCAGTCATTCCATTTTCTATTTACTATTCCTAATGTAATTAAAGTCAGGTATTGTGGCCATGTATTCGTTACACAACCAAACTCAATCTTCAAAAACACTTAAAACAGTACCTATTATAATTTCTTGCAAACCACAGGTCTGTGCATAGTATGGATTGTCTCATTCAGAGATATTTACAGCAGTTTGGTCTGTTAAATCTGGAAATACAATTCCATTACATGAGTGAATCAACTTATAACTTGCATTTTGTAAAGGACTCAGTCTGATCATGCTTTTTGAAATTGTTGCTAAGCTCAAACTGTGAAAGATAAAAGCCCAAACCCTAACAAATGGTGGCATCTGCAGCAGAATACATAAAACCGACCCAAGGAGAATATACGGTATAATCCATAGGAAACAAAGAGCGAGTATTTACGTGCATGATGTCGTAAAACAAAGTAGAGGAGAGTTAGCTGTTGTGAAATGAAGGAAGTTAGTCCAGAGACAAAGCAGAGTAGCAAGACAGGCAACAGGACAGCCTAAAATAGCTGCAAGTCCAGATTTGTGGAAAAGAGGCAGCAGATGCCAACATGAGGAGGCCATGATGTGGAGGTGCTGGTATTGGACTAGGATGGATAAAGTTAAAAATCACACAACACCAGGCTATAGTCCAACAGGTTTATTTGGGAGCACTAGCTATTGGCACACTGCTCTGAAAGCTAGTGCTTCCAAATTAACCTGTTGGACTATAACCTGGTGTTGTGTGATTTTAACATAAGGAGGAGCGGTGCAAGTGAAAGCCTGAAGGAAAGGATTAGGGAAACAAGGCTAAGAGAAGGAATTGACTGCATCATTATGAAGCAGAGCAACTTAAGGATTAGGAGATCAAAGAAAACAACACCCACATGTTTTCAAATGTGTTGAAAAAGGATTTTAAAGGCATTAATAAGATGAGTAGAGTTAATGCGGTCCAAATCTGCAAGTTGACACATAATACCAAATGCAGTTTTGTACCAATGCTAAGACGGGCGGGAGGTTGTGCCTCTCAATTTGTAAAGGTGTGCCCCGACAATGCAGAAGATACTCTCATATATATCCAGGGGCATGGGTAAACACATACATGCATATTTCAATAATTACCTCTCATTGTTGGGCACAGGGGCTGGTGAATAATCCAGCCCAAAGTTTGTCTCATGTATTGTTGCTGAAGTTGACCCTCAACAGGTGTTAGGACCCAAATTTAGATTTGCCAGAGTTGGAATGTCTAAGAAAGGCCCTGCAAATTTACAACAGAACCAACACCACCAGAAGTTTGGGAGACTGCCCTCTCACTGCTAAATAGATTTGCCTTAGTTCCAAAATATACAGCTACAATTTTCTTGCAAATTCCTGAAACTATATTTTTGATATTACAATAGGGACTATGCCTCAAATACATTTAATCAGCTGTATTGTGCTTTCAGACATTTGAGGTTGTGAAAAGTGCTATATTTGTCTTGTATTCACACATCCAGTTGTGGTTCATAATTATCAGAGATCCAGACAACTATAAAACAAAGCCTGTATTCTCAACAGTTTTCTTTGGTAATCTCCAATTGTAATTAATAACAGAATCTCATTGTAATTATATCATTGAAATCTGAAATCAGTATTTTAAACAGAATACTATTCCAGTAAGAAATTTGAGCTCATTATATCGATGTAATACTTGCAAAACTAAACAAGGACCAATTTCTGGATCAAAATCTAGTGCCCTGAGAATCCATGAAAATCATCTGATCTATAACAGATTCAGACCATTTTGTTTTGTGAATCAGTGATTCTAAGTTACGCAGAAAGAGTGAAGTGGTTCTTGTCCAATTGCAATTCTACACAACTCCTGCTGCATTAAATCAAGGTACAGTGGATGAGGAATGCCAAGCCAAACAGAAACCAAGCCTTTCTCTGGACATCGAAGGTGAATTACAGTGAGAATTGCACCAGCACTTTGAAAAATTGAGCAAGGCTTATATCGAAATTGGGAGCAACTCAAATCTTGGATGGAGCAAATCTTTTATACATTTGCCAGGTGGTGTGACAACTTTCTCACTAGGCAGCAGTTAGTTGCCAATTAAGGGAAGTTATAGCTTCTTGAACACCTTATTGATGCAGCAGCTCGCTTCGTTCATATTCAGTATGCTACCTAAACAAATGTATGAGATTTTGAGGATTCTCGACATTGTGGTCAGAATGAGAACCTGATGGCTTCAGCTCACTGTTTGCTCCAAAGGATCTGCATGTTACACACTGCATGCCAACATCTCAGGGCAAACTCCGTCAGCACCAATCACACAAGCTGTACCTCCAAGGCCATTAACATCTAACATGCACCTTCCTCTGAAAACCCATTTGGTACATCTCCAATTCACTTGCAGTGTGCTTCTGTGCTTCAGTACAGTACTTCAGGTTGCAGCAGCTACTATCATTGGAATGCTGCAGCATGGATACTTTTGTTCAGGGGCTCACACCCAGCTGATGGACCTGAGAAGAATGTATCTCTAGATTGGAGTGGTATTTAAAAACACAGTAGGTCAGGCAGCATCTGAGGAGCAGGAAAACTGACATTTTGGGCAAAAGTCCTTCATCACAAATGAAGGCAGGGAGCCTCCAGGATGGAGAGATAAATGGGAGGGGAGTGGGGCTGGGGAGAAGGTAGCAAAGAGTACAATAGGTGGATGGGGGTGGGGATGAAGATGATAGGTCAGAGAGGAGGGTGGAGCGGATAGGTGGGAAGGAGGATAGGCAGGTAGGACAGGTCATGAGGATAGTGCTGAGCTGGAGTAAGGTGGGGGGAGGGGAAATGAGGAAACTGGTGAAGTCCACATTGATGCCCTGGGGTTGAAGTGTTCTGAGGCGGAAGATGAGGCGTTCTCCCTCCAGGCATCGGATGGTGAGGGAATTGCGGTGGAGGAGGCCCAGGACCTGCATGTCCTCAGCAGAGTGGGAGGGGGAGTTGAAATATTGGGCCACGGGGCTGTGGGGTTGATTGGTGTGGGTGCCCCGGAGATGATGAAGGGCTTTTGCCCGAAACATCAATTTTCCTGATCCTCGGATGCTGTCTGACCTGCTGTGCTTTTCCAGCACCACTCTAATCTAGACTCTGATTTCCAGCATCTGCAGTCCTCACTTTTGCCTAGAATGTATCTCTAGTCTGTTTGGTTCCTCTCTTAGAGTGAATTCACTTTGAGCCTAGCTAGATGTTCATACCTGCCTTGTGCTTTTGGCCTAGCCTTTTTGAACAAGCCTGTTCATCCAGACATATCAGGCTCACAGTCCTGTTGCATTGCCAGGTCATTTAAGGCAAACATATAGATTCCACCTGTCTACCATCTTCTCCAGCAGGACCTCCAGACCCTTGTCTGTCATGTCAGGAGCAGTGCAAGGCAGCTCTAGGTTGGCAGTGCTTATCTGCATACACAATGGCCTTTCAAAGATGGTGACAGTGCCAGAGATGTCTGTCAATTCTGGGATATCTCAGTGGCGGCAAATTGTTCTGCAAATGACCCTTGATAAGGTGGCTAGAATCAGCGAAGAGGGATGATTTATCCTTGAAAGTTGCAACCCAGGCTGATGGGGTTTTGAAGAATGCATACAGTGTGCTAGCTTTTATTGGCAGAGGGGCTAAGTTTCAGAACCATGAGATCATGCTGCAGCTGTATAAAACTCTGGTGCGGCTGCACTTGGAGTATTGCATACAGTTCTGGTCACTGCATTATAGGAAGGATGTGAAAGCTTTGGAGAGGGTTCAGAGGAGATTTACTAGGATGTTGCCTAATATAGAGGGAAGGTCTTATGAAGAAAGGATGAGGGACTTGAGGTTGTTTTTGTTGGAGCGAAGAGGTTTGAGAGGTGACTTAATTGAAACGTTTAAGATCATCATAAGGTTAGATAGGTTGGACAGTGGGAGACTTTTCCCTCAGATGGTGATGGCTAGCATGAGGGGGCATGGCTTTAGATTGAGGTGTGATAGATATAGGACAGATGTCAGAGGTAGTTTCTTTACTCAGACAGTAGTAGGGGTGTGGAATGCAGCCTGCAACAACAGTTGACTTGCCAACTTTAAGGGCATTTAAATGGTCATTGGATAATTATATGGATGAAAATGGAATAGTTTGGGTTAGATGGACTTCAGATTGGTTTCACAGGTAGGTGCAACATTGGGGTCCGAATGGCCTGTACTTTGCTGTAATGTTCTGTGTTCATGTTCTATGATGCCAAGGGGCAGGGTTGATAGTTAATGAGGTGAATTTGGTAAACTCCAGCAAGATATCACACGAGTCCTCACCAGCCTCCAAAAAACTCAACACAACTTGTCCTTAACCAAAAAAGTGTCAGATTTAACCTAATAGGTTCATTGTCAAGCACTTTCACAGAAGATTGAAAGCAATTTGATATGTCGAGCTCCTCAGTTAGAGTTGATGTGTGACCCAATACAGGAGAAAACTATAAACTAGCATTCCTTGTTACTGTAGAAGATAGTGTATCACATCACTAAGATGAGTTAACATTGAATTAATTATGACAGCTTGGTATTTGTTTTAGTACCCAACAATTAAACAGAACTCTAAGACTTCTGCTCCTTAATGATATTGCAGTTAAATCTTGGCACATTATCAAGACTGATACTTTTTACTGTAGTATCAGTATTATAATAATATTCAAAAGCTAGCAAACTGCATTGGCTACTGTTGTCCATAATAGATATTGTTTTCTAAGAAAAAGACTATTTTTGGGCTGTGTATCACAGAAGAACCCAGAAATATCCCTGGGGGTTCTGACCAAAACCATTGAATCAAAAGATATCAGGGACCCTGTTGCAATGGCTCCCTGTTGTTTTCTGGGATTTTCTGGTTGACCTTGTAAGGGCTGGAGATTGCTCTCACTCCTCCTTCAAGGGGAGGCAGTGAAACAGTAGACTGTATTGCCTCCTCACATGAGAGGTTTCTTCTTCTCCTGGTATGTTTAGACATAAAATTGGCTTGTGAGACTTTATAAAATCATCATAGGATTATGCAGCACATCCTCTTGCACCTAAACTAGCAGCATGAAAAGCATAACCAATTTATCCAACTCACTTCATCATTCCATGCAGTTTTATAAATGACTCCTCCTCTAGTATTTATTCAATTCAATTTTGAAAGTTCCTTTAGGATCTGCACCCAGCAGTCTTTCAGCTGGAACAGTCCAGATCATCCCAACGCACTGCACTAAAATAATTCTCCTTCTCCTCTCACCTCTCACACTGAAACCTCCCACACATTGACCCCTCTCTCACACTGACCCCTCTCTCACACTGACCCCTCCCTCACACTGACCCCTCTCTCACACTGAAACCTCTCACACACTGACCCCTCTCTCACCTCTCACACACACTCTCTCACACTCTCTTTTGTCAATTAACCCTGATTACCAAGTAAAAACAGATTCCGGAGATCTGAAATAAAACCAGAAAGTGCTGAAGAAACTCAGCGAGTCTCGCAGCATGGTTGGGAATCTGGGCTGAGGATGTGTTAGGAGAGATGGAGAACTGGGCCAGAGGTTCATAGAGGGAACAATTCTTGCAGAATGCTGATGAGGGAGGGGAGGGATGTGTTTGCTGGTAACTTCCTGCTGGAAGTAATTACCTACTCCCTACCATGACACCTTCCCAAGTACTGTAATTGCAGATGGTGTAACTCTTGCCATTTTACCTTCTCCCTCCTCACTGTCCATCAAACACACCTTCCAAGTGAAGCAGTGGTTTACTTGTACATCCTTCAATCTAATTTACTGACTCGCAGCATCTATTACAGTCTCCTGTACTTTGGTGAGACCAAGCACTGTCTGGTTGACCACTTTGTGGAACACCTCCACTCTGTCTGCAAGAATGATCCTGACAATCCAGTTGCTTGCGATTTCAATAAATCATCCTACTCCCATTTCCGTCCTAGGCCTGCTGCAGTACTCTAGTGAAAGCCGGTTCAAGCTGGAGAAACAGATGTTCAGCTTCTGGCACTCGTAGCCTTCAAAACTCAACATTGTATTCAACAAAGTCAGAGCATGCTCACTGTCCTCTAATTTGATTAACCCCCTTCACACCCCAACTTCGGTCAAGTCTTCTTTGCAGGGTTTTGCTGTCTACAAAGCTGGTCTATTTTCTACTATTCACATCTATTATTAACACATACTTTGCATCTGAAACTTTTCCCTGTTATATTTAGCAGTCTCTTTGTCTTTTGCTCTGGGCAAATTCACCATCTGTTTTACTTTCTCCTTCTTTGACTTTGTAAACAGCATAAAAACCATTATTTTCCAGCCCCTTTAGTTTTGAAAGAAGAATCATATTAGGCTGAAAAAGATAACTCTGTTTTTCTCTCTTTCTATTCATCCTACCAAACCTGCTGAGCTTCTCCAGCATTTTCTGTTTTAGCTCTGATTACAAATCCTTCAGTAAATGGAAACAGTTTTCCTTATTTGCTCTATCACAAACCTTCCCGATTTTAAATACATCAATTAAATCTCAACAGCTGCCTCTTTTTTAAGGATAAAAAAACCTCTATTATTTTTATACCTGAAAATACTGTACTTAACGTAACTGAATCATTGTTATGATCTGGTTAGCAACCATTAACAATTAAAGCAAAATCCAATTACAGCACTACACCACAAGATTTCACTTCTCTTAAAGAAAATAACCTTTACTGTATGTAAAAAACTTAAAATAATCACGACAAATGTGATAATATGGTTTACAACTATGTATATTGCGCACACAGATATTCTTCCTACTTCTTCAAAGAATTCTGTCTTGAGATACATCAATCTTAAAGTTATTTAATTTTATAGGGCACCATCCTTAAGTATGCTACAATCCTCTGGAGAATTCCAATCACCTTCAGCCACTCTCAGAGGTAAAACTTCTGTTTACCATCTCTTGATTGTGGATGTTTCATTTCCTTTATCTGGGTTATTCTCTCAGTAATGTGTAGCTCATTCAGTCCTATGCTTATTTTTCCCATAAGATTTAGTGGGGACCATTGTCGATTCTCCTACTTGTTTCAGTCTCAGCAACATCGATTCCTTCACGACGCTCAAAGTGAAATTAAGTATTTCCTGCATTCCACAAAATTTGTGGAGAAGCTAATCTTTACTCTGCTTACAACGCAAGTCTATCAGGCTGTTACTTAATTTGGCTGTCCTCTTTTACTGAGCTATCAACCACATTAAGTCCAAACTGTAATTAACTTCCCAGGAAACATCCAACTGATTTGAAACAAGCAAATCTTCCTACATTCCACCCATCTCCATGATGATATAGCCTGCTCTAGACTGTCCTAAAGCCAACCTTTAGATAAAATAAATGGATTTTACAAGCATTCTGAATTCACTAAATGCTATTTGACTAATTGTTGCATCATTACCAAACAAAACCATACCTCTGGAATGTGTATATTTTCAAGAAATTCAAACATCATATTCCCAGTTCTTCAGCTAAATGAGCTCAGCTACTATTTTAGGATCTTATCTTTCTAAACGTTCATCTCCTTAAACATATCGAAAAAACCTGAACGTTTTAAGTTTAATGAACTCTGAACTTGCTTTAGTTGCATTCATCCATTTTTCCATTTATGACTTTTCCAAAATCAAAAGCCATATTCCAAAAGATAAAACCCACAACCTAGATATTGACAATAACATATAAACTTTCTTTTTACATGATTTGTCTCAGATAAAGAGTAATGAGAACAGTGCCTCAGCCCTTGAAGGAAATATTACTTAATTCTAAAACAGAATTGGTTCCACAGTATTGAACAGATGGAGAACATTCTAGAGTCTTGGGGAGAAAGCTTGGGTATGCAAACATCCCATTGGTCAGTAGAGGAATGTTCCTAGATCGTTCTCATTGCCATGCACTAGATACACATTCAGTATTCAAATGCAAAATCAATGTCTTTCTACTGACCCTGCACAGGCTGCATTCAGAACCAAAATGTTTTCAGTGATTTCAAGAATAAAGGTGCTTTTGAAATTTGTTTTCAACATACGTAGTTTTTGTTTTCAATGGATATAATGATCTTGATCATGTTTAGTTTCCAGTGAAATGTAATTTGAAAGCAGGTGGACTATTTAGTTCAGCCAATCCAGTAGCGGTGTAAAAGAAATCTGTGCTGCAATTAGCAAAGTCAGTAATAAAATTATTGATTAATTAAGATTTGGAGATGCCGGTGTTGGACTGGGGTGTACAAAGTTAAAAATCACACAACACCAGGTTATAGTCCAACAGGTTTAATTGGAAGCACTAGCTTCCGGGGGCTGCTCCCACAACCATCTGATGAAGGAGCAGTGCTCCGACAGCTAGAGCTTCCAATTAAACCTGTTGGACTATAGACTGGTGTTGTGTGATTTTTAACTTTGATTAATTAGTGCATTGTAATTTGTCAGGAGGTAGTTAGCTAGTTTGTTTGAATGGCTAACATGTGGTTCATAAAAACACACAATAGTGTGGCTTTGATTCCCATTCAGACTGAGGTAGAACACAGGAACCTGCCTCCTCACCCTGTCCTTGAGAGAGTGGGTAAGTTACCACCAACAAAATAACAAGGAAATGGCTCCGGATGACATATTAGCAAATGAGAGTGCCAAGAAACCATCTTTGGGAAAGTTATGGACTCGGCCAGACCACTCAAAACATTCTTAAGCAGGTAGCCCAGACCATAATTGTGCAATTTGTTTCAGTACGTGTACAGTGAAAATTACTCGGAGTAAGTTAGCTAAGTTGACTCCCAGGTTTTAAAACAGACAGAAAAATTATTCACAAGTTACACAATGAAACACAAAGAACAGAATAAAGAACCCCTACAGAATGCAGTCTATCCAAAATAGACTTAATTATACTGTTCTGAATATACACAACAGTCCCAAGAAACAAACCACCTTAAAAAAACTGTAAATATGGAAGTTGAAAATCACAGAACACCAGATTAACCTGGTGTTGTGTGATTTTTAACTTTGTATACCCCAGTCCACCACCGGCATCTCCAAATCATAAAAATGGAACAAATGCTTACAGGTTGAAGTTAGAAAGGAAGGAGGAGAGAGAGTTTTTGCAGCCTGTTCACATAGTCCACCGTTGAACTTCTAACTAGTTCTGGACTGAACTGCTCAGCTGGAGAGCTGACCACTCCCCTTTCATTATACAGGTCACTTCTAAAACATGACCACTTTGGCCTGAAGTCTCACCTGGTTACATATGAACAAAAAGGCCTCTCAATACCCTTTAATCTCTGTACCAGTCTAATCTAAACTGGGAGCTGTTTACGGCCCCTCTGAAAAAAAACCAAGGACACAGTATCTTCGAGAAAAAGAACAGCTTTTAGAAAAAATGTGACCAGCTTTGTGACAGGAAGAACACACATAACATGAAACTACAACATATTAATTAACTTATGATCATTAATAATATTTATTTCGTTTGAAATCAAATTACAGCAACCTTCTCTCTGGTGCAGTTTTTACAAATACAGCAATAAAAGTTAGACCTTATTGGATTCAGGATCAGTGGTGCTGGAAGAGCACAGCAATTCAGGCAGCATCTGACGAGCAGCAAAATCGACACTTCGGGCAATAACCCTTCATCAGGAATAAAGGCAGAGAGCCTGAAGCGTGGAGAGAGAAGCTAGAGGAGGGTGGGGGTGGGGAGAAAGTAGCATAGAGTACAATAGGTGAGTGGGGGAGGAGATGAAGGTGATAGGTCAGGGAGGAGAGGGTGGAGTGGATAGGTGGAAAAGGAGATAGGCAGGTCGGACAAGTCCGGACAAGTCAAGGGGACAGTGCGGAGCTAGAAATTTGAAACTAGGATGAGGTGGGGGAAGGGGAAATGAGGAAGCTGTTGAAGTCCACATTGATGCCCTGGGGTTGAAATGTTCTGAGGCGGAAGATGAGGCGTTCTTCCTCCAGGCATCTGGTGGTGATGGAGCGGCGGTGAAGGAGGCCCAGGACCTCCATGTCCTCGGCAGAGTGGGAGGAGGAGTTGAAATGTTGGCCCACGGGGCGGTTTGGTTGATTGGTGCGGGTGTCTCGGAGATGTTCCCTAAAGCGCTCTGCTAGGAGGCGCCCAGTCTCCCCAATGTAGAGGAGACCGCATCGGGAGCAAAGGATACAATAAATGATATTAGTGGATGTGCAGGTAAAACTTTGATGGATGTGGAAGGCTCCTTCAGAGAGACCTGAGTGTTCAGGTACATAATTCATTGAAATTTGCATCACACGGATGGTTAAGAAGATGCAGTTAGCACACTTGCCTTCATTGCTCAGACCTTTGACTATAGGAGTTGAGATGTCATGTTGAGGTTGTACAGGACATTGATGAGGTCTCTTCTGGAATACTGTGTGTAGTTCTGGTCACCCTATTATGGGAAGGATAATTACTAAACTGGAGAGGGTTCAGAAAAGCCTTACCAGAATTTTGCCAGGATGGGGGTTTAAGGTATAAAAATCGACTAGAAAGGCTGGGACTTTTTCACTGGAGCATAGGAGGTTGAGTGGTGACCTTATTGGGGTTTAAGAAATCATGAGGGGCCCAGATAAAGTGAATGACAAGGGTCTTTTCCCGAGGATGGGGTATCTCAAAACTTAGGGACATATTTTCATGGTAGGGAGACTAAGATTTAAAAAGGACATGAGGGGCAGCCTTTTACGCAGGGAATGGTTTGTGTGTGGAATGAACTCCAGAGAAAGTGGTGGATGCAGGTACAGTTACAACATTTAAAAGACATTTGGATAAGTATATGAATAGGAAATGTTCAAAAAGATATGGGCCACGTGCAAGCAGGTGGGACTAGTTTAGTTTGAGAACATAGCTGGCATGGACTGATTGGACAGAAGTGTCTGTTTCCATACAGTATGACTGTATGACTTTTTTAGACATTGAGACTTTAGTGTGCCCGGCAATTTAAAATTCTATTGTTTGGTTATAAGATTCTATAATGCTTGTAGATGTCACGTGGTGAAAATACATGTTGGATGTTCTTGTGGATGCTTTTGTTCCTACTGCACCATGACTGAAGCTTACTGTAAAGCAGTCCTTACCTGCCATGAACAACTACAGCTTGAATCACAGCAAGGTCAAAGTACCAAAAACTGCAAGATTGATTTTTGATTGTGTTTATCCTGGCACATCACACTCTGTCTTGGTTCAAGCAGTCAAGTGAATGCTCTCTGAATAAAACAGTCTGCCAGTTTGGTTCTAAGAAGGGATTGCTAAATTTAAATCTATGCTAGCTGCCAAATGGATGACACTACTACTCATGATTTATATTAATGATGATTTCAGATTTTTATATGATGTAAACCAAGGTCATTTGCTGAGTGCTACCAATAACTTGATCTCACTCCTGCTTTCTGAGCCCTTGGGACATAAGGATTTATGAAGGTTTCTATTAGTCTTCATAACACAATTCAAGACCAACGGCACAAAAAGCGAAGTCTACAATGTAATCATGCCACATTCTTATATAGTAAGGATCCTTGCTGATCTAAACACACTGACATAAAAAAGCTTTCAGTAACATTAAAACTAAATTGTTTACAGCTTTAGCATTTTAGTTCTGCCTTAATTATGTACATCAAGATTTTTGTTCATGTTTGGATTAAAGGACATGTTTCTTCCAAAAATAGTCTTATTTTAAAAGGATTGAATGTCCTTTGCAAAGATCACCGTCAAAACCTGAAAAGGAACTCTTAAAGTTGCATTGCTGGATTTTATTAGATTTGATGACGTAAATCATGCCTGTATTTGAAGTAATACATGCTTTGGCTAATAAAATTTATACAGTAATATAATTGCTCATACTAAATTAGAAATGGAGGCTCTGGAAATCCACAGATGTTTTAATGTCTTTGTGACAAAACATCAGCAGTTCTCCAAGAGCATGACTGGCATAAAGTGACAATCCTGACATTCAGAGTTTCTGATGCATCAGGCCTTCAGTAGGGCCCAAAGTATGTGTTGGCAGAGATACCAAGCATAATTCTCAGACATCAGAGATGAGAAAACCATATCAGGCTTTCAGATTGTAATCGTACTTTGGATCTCCAAAGCACTGACGCTATAAAAGAACGACAGTGACTCACCTGCTCGTATAAGAGAGGTCAAAATGTACCAAATTATTGCTTCCAAAAAGGGCTAAGACTTCCAACACAGCATTCAATGGTTAGGCTTTTTGGATTTATTTGGCAAATGTGAAACCTAGATGTCTCCCTAGTGGTGTGGGGACTCACCTCTGTCAGCAAGATTATGACGCTCCCCCCAGCTCTGAATGGTGTGATTATCTGAGATTACATCTTGATGTTTTCATTGAAATGTGTCCGTTCAAAGCTAAAGTATCAGGTGAATTTAATACATACACCAGTCAGCTAGGGGTGAGGTAAGGATTTTACACAGCAAGCTTAATCTGACTGGATGTATAATCACATGATTAACCATTAATGCTACTCATGCCACCTCACTTTTTTGAACAAACTAATTGGAAAGTCATCCATTCATTCCTTTGAAAGCAGTATAAAGAGGGATAGTTGCTTGTTGGAAAATATTTATCAGCAAGATAGTTTGACTTATAGAAAACAGTAAATTGTTTCAGGCACAAAATACTTTTTTTTATAGAATCCCTCTAGTGTGGAAGCAGACCATTTGGCCCATCAGGTCCACACTGAATCTCTGAAGAGCATCCCACCCAGACGCAAAACCCTGTCCTATCCCTGTATTTCCCTTGACTAACTCACACATCCCTGGGCAATTTTGCATGGCCAATATACCTAACTTGCACGTATTCAGACTGTGGGAGGAAACCCACACAGTCATGGGGAGAACGTGTAAGTTCCACACTGACAGTCACTTGTGGGTGGAATAGAACCTGGGTCCCTGGTGCTGAGAGGTAGCAATGTTAACCATTGAGCCACTGTGCTGCCCTAGTTTTCCAGTGAGGCAATTAAGAACTGGTGTGCCGGGGGAGGAACTCCTGCTTTTGCCAAATTACCATTGACCTTGAGACCAATGCCTTACAATATCTAGTGATAAATATAAATGTCACGTTCAACAGAGCTGTCTACACAATCATGAAATGTTTGATGTTTTCACCTGGTCCACTAAGGCATAAGATTCCAGGACACCCCTATATAGTACTATATATTACCCGTACCTAGCTTATGGTATTACCTCCATCTTATACAATTTTTGGAATTTTGATGAACTTCTGTGCAAATCCATACGTGAAAACAATCATCTCTTGTAAGTCTTCCTGATCACACATTCTGAGGGGTATTAACAGAATAGATGTTGAGAAGCTGTTTCTATTTGTGAGGAACCTCAAACAAAGGATGAATGTAACCAGAAAGGGGGAAATTCATTTAAAACTGAGATGTGAAGGAATTTCCTCTCCAAGAGGGTAGTGAATGTCTGGAATTATCTAACTCAGAGAATTGTGGAAGTTAGATCATAAAAAGCTTTTAAAAAGGAGATAGATACATTAGATTACCTGCAGTGTGAAAACTGGCCATTTGGCCCAACAAGTCCACACTGACTCTCCAAAGAGTAAGCCATTCCCCTACTTTATCTTTATCCCTGACTAATGTACCTAACACTATGGGCAATTTAGCACGACCAATTCATGTTACCTGCGCATCTTTGGACAGTGGAAGGAAACCCAAGCAGACACAGGGAGAATATGCAAGCTCCACACAGATAGTCACCCAAGGCAGGAACCAAACCTGGTCGCAGGTACTGTGAGGCAGCAGTGCTAATCACTGAGCCACCGTGCCATCCCAAGGTTTTTGAAATATTGGGGAGTTGACAGCTATGCTGAGCTGGCATGTAAGAGACCGGGGCAGATCAGCTGTGACCTTGTTGGATAGTAGGCTATGCTTGAGGGACCGAACTGCCTTATCCTGATCCCATTTCTTATGTTTGTATTTTAACTACATTCTCCACCAAGAAATCCTTCTACGTGCTGTAACTGCATTAGTTATGTTTGTGTAATTACACTTATCACGATATGTTGAAACATGGATATCCCTGCATGCCCTCCTGACAATTATAATTTCTCAGACCGTATGTGTTGCTTGTAGACAAGATTTAACTGAAAATGCAGATGAAGTGATCTCTTAGTGCTGACCACTTTGTGCCTACCTGGATGTTCATAGCAGCTCTGCTTTACCTTACCTTTTTGTGCTTTTCATTCCCAGGCAGAGATATCAGACTCACATTATTTCTGTCTTACTTTGCTATTTAGAGCAGACACAAGCCAGGATGCTTGTCATGGTTGCAAGTCACAGTAAGTCAAGAGCAGCCTCTGATATCAGTCCAACCAGGTTGGCTCTTTCTGCCCTATTGTGGGATGTTTTCTCTAGAATGAGAGAAAGGCTAGGGTTGAGTGAAGTGAAATTGGGTGGCATAGCTAATAGCACTGGTACTGGTTGAGGAAAGGTGGTGTGATGTGCTGAACGAGTGCAGGAAGATGGTGATGTGGTAGCGAGATTGGTGTGGGTGCAGAAACCGAGACTTGAGTAATTGTGAGGTAGCAGGGAAGAAATGGTGGTATTTACTCTGACTGAGCAGAGAAAGTCATTGATTTATTCTTCCCTGTTGGGCATTCATCAAGATGGCTGAGACCACAATGACCTGGGTGGTAACTTCAAGCAAGGTTGGCAATGTCTGATGGCATGGCATCCTCTACCAGTCCTTGCTTTGCACCATCCCATCTACCAGGACCTTTAGGCACCTGTCCACAATGCACAATGTAAATTTACACTTATTTAAACAAAGATGACACGTTATGGGGACTGCAGGGCAGTGCCAGACTTACAGTGCTTCTCTGTGTGCACAACAGTGTTATAAAGATGACACCATTGCCAGGGATGCTGAGGTATCCCGGGATAGTAGGATAGTGGCTACAGCAACTTGGAGAATCAGTTGCATGAGGGACAGTGTGAGGGTATACAGGCAGATAATGAGGTGAGTTTGGGACAGTATAGCAAGAACTCTCACGAGGTCTTGTGGAGAGAAGCTCTTCAAGAAACTCATTGTAATTGATGGAGCCAAAATATGGTGAGGTTCAATCCCTTGTGTCCCTTTATCTCTGTTTGTATTGACAGACAAACACCATAGAGCTTTCCAACAAAAACCATTTGCTTAAAAGGGTGGCATAGTGGCACGGTGGTTAGCACTGCTGCCTCACAGCACCAGAGACCTGGGTTCAATTCCTGCCTCAGGCGACTGTCTGTGTGGAGTTTGCACATTCTCCCCGTGTCTGCGTGGGTTTCCTCTGGGTGCTCCGGTTTCCTCCTACAGTCCAAAAATGTGCAGGTTAGGTGAATTGGCCATGCTGAATTGCCCATAGTGTTGGGTGAGGGGGAATGGGTCTGGGTGGATTGCTCTTAGGAGGGTCGGTGTGGACTTGTTGGGCCGAAGGACCTGTTTCCACACTGTAAGTAATCCAATCATTTACTTCAGGTGTAGGGGCCTCCATCTGCTGAGGTGCGAGGGAGGAGCGAAGGACGTCTGGGAAAGTTTTAAGTGAGTGAGATCTGGCAAGAAGGATTAGGGAGAACCCAAAGGCATCTTACTGATATGTGAGGAATAAGAGAATGATCAGGGAGAAGATAGGGCCGATCAGGGATAGCGGAGGGAACTTGTGCGTGAAGTCTGAGCAGACAGGGGAAGCCCTAAATGAGTTTTTTGCTTTGGTTTTCACCAAGGAAAGGGAACTTGTTGTAAATGAAAACTTTGAGGAGCTGGGATACAGTCTTGACCAGATCAAGATTGATGAAGCTGATGTGCTAGAAATTTTGGAAAAAATTAAGATTGATAAGTCTTCAGGGCCAGACCAGATTTATCCTAGGCTGCTCCAGGAAGCGAGAAAGGAAGTTGCTAAGCTGCTGGCGAGGATATTTGCCTCCTGCCTCTCCACAGGAGTTGTACCAGAGGATTGGAAGGAGGCGAATGTTGTTCCTCTTTTCAAGAAGGGTAATAGGGAAATCCCTGGCAATTACAGACCAGTCAGTCTTACATCTGTGGTATGCAAAGTTTGGAAAGAATTCTGAGGGATAGGATTTATGATGATTTGACAAAGCATAGTGTGATTTAAGGCAGTCAGCATGGCTTTGTAAGGGGCAGGTCATGCCTCACAAATCATATTGAGTTTTTTGAGTAGGTGTCAAGACAGGTCAATGACAGTGGATGTGGTGTATATGGACTTCAGCAAGGCATTTGATAAGGTTCTCCATGGTAGGCTCATTCATAAAGTCAGGAAGTATGGGAAACAGAGAGATTTGGCTATGTGGATTCAGAATTGGCTGGCTGACAGAAGGCAGAAGTGGTTGTAGATGGAAAGTATTCTGCCTGGAGGTCAGTGTTGAGTGGGGTCCCACAGGGCTCTGTTCTTGGGCCTCTGCTCTTTGTAGTTTTTATAAATGACTTGGATGAGGAGTTTAAGGGATGGGTCAGTAAATTTGCAGATGTCACAAAGGTTGGAGGTGTCGTCGATAGTATAGAGGGCTACTGCAGACTGCAGCACGACATAGACAGGATGCAGAGCTGGGCTGAGAAATGGCAGATGGAGTTCAACCTGGATAAATGCGAACTGATGCGTTTGGAAGGCCGAACTCGAATGCTAAAATAGGATTAAAGACAGGATTCTTGGCAGTGTGGAGGAACAGAGGGATCTGGGTGTGCAAGTACATAGATCCCTCAAAGTTGCCACCCAAGTGGATAGGGTTGTTAAGAAAGCATGTGGTGTTTTGGCTTTCATTAACAGGGGGATTGAGTTTAAGAGCTGCGAGGTTTTGCTGCAGCTCTACAAGTCCCTGGTGAGACCACACTTGGAATATTGTGTCCAGTTCTGGTCGCCCTACTATAGGAAAGATACAGAGGCTTTGGAGAGGGTGCAAAGAAGGTTTACCAGGATGCTGCCTGGACTGGAGGGCTTGCCTTATGAAGAAAGGTTGAATAAGCTCAGACTTTTCTCTCTGGAGAGAAGGAGGAAGCGAGGAGACCTGATCGAGGTGTACAAAATAATGAGTGGAATAGACAGAGTCAATAGCCAGAGACTTTTCCCCATGGCAGGATTGACTGGTACGAGGAGTCATAGTTTGAAGATATTAGGAGGAAGGTATAAAGGAGATGTCAGAGGTAGGTTCGTTGCGCAGAGAATTGTGAATGCATGGAATGCAATGCCAGCGGTGGTGGTGGTAGCAGAGTCACTGGGGACATTTAAGCGACTGCTGGACATGCACATGGAGAGCAGTGAGTTGAGGGATGTATAGGTTGTTATTATATTTTACATTAGGATTAAACATCGGCACAACATTGTGGGCCAAAGGGCCTGTTCTGTGTTTTACTTTTCTATGTCCTATGTTCTATGTAATGATGTCTTCCTTGGCCATATAGAGAAACTAATCAGAAGGATTCTCTTTTAGGCTCTGAGAAAATAACTTCCATACAACATATTAATCATCTCTCACTTGGGCATTTACCTAAGTTTAAACTTAGGTAAATATACAAGTTGTTAAAAGAAGCATGAAAAATAACTTCGACTTTGCAATCGTCTCTGCGCAAAATCTCATTAAAAAAAAGTCTTGGAATGTGACATTCATTTTGGGCATTTACATCCCAAGGGAGAACACCAACTTGTGTTTCCATAGTACCTGTACTTTAATTAAACTCAGTTCACAGAAGCATTATAAGATAAAATATGATACAGAGTTACATAAGGATATAATCAATCAGAAGAGCAAAAGCCTAGTGTAAGAGGGAGGTTTAAAGGGAGTGTCTCAAAGAAGGGAAGTAAGGTAGAGAGGCAAAGAGATATAGGGAGGGAATTTAAGGTAATGGTAATGGAAGGCGTGACCATCAATGGTAAAGCAGGAATAGAATGCTATGACAGGAAGTAGTAACAGGATCTGCTATTCTCAGCTCATGAGGATAGATGTCTAGGCAACAAGGGATAACATCTACAGTGTGTGGAAACATTGCCAAGTGTCATCATGCATGATGGTCATGAGTCAGCTGAATCCTGAGGGACTAATAGATTTTTTGTTTTGGGGATCTAAGATGGCGGTGATTTGAGAAGATCACACTGCAGAGCTTCGCATCGCAGCAGGAGCAGGACAGTCCTTTAACCCACCCAACCCAGGTCATCAGGATTTCTTGGGGTGTTGGAAAGATTGTGGAGCCCCAAGAAACATTTAAAAATTGACTTACCTGTATTTTCAGGCTGTCCAGAAATGCCTAAAAAGGGAGGAGGAGCATCTGAGGCCGGGCCTGCAGCTTAGCCTGCAGCAGCCTCAGAGCAGATTACTCTCCAGGACCTGGTGAACCAGCTCTCGAAATCTTGCGGGATGTTGGGGAAACAGATTGAAGAGAAGCTGGCTCTAGTCTCTCTCATGCTGCAGAAGCATGAGCAGCAGTTGGGAGACCTGGAGCAGAGGACGGATGAGGTGGAGCACAGGGTCACAGTGGGGGAAGCTGATGCCAGTTCATTCAAGGAAGAGATCCAAGCCCTGAAGACGCAGGTTCGTAATTTGCGTGACCAAGTGGATGATCTTGAAAACAGGGGCAGGAGAAAAATCATTCGGATCATCGGTCTGCCCGAGGGTAAGGAGGGTGAGCGGCCTGTGGAATTTGTTGAAGATTGGCTTCCGAAATTCCTTGACTTGGAGACTGGCATGAGAGGATTGAAGATAGAGAGGGCTCACCGGGTCGCGACATGGAGGTTGGGTCTGGGTCAACGTCCTCATCCTTTCCTGGTGCGGTTCCATCATTACCGGGGTAAGGAGAGAGTCATGGTGGCTTCCAGACTCCAGGGGAAGGATCCAAAGGCCCTAATTTACAAGGGGTCTAAGATCATGTTTTTTTCAGGACTTTTCAGCGGCGGTGATCCAGAAACGAAAATAGTATGATGGTGTCAAGAGAAGATTGAAGAAGCTTGGGATTCAGTACGCCCTGAGATATCCGGCAGTGCTTTGGATCACCTTAGATGGATCCATGAATTTCTTTGACACATCGGAGAAGACAAGAGACTTTGTGGACAAACTAACCTAAGTTAAACAATTGTAGTATGTATAAATATCGTTGCTTGGGTATGCGTTTATCATTCTGTAAAAGAAATGGAGGAAATCCGGTTGGAGCTTTGTTTTTTCCCTTTTTTTTTACCTCTATTGATAATAATTTGGTTCAAACTATGTCTGGCGGTGGTTAAGATGTACATTTTAAATTTCTAAGTTAGGACATACTAAAGGATGGGTGGGGTATTTATTCCCCCTTTTTTCTATATAAAAGATTTTTTGCTTCATAAATCCATAGTTCTTGTGCATAGGAGCTCTGAGTTGCCAAAGAACAATCAATGACCAAATGCAAAATTCTACAAATACTAGAAATCTGAAAATAAAAATGAAAGAAAAAGCTAAAATAAGTCAGCAGATCAAATTAATCCAGATAATAATTTAACAGCTTGAAACATTGTCTGAAACTATTTCAGTTGCAGAATCTTTCTGGAAATGCTGACTATTTGTAGCATTTTCTATTTTTGTTTGCAAAATTACTTTGATTCTTGAGAAACCCTGCATCAGAAAGGTTCAAGTGCCTCCTCACACTGTTGTCAACTGTTCACAGGAAAATAATTAAGTTTCTATCTCTGCCAAAGAAAAAACATTAATCACTTATTTCCTACACCTGGGCATCAGAAATTGACTTCTGTTTTTAACTTGCTCCCCTGTGGAAGAACAAGTTTGAGGAATAAAAGTTTATAACTGCAGTGACCTTGGCAGATATCATTAGCACAGATGGGACTATCTTGCATTTTGGCTGCATGAACCACCTTGCTTTGTATATACTTTATGAAGTGCACAAGAGTAATGTTATCCATAACATTCACTTAAAAACAAAATTTATTGTGTTTTGATCAGAGCTGGAAGAGTTCACTGTTGTTCGAGTCCCACTACTCCATCGGTCACAAAATAATAATAAATGGATATTTTCCAGCTGCTGAGTTGACCAATTAAATAGTTTATCTATATGAGGCTTTAATTAAAAAGATATATTAATCAGATCTCTTTAATAGAGTCATAGAGTCATAGAGATGTACAGCATGGAAACAGACCCTTCGGTCCAATCTATCCATGCCGACCAGATATCCTAACCCAATCTAGTCCCACCTGCCAGCACCTGGCCCATATCCCTCCAAACCCTTCCTATTCATATACCCATTCAAATGCCTCTTAAATGTTGCAATTGTACCAGCCTCCACCACATCCTCTGGCAGCTCATTCCATATACATACCACCCTCTGCGTGAAAAATTCCTCTCCAATTCTTTTTTCATATCTTTTTAGAATTGAAGTCATCAAATACTCTAAATTTTTAAAAATCATCTGTAATTAGAATCTGGAAACCAGATTCTGCAGATGCTGGAAACCAGATTCTGGATTAGTGGTGCTGGAAGAGCACTAAATGCAAGATTTGGTTTATTATCAAAATAAAACATCTGCAATGGAGACAAAATAACCTATTGATACATGCAGTTGGTCTGATGCACATATATATGTTTATCACTAATTAAATTAAACCAAACACCCAAATATGCACATTCACTTCAGGAAAAGAGACAAACAAATCTCTCTGTAAAAGATTGAATTTAAAAAAAAACTTTCTAGTCATATGGTTATTCTTGAAGACAATAAGGATAAAATGTGGAAGGTTCAGAAAACTGTTGATCTGATATTCTAGCATGCCTGGGAAAGTCACCAATTATACCCAGTTTTGTTCATTTTGGGATGTGGGTGTTGCTGGCTGGCCAGTATTTGTTGCCCATCCCTAGTTGCTCTTGAGAAGGTGGTAGTGAGCTGTCTTCTTGAACAGCTGAAATCCACCTGCTGTTGTTTGACCTATAATGCCATTAGGAAGGGAATTCCAGGATTTTGACCCAACAACAGTGAAGGAATGTTGATATATTTCCAAGTCAAGATGGTCAGTGGCTTGCAGTGGAACTTGAAGGTGGTGGTGTTCCCTTTAATCTGCTGCCCTTGTCTTTCTAGATAGAAGTGGTCATGTGTTTGGAAGATGCTGTCTGAGGATCTTTGGTGAATTTCTGCAATGAATCTTGTAGATAGGACACACTGCGGCTACTGAGTGTTGGTGATGGAGGGAGTGGATGCTTGTGGATGCAGTGCCAATCAAGCGGGCTGCTTTATCCTGGATGGTGTCAAGCTTCTTGGGTGTTGTTGGAGCTACATGTCTGACCTGCTCTTATAGCCAGTGTGTTTATGTAGTGAGTACTGTTGAGTTTGTGGTCAGTAACAATCCCCAGGATGTTGATAATGGGGGAGTTTAGTGATGGTAGCACCATTGAATGTCAAGGTGGTTAGATTATTCCTTATTGGTGATGGTCAAACCCAGGTGTGAATATTACTTACCACTTGTGAGCCGAAGCCTGGATATTGTCCAGATCTTGTTGTATTTGAACATGGACTGCTTCAGTATCTGAGGAGTCATGAATTGTGCTGAAAATTGTGCAATCATTGGCCCACTTCTGGCCTTATGATGGAGGGATGGTCTCTGATGAAATAACTGAAGATGGTTGGGCCTAGGACACTACCCTGAAAAACTCCCACAGAGATGTCCAGGAACTCAGAGAGCTGACCTCCAACAATCAGAACCATCTTCCTATGTTTCAGGTAATGACTCCAACCAACTGATTTGCCCCCAATACCCATTGATTCCAGTTTTGCCAGGGCTCTTCGCTGCCACACTCCATCAAATGTAGTTCATGATGCCAAGGTAGCCACTCTCACCTCACCTCTGGAATTCATCTCTATTGTCCATGTTTGAACCAAGGCTGTATTGAGGTCAAGAGCTGAGTGGCCCTGTTAGAACCCAAACTGTGCATCACTGCGCAGGTTATTGCTGAGCAGGTGCTGTTTGATAGCACTGTTGATGACACCTTCCATCACTTTACTGATGATTGAGAGTAGATTGAGGTGGCGGTAACTAGCAGCATTGGATTTGTCCTGCCGTTTATATACAGGACATACCTGGGTGATTTTCCACATTGTTGGGTAGATGCCAGTGTTGTAACTGTACTAGAACAGTTTGGGTAGGGGGCCAGCAAGTTCTAGAACACAACTCTTCAGTATGATTCCAGAATGTTGTCAGGGCCCGTAACCTTGGCAGTATCCAGTGCCTCCAATCATTTCTTGATATCATGGGGAGTGAATCGAATTGACTGAAGACTATTCTCTGTGATGCTGGGGACAACTGGAGGAGGCCGTGATGGATCATCCACTCGGCACTTCTGGCTGAAGATTGCTGCGAAAGCTTCAGCATTATCTTTTGCACTGATGTGCTGGGCTCTTCCATCATTGAGGATGGAGATATTTGTGGAGAATCCTCCTCCAGTGAGTCGTTCAACCATCCATCACCATTCACGACTGGATGTGGTAGGATTGCAAAGCTTAGATCTGATACATTGGTTATGGGATTGCATAGGTCTGACAATCACATGCTGCTTATGCTATTTGTCATGCAAGTAGTCCTGTTTGGTAGCTTGACCAGGTTGACACCTCATCTTCAGGCATGCCTGGTGCTGCTCCTGGCATCCCCTCCTGCACTCTCCATTGAACCAGGGTTGAACCCCTGGCTTGATGGTAATGGCTGAGTGGGGGACATGCTGGCCAATGCTGTTACAGATATTCCTAGAGTACAATTCTGCTGCTGCTGATGGCCTCAAGGATGCCCAGTCAGGAGTTGCTAGATCTGTTTGAAGTCTGTCCCATTTAGCATGGTGATAATGCCACACAACACAACAGAAGTTATTCTCAATGTGAAGGTGGAACTTCATCTCCTCAAGGACTGTGCAGTGGTCATTCTTACTGATCCTGTCTTAGAGAGATGCATCTGCAGCTGGCGGATTGGTAAGGATGAGATTAAGTTTTTCCCTCTTGTTGGTTCCCTCACTATCTGCTGCCATTCTCTGGCAGCTATGTCTTTTAGGACCTGACCAGCTCAATCAGTAGTACAGCAGTTGAGTCACTCATGGTGGTGGACATTGAAATTCTCCAACCAAAGTACATCTTGTGCCCTTGCCATCCTCAATGCTTCCGCTGAGTGTTGTTCAACATGGAGGAGTACCAATTCATCAGCTGAGGGAGGACTGTACGTGGCAATCAGCAGAAGGTTTCCTTGTCCAGGTTTAACCTGAAGCCATGAGACTTCATACAGTCCAGAGTCAATGTTTAGGACACCTCTACTGGGTCTGTCCTATGGGTGGGACAGGACATTTCCAGGGATGGTGGATGATGATGTCTGGACATTGTTCTGTAAGGTATGATTCTTTGAGCATGACTATGACAGGCTGTTGCTTGACTAGTCTGTGAGGCAGCTCTCCCAAGTTTGTTACTAGCCTCCAGACGTTAGTATGGAGGATTTTACAGGGTTGACAGGCCTATTTCTACCATTGTCTTTTCCATTGGCGAGGTCAATGCCAAGTGATCCATCTGATTCCATTTCTTTGAGATTTAGTAGCAATTGGTACAACTGAATGACTTGTTAGACCATTTCCAAAGGGCAGTTGAGTGTCAACTACATTGCTGTGGGTCTGGAGTCACATGCAGGCCAGGCCAGGTGAAGACAGCAGATTTTCTTCCCTGAAGGACAGTAGTGAACCAAATGGATTTTTCTGGCAATGATTTCATGGTCATAAGTAGATTCTTAATTCTAGATTTTGTTTTAAAATTGAATTCGAATTCCACCATCTGCCATGGCAGGATTCGGATCCGGATCCCCAGGACATTAGCCAAGATTCCGGATTAATAGATTAGATTAGATTCCCTACAGTGTGGAAACAGGCCCTTCAGCCCAACAAGCCCACACCGACCCTCTGAAGAGTAACCCACCCAGACCCCATTTCCCTCTGACTAATGCACCTAACACTCTAGGCAATTTAGCATGGCCAATTCACCTGACCTGCACATTTTTGGACTGTGGGAGGAAACCCATGCAGACACGGGGAGAATGTGCAAACTCCACACAGACAGTCACCCAAGGCTGGAATTGAACCCGGGACTCTGGCGCTGTGAGGCAGCAGTGCTAACCACTAGTGATAATACCACTCAGCCATTGCCTCCCTGATTTTGGGCCAGGCATTACAGTGCTGCTGACACTGTGTTTATCTTGCAATGATGGTAGGCAATTTCTGCCCAGAATCCAGTTGTCTCAGGATTCTTGGCAGACACAACTTGCTCAGGAAATGCAATATTGAGAAGTGCAGTCATTCTTATGGAAGAGCAAATAGGTTTCACCCTGAATACAACCTAATGGCTCTTTACAGAGGTAGAAGAGAGCTGTTGGACAATCCTTCATCCCTGGCTTCTTGTTGTTCAAGTAATCCCCAGACAGCAAAGTACCTTCTATCAGGTTGATGTTCAAAAAGCCCTAGTGGGCATCTTCAGCAAAGCAGGCAGTTATCACCAATCATGTGATTTCTAGTAAGCCTTAATAAAAATCTCCAAATTCCGTACTGATCTTTCAACAACAAAACATTCCATAAAACTTGAAATAAAACTAAACATTCTCACTACGCATCATAACATAAATATTAAATATGAAGCATCTTCATCACAATAGACAGGACATTTACGGCAAGGTAATAAATTGAAGATACATACTCACTCACAACCATCTTAACCCTGGGAACACTAAATAGAATATATTACCAACATCCACCCATTTGTGCAGAATGCCACAATCTAGAACAAGGAACAGCTAGCTGTTCCTCGACGGTATGATTTAAAAAAAAACTCCTACTTATTCTGGGACCTATCAGAATGGTAATATGGTCCTGAGAAGGAAATTGGATGTCTTTAGTGTAAATAATGTAAAGAATAACGGAAAGTCTCCATTTGTAATATTGTCATGGTGACTTGTTTTTTTAGAAGAAGACAATTCAAAGGCCTCAATCAATTAAGAGAAGTCCGGACAGTCTGGAGACATTTTGACAGGTACAAAATGAATTGTTCCAAAAACCCAAACACAATGATTAATTCATCAGTTCATTCTTCTGAATAATTACATTGTAGATGAAAAGGAAAGATGAATGTCACACATTCCAGCAAACTAATTAGTAATCTCCACCACCCATACCACCCATTTTTATGCTGGGCAACAGTTTAAAAATATATTTTCTACTATCACTTTCCATCACCATAGAATTGAAATACATAGGTATCATATGCAACATATTAAGCACACCAGCTATTTGGACAATTCAACAGCTTTATACACTTTAATAAAGTGTGATGGCCTTAATTAAACTACATTTTACACATTCTACAATATTCCATTTGCCATTTTAAAAGCTTCGCTGATTCAGGGAAATTAAAATGTTCAGTAAGTATCTTTCAGTTTGTACCACTAATTATTCATCTGTTATTTGGGAGCTAACTAAATCCATACTATAATTCAGTCAGAAATTGCATCCATTTATTACTGGGAGCCTGGTGAAATACTGGCTGAGTGATTTAATTACATACATTTGTTCATTGTCAAAAGCATGGCGCTAGAAAAGCACAGCAGGTCATGCAGCATCTGAGGAACAGGAGAATCAACATTTTGGGCATAAGCCCTTCATCACAAAATATGGAGAGGGGGCTGAGAGATATTTAGGAAGGTGGGGGTGGGGGTGAGATAACTGGGAAGGTGATACGTAGATGCAGGTGGGAGGTGATGGTGGAAGGTCGGAGGGGAGGGTAAAGTGGTTAAGTCAGAAGGAAGATGGACAGATAGGACAGTTTAAGAGGATGGTGCCGAGTTGGAGAGTTGGATCTGGGATGAGGTGGGAGGAGGGGAGATGAGGAAACAGGTGAAGTCAACATTGATGCCATGTGGTTTGAGGGTCACGGTGGAAGATGAGGCATTCTTCCTCCAGGCGTCAGGTGGCTAGAATTTGGTGGTGGAGGCCCAAGACTTGCATGTTCTTGGCAGAGTGGGGGGGAGGGGCATTTGTTCATTGTAAGACCTTGAGTTTTTTTGCTCTAACTCAACACTTTAGGGCATTGATGATTCATGCATGAACAAGATAAAGCTGGAAGACTATAATAATGTACGTTTGGGTGAGGCATTACAGTGCTACTGACACTGTCTTTATCTTATAATGATGGTAGGCAATTTCTACTCATACAATCATGGCCTCTGTAAGGGGTGCGGGCAATAATCCATTGATTTGACTTCATTCTGGCAACTCCTGTGTTCCTAATGTGTAGGAGAGACAAACCAAAATAATGTGAAGAGGATTAGTGCTGTTTCCCATACATTCAAGCACATTTGTGGAAATTTTAGTTGCAAGGTGGTTTGGATTCACAACAAAGATGATTTTGTAGTGTAAAAGTCTGTTAAGATGTCATTTTATTAACAATGTTTTATTCAGCATCAAATCCCCACTTGCCATCCACATCCATCGTTACCTCTTGCTTACAGCATGGCTGTCTACCTTGAGGGAAATGGTATGGCAAGAAAAGAAGATGCAAGGACTATCAACTGTGGATATACTTTGGGGTAGTGGCTCAGTGGCTTCAGTATTGCTGTGAGACATGGCTAAGCATCCTTGGCTGAGCTGAATCATGCCTGCTCAAGTAATCTCTAGCAAATAGGTGAGTGGCTGCCAATGTCCCTTGTAACATCGTCAAAAACCAAACCTAAAAGTAACATTGTTTTTAAAAACTCAAAAATACCACAAACAAATGTACTAGGATTTTATCTGGATTTTTATCTCTTGCTCCAATTTAGTTTTAAATTATTTGCTGGGCAATTTAGTAAAATTATCAATGAGAATTCTGTAAAAATCATGAATTTTCATCAGACTTAAGATTTAATCTTATATTAAGGAATTCCTTTTATTATACAGTTTAAATAGTGAGTTACTCATAATTCCTGTTTTCCCACAAGGCCTCCTATCATAGTTTCCTAACAATGTTACATGTGGGAGATCATTGTGCATCACAAACTACCCCCAGATCTACTCTACATTACCTCTAACGAGTTCACTACTATCTGAAATAGCTCTAGTGACATGCTCAGCTGATGGTAGCATGTAAATTAGCCAAAAACTGCTTTGAGCAGCAATTATGAGTACCCCGCAATGAATCATTGAGGACTGAAAGTACTCGTAAGATAATTATAACAAGTTGATCTGATAAAAAGAATAGATGATACTGTACATACTAAAAATGTACAGCCAATATGGCAATGTTGCCAAGATCACTTATTTTGACAGAAACACAGACAATAGTTCAAAAGATTGTCCAGACACTTTAATGTGTCTTAAAAATTGGACAGGCTGTGTAGTACTTCATGACTGATTTTTCTGCATGCACTGTGCCAGCCAATCTTCTGTGTCCATGCATCTCATTGCCCCACACTGTTTTCCAAAAATGTTTCCAGTTCAAATCAGGAACATTCAAAGTTCAAGAATGCTGCATTTGAATTAATCAAGATTAGGAACGTGATAAAGTATTAACTTTTCTACTCTCTGCGACTGAGAGATTCAAGAATTTCGTGTATTTCTTCCACTTTTGAAATTGCATTGCTATAATATGATTAGAATTTTCCTTCACACCACATTTTTTGCCTTGCAATTTTCTGGTATTTCCTGATTTGCATTAAATAAACTGTTTCCATATTTCTGAGAACCCAGTTTAATTGTCTGCATGTGGTCACAGGAATTGATTTAATTTAAAAATGTTATTCTGTATGATATAGAGAATTATTTGTTTCACCTTGATTCTCAGAGCAAGGCTGGCACCTGGTTTCATTGACCTCGTGTGCCAGAGATAATATAGTTGGTCTTACATTTGTGCAGGGACTGCTAATAAGCCACTTAGTTTTAAGCACTTTGCTGGAAAGACAGCCTGTGTAACAATGTGGTGCAAATATGGCATCAAAACAAAATTTCTTTTACAGATTTAGACAATTTAGTCTCACAAAGAAAGTGATTTTGATTTTGAGTGACAATGTAACATAAAAGATGTTATTTCAACATCCTATTATTTTCCACAGTGTTCAATTTGTCCCTGCAACAGACACAGACTTCTTTCCATGGTGTTTTTTTTGTATGTTTTTTTCAAACGGTAGCTTTGGGGCTGGGAGTAATTCATTCAACAGAATGATCCAATCTGTTCGATAGACTACAGACCAGGTATAATACAAACGATTGCTGGAGTTTCTCTTTGTGATTGAGTATGTATCAAAAGAGTGGAGTCTTTATCACTGCTGTGACCTCACTGGAATTCAAAGCTTCGACTGTCATTATGGTCTTTCATTTAACTTGGTTATGAAGGGTACTTTCTTAGTTTCTCTCATTATAACATACATTTGTTTTTGTCTTCAGCAACTTTCCACTATTTCCAGATTTGTTTTAGGCTCCCTGACCTCAAGAAAGTGCCTGATAAAAACACAGCATGAGTTCGACTGTCATTCTGAAATCTAACCATTACGCTATATTGAGCCAGGCCCCAAAGACCAAGGCATTAAATATGTTAGTGCTGTCTAGTGGCAAAATATTTTGGATATTTCATATACATACACAGGCAAGCTTGATGATAGTACCCATATATATATGGGTGCAAAGGGTGTACCTCCCACAATGATATTTGAATACTTTCATTACCAGATGTTTATCCCATCAGGAAAGACTGATGTTGGCAATTTATTCTCCCAACTCCCAATGGTTTGATGATGCTGGCTATCCTAGACAATTGAAATATTCCATAACTTAAACTGGTTTCTACGGTTTGCTGATTTTTTTCTGTCTGAAATGACAATTATCTAACATTTCTTTCCAGGCAACAGAATTTAAACAACGAGTACAAAGCCAATACCATACATACATTCACATTAACTTCTGCATCTAAAGGGCATTGGAGGTGGCACATTAAAACATTTACAGAAACTACGCAAAAATATTTACATCTGTCTGGCAAGACTGAAACTGACACTCTGCTCTAAAAATGGAAACGCTGAGGTTTTAGCCTGAAAGGGATCTCAAAAAATATTAAAGGTTTTTGATGGGATAGACATTCAAAAATAGTCTTCTTTTTTTTATTTCAAAAATATACTTTATTCATAAAATAATTTGATGGTCTGTACAGTTGGTCATGCCATACATATGTAAACATGTACACACAGAGATCAGAATTTATCATTTTTATACAGGTCTGTACATTTTTCAATCATATGCCCATATAATTAGCTGAGGCGTCAGCAGAGCCCAAATGACTGCATGGGCCCCCTGTTCTTCGTTAGGCAGGCAGACTTTACACAGTGGTCTTTCCCCACCGCGCCTTGGCGCAGCTGCCCCAAGCTTCAGCGCATCCCTCAACACGTAGTCCTGGACCTTGGAATGTGCCAGTCTGCAGCACTCAGTCGGGGTCAACTCCTTCAGCTGGAAGATCAGCAGGTTTCGGACCACCCAGAGAGCGTCCTTCACCGAGTTGATGATCCTCCAGGCGCAGTTGATGTTCGTCTCGGTGTGCGTCCCGGGGAACAGTCCGTAGAGCACGGAGTCCCGCGTCACGGCGCTGCTCGGGACGAACCTCGACAAACACCACTGCATTCCTCTCCAGACTTCCTCTGCATAGGCACATTCCAGAAGGAGGTATGTGACAGTCTCGTCCCCCCCGTAGCCGCTTCGAGGGCAGCGTGCGGTACGGCTGAGAGTCCGGACGTGCATAAAGGATCTCACAGGCAGAGCCCTTCTCACCACCAGCCAAGCCATGTCTTGGTGCTTGTTGGAAAGTTCTGGCGATGAGGCATTCTGCCAAATGGCTTTGACAGTCTGCTCAGGGAACCGCTCGATAGAATCCGCCCTCTCCTTTTCCCGAAGGGTCTCAAGGACACTACGTGCTGACCACTTCCTACTGGACTTGTGGTCAAAGGTGTTTACGGTCACCTTGCAATCCGCCACCATGTGGCCTGACCTCCCGCAGGTTCGGCACACTTTTGGCTGCCCTGCGTATGTCAGGTAACCTCTGCTTCCTGTGATAGTCTTCACTTCTGAAGGAACCTAAATCTAGGGGTGCTAAATGTTGAATGGCCACTAACAAATCCAGAGAGTAGTGGAGGGGAAACCTCTTCATCCAGAGTGTGGTTTGAAAATGGCACTTGCTACCTCATGAAATATTGCAGCAAAGAGCAGAGATGCATTCAAGTGGAAGCTGACGAAGTACACACAGGGAAAGCAATCGAAGATTTGAAAGCAATTGAAAATTATGTTAATATACAGCAGTAATGCCAGCAAAGGCCAGTCAAATCAAATGGATTATTTCTGTGCTGTGAATTTTGTATAACTGGTGTGGTCACTATTTTAACAGAAGTAATGATATATTTAAAATAGTTATATTATCCCTTCTGTTCAAAAGATTTCGACTGCTGACATCATACAGCATCATTTCAATGTCCCAATGGCTTCACTATTTTTATGCCGAAACAATTAGAGGGTTTCAACAGAAATTTGAGCTTTGGGATAGGATTTTGTATTTCTACAAACATAGTTCAGGGGAGGCATAATGCAAGAAATTTAGCTCACCAGCCAATGCAGCAAAATTATGTGCCATCCACCTTTATTCCTGTCTTAATCTTGGGATGGAAACCCTGTCCTTTGATGAAATTTCAAGCACAGTTTCTCTTTTCTATCTAGTGATTGAAGAGACAGTAACCTCCTTGTGACTATTTAAAGAACTTCAGGAAGTTCTGTGATTCTGACAAACTATCCTTCTGAAAGCAACAACACCAAACATAACATTGATTGGTTCATCATTTCTTTACTGTTTGGATGCTCCATTTTTTTCTACCGAGTAACGGCTAACATACTTCAAAGTAGTTTGGTGTATATGACCTTGGAGACCTTGGAGTGCAGGTTCATAGTTCCTTGAAGGTGGAGTCGCAGGTAGATAGGATAGTGAAGAAGGCATTTGGAATGCATTCCTTTATTGGTTAGTGCATTGAGTACAGAAGTTGGTAGGTCATGTTGCAATTGTACAGGACGTTGATTAGGCCACTTTTGGAATATTGTGTGCGATTCTGATCTCCTTCCTATTGGAAGCATGTTGTGAAACTTGAAAGGGTTTAGAAAAGATTTACAAGGATGTTGTCAGGGTTTGAGGGTTTGATCTGTAGGGAGAGGCCGAATAGGCTGGGGCTGTTTTCTTTGGAGACTCAGGGGTGACCTTATAGAGGTTTATAAAATCATAAAGGAGCATATATAGCGTAAATAGACAAGGTCCTTTCTCTGGGGTGGGTGAACTAGAAGGCAGAGGTTTACGGTGAGAGGGTAAAAGATTTAAAAGGGACCTGGGGACAACGTTTTTACGCAGAAAGTGGTGCGTATATGGAATGAGCTGCCAGAGGAAGTGGTGGAGGCTGTTACAATTGCAACATTTAAAAGGCATCTGGATAGGTATATGAATAGGAAGGGTTTTGAGGGATATGGGCCAGGTGCTAGCAAATGGGACTAGATTAACGTAGGATAGCTAGTCAGTATGGATGGGTTGGACCGAAGGGTCTGTTTCTATGCTGTACATCTCTATGACTCTATGTGCAACATTTCTGAAATGTTTGAAGGTTCTATAAATGAGCCTTTGATAAGATTAAATGGAGTACCATACATAGTAGGGATAATATAATTCCATGATGTTTTAAATGCAACATATGTATAAATTAGAACAAAGAACTGCAGATACTGGCGATCTGAAGCAAACAATAACCGCTGTGCCATCCCACCGCTGAGTGACCGTGCCTCCCCCACCACTGAGCCACCATGCCACCCCATCACTAAGCCACCACGCCACCCCACCACTGAGTGACCATGCTGCCCCACCACTGAGCCACCGTGCTGCCCCAACACTGAGCCACCGTGCTGCCCCACCACTGAGCCACTGTGCTGCCCCACCACTGTGCCACCGTGCTGCCCCACCACTGAGCCACCGTGCTGCCCCACCACTGAGCCCACCACCGAGCACCATGCTGCCCCACCACTGAGCCCACCACTGAGCCACCGTGCTGCCCCACCACTGAGCCACCGTGCTGCCCCATCACTGAGCCACCGTGCTGCCCCACCACTGAACCACCGTGCTGCCCCACCACTGAGCCCACCACTGAGCACCGTGCTGCCCCATCACTGAGCTACCGTGCTGCCCCATCACTGAGCCACCGTGCTGCCCCACCACTGAGCCACCGTGCTGCCCCACCACTGAGCCACCGTGCTGCCCCACCACTGAGCCACCGTGCTGCCCCACCACTGAGCCACCGTGCTGCCCCACCACTGAGCCCACCACTGAGCACCGTGCTGCCCCATCACTGAGCTACCGTGCTGCCCCATCACTGAGCCACCGTGCTGCCCCACCACTGAGCCACCGTGCTGCCCCACCACTGAGCCACCGTGCTGCCCCACCACTGAGCCACCGTGCTGCCCCACCACTGAGCCACCGTGCTGCCCCACCACTGAGCTACCATGCTGCCCCACCACTGAGCCCACCGTGCTGCCCCACCACTGAGCCACTGTGCTGCCCCACCACTGAGCCACCGTGCTGCCCCACCACTGAGCCACCGTGTTGCCCCACCACTGAGCCACCGTGCTGCCCCACCACTGAGTCCACCACTGAGCACCGTGCTGCCCCATCACTGAGCTACCGTGCTGCCCCATCACTGAGCCCACCGTGCTGCCCCACCACTGAGCCACTGTGCTGCCCCACCACTGAGCCACCGTGCTGCCCCACCACTGAGCCACCGTGCTGCCCCACCACTGAGCCACCGTGCTGCCCCACCACTGAGCCCACCACTGAGCACCGTGCTGCCCCATCACTGAGCTACCGTGCTGCCCCATCACTGAGCCACCGTGCTGCCCCACCACTGAGCCACCGTGCTGCCCCACCACTGAGCCACCGTGTTGCCCCACCACTGAGCTACCATGCTGCCCCACCACTGAGCCCACCGTGCTGCCCCACCACTGAGCCACTGTGCTGCCCCACCACTGAGCCACCGTGCTGCCCCACCACTGAGCCACCGTGTTGCCCCACCACTGAGCCACCGTGCTGCCCCACCACTGAGCCCACCACTGAGCACCGTGCTGCCCCATCACTGAGCTACCATGCTGCCCCACCACTGAGCCCACCGTGCTGCCCCACCACTGAGCCACTGTGCTGCCCCACCACTGAGCCACCGTGCTGCCCCACCACTGAGCCACCGTGCTGCCCCACCACTGAGCCACCGTGCTGCCCCACCACTGAGCCCACCACTGAGCACCGTGCTGCCCCATCACTGAGCTACCGTGCTGCCCCATCACTGAGCCACCGTGCTGCCCCACCACTGAGCCACCGTGCTGCCCCACCACTGAGCCACCGTGCTGCCCCACCACTGAGCCACCGTGCTGCCCCACCACTGAGCCACCGTGCTGCCCCACCACTGAGCTACCATGCTGCCCCACCACTGAGCCCACCGTGCTGCCCCACCACTGAGCCACTGTGCTGCCCCACCACTGAGCCACCGTGCTGCCCCACCACTGAGCCACCGTGTTGCCCCACCACTGAGCCACCGTGCTGCCCCACCACTGAGCCACCGTGCTGCCCCACCACTGAGCCACCGTGCTGCCCCACCACTGAGCCACCGTGCTGCCCCACCACTGAGCCACCGTGCTGCCCCACCACTGAGCCACCGTGCTGCCCCACCACTGAGCCACCGTGCTGCCCCACCACTGAGCCACCGTGCTGCCCCACCACTGAGCCACCGTGCTGCCCCACCACTGAGCCACCGTGCTGCCCCACCACTAAGCCACCGTGCTGCCCCACCACTGAGCCACCGTGCTGCCCCACCACTGAGCCACCGTGCTGCCCCACCAATGAGCCACCGTGCCGTCCCATCAATGAGCCACTGTGCCTTCACACCACTGAGCCACTGTGCCGTCCCACCAATGAGCCATTGTGCCGTCCCACCAATGAGCCATTGTGCCGTCCCACCAATGAGCCATTGTGCCGTCCCACCACTGAGCCACTGTGCCGTCCCACCAATGAGCCATTGTGCCGTCCCACCAATGAGCCATTGTGCCGTCCCACCAATGAGCCATTGTGCCGTCCCACCACTGAGCCACCGTGCTGCCCCACCACTGAGCCACTGTGCCGTCCCTCACACTGAGCCACTGTGAGCCACTATCTTTGTTTTGTTTTGGAGGGATTCAGAACAATCTCAAGCAGTTAAACCCATTGGACCCAGCAGACACTATCTTCTTGCTGATTTTTTTCAGTGTTGGTGTTTTTCTGATATTGCAACAAAACAATGCTTATCAGCAAAGCCACATTAAGTACATTATTTAAACAACCTGTTACTAGGGAAACGCATGTTAAGAACAGAACTCTTACCATAATTCATTTCGTTAGATCTATGTGGCAGCTGAGGTAAGAGGTTTCTAATAATAATACTGAGATACATGCATTTATAAAATGCCTTATCAGTTTGAAGAGCACTTTAGACTTTGAATTATTTTCTGAAGTGCAGCAGTTGGTATTATGTGGATGGGTAAACACAGCAGCACCTCTGCATCTGTGTCATCCCATAAACAACCATGAGATGGCAGCCCAATCAATCTTATTTTATACTTGCTCAGGGAGGAGTATTGGCAAGGGCACACAAATTACTCCGTCACATGTATTATTAATGTCTGCCTGAGGTCTGCAAGGGAATCTTGGTGTGGCTGCTCATGTACAGGAAGACGCAGCCTTTAATGAATTGTTGTCCTCTGCCTGGACTGAAATGTCAACCCAGATTGTTAGCATAATTCAGCTCACTTTCTGTCCAGAAAGGAAAATGAGTGAAGTCAATATGTAAAGGTCTAGAAATTCGATTTTGCCTGATGATGGGTATGGAGGGCCAAATGTGCACTGTTACTACCTGCTCTGCTGGATGCAAGGGCATGTGCAAGTTGTGCTGGGGCTTGGGCATCAATCAGACAACAACATCCATGCTTTTTATTGGCTATTACCTGTTTTGAGGAGAGTGTGGGGCTGTGTAGGCACTGGGGGAGGTTCAGGCTCCTCTGCTTTCAGTTATAGCCAGTCAATACCTCTCAAAGGGGAGATGTACTATGGCAGGTAGGCTTAAGGTGGCTAAAGCAAATAGAATGCTAACGTTACAAAGGGGAACCAGGTACTCTACTGCAACCTTAGAGACTCTGGTATGCCTGAACCAAACTGGCACTGTACCTGGCTGCAGGATCTGAGAACTTCACACTCCTCAGTGATACAATTCCCTCTGAGCACGACATTGGCATGGACAACTGCCTGATCAGCCTGGATCAGGAGAAGGCCTTTAACAGAATATCACGCATCAACATGATGGATGCGGCATCCAAAATGAATTCTGGAGAGAATGTACAATTGGATCTGACTGTTCTGCACAAACATTAGAACAACAGTGGCTGGAAAGTGGAGAGGTTTCCAATCGAACCTGCAGTCAATTACTGCTGTCTTCTCTCCCCTGTCCTTTTAGTGATTGCACAGTACTCTCAGTGGAGTCCATCAGGAAGGGTGCGCGCCTTAAAGTTTATGAGGGGTGACAATCTCAGGCAGTGGAGGCATTCAGGTGACAGCTTTCCTGTACAGAGACATCAGCAACTTCTGCTCAGATCTGCTGTCCAGTGCACAGGCTGATGAGCCTCATCAATTACTTTGATCAGGCCTCAATAGCCAAAGTAAATTATGGCAAGAGTGAAGCCACGTTCTTTGTGAACTGAGCTGACCGATTTGTCACCTTCATGTCAGGTCGCAATACCTGAAGGTGCTGGCTACGTAGTTCAGAAAAAGTAGTGCATGTGTTGAAAAGTAGAAAAAGCGAGTAGCTCTGGTGAAACAGAGACTACATTTGGGAGCGATAACCCTCTCTTCACTGTGAGTAAGAACTTGGTTAACAGGTGCAAGGTGCTCGCAGTGTTGCTGCATATGGTGCAGGTCTTGAGCATTCCTCACTCCTGCACCATAGAGATAACCTGAGCTTTCTTCCACTTTATCTGTAGATTGCAAATGGATCATGATCACAGGGACATTATGCAAAAACCTCTTGAAAGAGGAGGAAGAAGCATACCAACTATCACAGCATCTCAATGGCCACTGTTGGTCTCAGCTGTATCCAGCTATATGCAGGCCCTCAGTACGCAGACACCAAGTGTCACTGTACTCCAAGCTTTGACCTGTCTCTCATGTCACAAAGAATGGATCAAGACACATTGCTGCCGAACACTCCAAGTAGTGGAACTGTGCAGTACTACCTGTCCCACGTGGAGACATTCATACAGAAGAACAACACTAATCACAAATTTACCATGATATGGAGGTGCTGGTGTTGGACTGAGGTGGACAAGGTTAAAAATCACACAACACCAGGTTATAGTCCAATAGGTTTATTTGGAAGTACAAGCTTTCAGATCGCTGCTACTTCATCAGGCAGAATGTTACCTGATGAAGGGACAGCACTCTGAAAACTTGCAGTTTGAAATAAACCTGTTGGATTTTAAGCTGATTTTAAACAAAGTTCCCGGGCAGTGATCATAATGAGGCCCTGCAGAGAAAGTGGAAAATCAGCTGGTTCTCTGAGGAGACAGTCATAGCCAGTTCTCAGAATGAAAATAGACATTGCTGGAGGAACTCAGCAGGTCTGGCAGCATCTGTGAGGAGAAAGCAGAGTTAATGATTTAAGTCAAGAGATCCTTCATCAGAATTGTTAACAGCAAAGAAAAATTTGGAGGTGGGGGAGCGGGAGTTGAAGTGAGCAGATTGGCAGACACAGAGTCGAGAGAGAGAGAGCGAGAGAGAGAGACAGAGACAAAGACAGAGACAGAGACAGAGACAGATAAAAGGGGTAGCAGATGAGGGAGTTACTGATAATAAGCCAGAGTAGAAGAGAAGCTAAATAAGTAATAATGAGAGCTGAAAGTACAAGAGAATGGGAAGGCTGTGCTGAAAGCAACCCATATCATGGAATAATAGGACTAAGAGTGAGAGGGAATTGGTTAGCTGTACTAAAAGCAACCCATGTCATGACAGTACCGGGTAAGGGGGTGGGTAAAAAACGTAGAAGGATGAAATCCGGCTCAAGAGGCATTGATCCCTGGAGACTGCAGGGTCCCCAAGAGGAAAATGAGATGCTATTCTTTGAGCTTGTGCTGAAGCTCACTGGAACAATGCAACACGCCTGTGACAGACGTTGGACAGATTTCTGTGGACAGATTTCAATTTCCCCTTGGGATCCTTGAAGAGAAAGGAAAGAAGTTCTCTCCTTCTTCAACCTCTCCCCTTTTGTGAGTCATGGTGACCCACAAGTTAAACTACCTCCAGATGTCACTCTCCAAGGAAAGAGCACACCGATGGCCTGCTAAGACTAAGCTGAATTTATCTTCCAGTCACATACTCTGCATTATTCTCAACACTTTGCCAACTCCCAGTTGCCTACAGCTCTCATTCTAAAAACAAAATCTGCAATTTTGAATCATGACGAGACACACGTTCAAAAAAGCTCACAGCGCTGTCCTAACATAATCCCTTCTTTCCTGAAAAAGATTGCACACAACCTGAAACAAGTAGCAAGGGAAAGTCAAAGACCAGTGTGCCCAGCAGTGCTCTGAAAGCTAGTGCTTCCAAAAAAAACCTGTCGGACTATAAACGTTGGGAACCTATGATACAGAAATTATAAGCTTCGCAGCCATAACACTGTCCCCACTGTTTCCAGGTTTAGCTGCTGTTAGTGAAATTCTATTTAATTTTATTATGTTGTTTTGTAGTACTTAAAAAATGCAACATGAAATTACTTTAACCACTTCATCATTCTGTGAAATCTTATTTTGAAGTTATCAGATTGTGCATGGATTTACCAGTTTGAATCTCAGTAATTGTACCTTGATCTTCAATGTTCAGATTCTTCAGTAGCCACTGGACAATATCTGCACCTGCAAAAAGAACACAGAAAATGTCTGCATTAGTATCAAGCAAAATAACAATATTGGTGGACCTTGGATGGTTTTACTCATATTTAAATCAAAAGACATGCAGCTTTCTACTGTCCCACATCTTATACTATGTAATAATATAAGGCTGCAATAGTGTTTAGGCTTTGCCTATGCGTGTAAAATCACCAAGTCTAAATGCTTTAGCTCACCCAAGACCAGTTGCGTGTTGGTAAGTGAAATTTCTAGATTGTAAGTACTCAGTCTTAGTCAGAAGAAACTAGAATTAAACAAAGCCTTTTTTATTTTTTTTCTGCTTTTGGTATTTTAAGTAAGATGCCTGAAATTTGAGGCATACGTACGCACAAAGCATTTAATTTTTGGTCAACTAATAATTGACGTAAACAGCTTAGATAATTCATGTTAATCTGATTTCATGTTACTAAATTTTGCTGAACAGCAGCTACTATTAGAAACAGTGTGGACAGTGCTTTGGCTGTGGAGCTTATTATGATCCTTAACTTCCCTGCCACAGATTCCTATCTTTGATGTCCAGCACAAACTCTCTTAAGAAGAAACATGGGTGCACTGATCTCTGACTTTCCCTTGCTACTTACTGCTTCATGCTGTGTGTAACCTTTTACAGGAAAGAAGGGATTATGTGTAGTGACAGCAACGTAAGCTGTTTTAAATTTAATCCTCCTCCTATCTGCCCCTGGACCATGACCCCATCATGGAATACCACGCTACCGTGTTGACAACGGTCTCTAACTTCATTGCACCATCCATGAGATGTTGTTCTTTGAGCTTGTGCTGAGGCTCACTGGAACAATGCAACACGCCTGTGACAGACGTTGGACAGATTTCTGTGGACAGATTTCAATTTCCCCTTGGGATCCTTGGAGAGAAAGGAAAGAAGCATCCATCACCACTTGCCCCAGTAACTTAGACTAACAGTAAAAGATCGGATTGATGGCACTGAATGTACCCAAAGGTATCTCAGATGGTACCAATGGTCACACCCCATAATGGATACCAAAGGGATTCATGTTCTAATTTTACTTTAATTATTTATCAGATTAAAATCATTTTTACACTGTATTAGAGCAACTTAGAGTCATAGAGATGTACAGCACGGAAACAGACCCTTCGGTCCAACTCGTCCATGCCGACCAGATATCCCAACCTAATGTAGTCCCATGTCCCAGCACCTGGCCCATATCCCTCCTAGCCCTACCTATTCATATACCAATCCAGATACATTTTAAATGCTGCAATCGTACGAGCCTCCACCACATCCTCTGGCAACTCATTCCATACGCGTATCATCCTCTGTGTGAAAAAGTTGCCCATTAGGTCTCTCTTATATCTTTCCACTCTCACCCTAAACCTATGCCCTCTAGTTCTGGACAACCCTCCCAACATCCCCCCCCGCCCACACCAAGGAAGAGACTTTGTCTCTTTATCCTATCCATGCTCCTCAAGATTTTATAGACCTCTATAAGGTTGCCCCTCAGTCTCCGACACTCCAGGGAAAACAGCCCTAGCCTATTCAACCTCTCCCTACAGCTCAAATCCTCCAACCCTGGCAACATCCTTGTAAATCTTTTCTGAACCCTTTCAAGTTTCAGAATGTCCTTCTGAAAGGAAGGAGACCAGGTTTGCATACAATATTGCAAAAGCATAACCAATGTTCTGTACAACCACAATATGACCTTCCAACTCATGTACTCAATACTCTGACCAATAAAGGAAAGCATATCAAACATCTTCTTCACTATCCTATCGACCTGCGACTCCACTTTCAAGGAGCTATGAACCTGCACTTCAAGGTCTCTTTGTTCAGCAACATTCTCTAGGACCTTACTATTAAGTGTATAAGTCCTGCTAAGATTTGCTTTCCCAAAATGGAGCCCCTTGCATTTATCTAAATTAAACTCCATTTGCCACTTCTCAGGCCGTTGGTCCACTTCTAAAATCTGCATAGATTTCAAATATAGATTTCATCACTATGGAGTGTCAGATAAAAACTCATCTCAAGAAGGCTGTAAATTATCAGTGTCAACTGTAAATAAAATTTATTCATTCAATATTGAAGTGATTTTCATGCTTTCCAGCTTCACAAATACATCAGATGTCCATAAGATATTGGAGCAGAATTAAGTCCACTGAGTCCACATCACCATTCGATCATGGTTAATATGTTTTTCAACCCTATTCTCCTGCCTTCTCCCCTAACCCTTAATTCCCTTACTATCTCCTCGTAAATACACTCAATGACATGGCCTCCACAGCCTTCTATGGCAATGAGTTCCAGATTCACCACGCTCTGACTGAAGAAATTCCTCCTCTTCTCAGTTGGAAACTGTCATCCCTTCACTCTGAGGTTGTGCCCTCAGGACCTAGTTTCTCCTACTATAGGAAACATCTTCTCCATGCCAACTCTATCCAGGCTGCTCAATATTCTGTAAGTTTCAATCAGATCTCCCCTCATCCTTCTAAACTCCAGGCTGATCTCTCCTAGGCAGTTATGAGGAATCAAGGATGACCTATTTCCACCCTAGTTCAATGGATTTGGAGATGGCTGATAAATCTCACATGTGGTCTGCAGGTGTGCAGATACAGGTGGAGCTGCAAGGGTTGGGCAGTTGAGGTGTTTGAGGTTTGTGCATTTTCTCCAAATCTTCAACTTTGCCTCTGAATACTCTCAACACAATATCTTTACATATTTAGCACTTTCCTGAATAGATCTTCTCCATTTTACAGAATCACAGAAAAGCTTTGGTTCAGAAGGAGGCCATTCAGCCCATTGTATTTGTGTTGACTCTAGCATTTTGGCTTAGTGCCAGTCTCCTGCCTCTTCCCTGTCACCCTGCACATTCTTTCTACTTAAATAACCATCCATTACCTGTTTGAATGCTTCAATTGAACGTGCCTCCACCACATCTCCAGATAGTACTATTTGCTGTGTAAAAACATTCTTCTCATTTCACATTTGCTTCTTCTGGAAAATATTTTAAAACTGTGCACTCTGATTCTTGATCTGCTTAGGAACAGGGACAGCATCAGATTCTTATTTATCTTGACCAGCTCCCTCATGATATTGAAGATTAACTAGATTAGGTTGGGATATCTGGTCAGCATGGACGGGTTGGACGGAAGGGTCTGTTTCCATGCTATACATCTCTATGACTCTATATCTTCTCTTAACCATTGCTGCAAGAAAATAATCCCCGTGTTTCCAATCTACCTTCATTACTGAAGCATCTCATCCTTTAATCCATTCTCATAAACCTCTTCTTTATTGTCTCCAGTTTATTCACTATAACGCAGTGCTCAGAACTGTATACAACACTCCAGGTGCAGTCCAACCAGTGTCTTATGTAAATTCATTACAACCATCCTGATCTTGTACTCTAAGCCCCCATTTTGAAGTCTAGAATGCTGTATCCTTTATCAATAGTTCTGTTTCCCTGTCCTGCTACTTTTAATGATTCATGCACATATACACCCAGCTATTTCTGCTCCTGTAAGCCCTTTGAGTCCTTTATTTTATACTGTCTCTCCAAGTTTTTTGTGCCAAAGTGCATCATCAACCTTACACTTTTCTGCATTGAGCTTCATCTGCATCAATCCACCCACTCTACCAATTGGTCAATGTTCTTTTGAAGTCCCAACCTATCTCCCTCACATTTTACAATCCTCCCAAGTTTGTTCCATCTACAGATTTTGAAATTGTGCCCTGCACACCAAGATTGAGAAAATGTAAGGGTTCAAATATCGACCTTTGGGGAATTCCACCACCAACCTATTTCCAGCCCCAAAATATCCAGTAACCATTACTCTCTAGTTCCTAGTGCTCAACCAATTTACTATGTATGTTACTACTGTCCCTTTTATTGTATGACCGCTAACATTCTTTGCATATCTGTTGAGAGCATTGTAATCAAATGCCTTTTACAAGTCAATGCACACCACATCTATCCTTTCTATTATGTCTTCCAAAAAAGTCTAGCAAATTCCATGCTGACTCTTCTGAATCAATCCACATTTTCCCATGAAACCATTAATTCTATGGCAAATAATATTTCTAGAAGTTCCCTCACCACTGAACGACTCTGATCTCCAGCATCTGCAGTCCTCACTTTCTCCCACTGACACTAATAGTCTAATAGTCAGCTTGGGTGTTTAATTTCTTCAGAGATGCTTAGAGGACATTCCTAAAAGTGTCTCCACTGTCCTCCTCAGACTCCTCTGCCTAAATTGATACCCAAGGAGAGTTGTTTTAGCAAAGTGCAATCAGACATATCCTGCCCAACAAAGCTGGGTATTCCAGGACAAGAAACAAAGTGTAAATTATGGTGAAATAATCTACAACTAGTAAAATGGCATTACTACAATGCTTCTACAAAGTTGTTAAACCTTAATGTGCATTTTTCACATTCATCAAAGGGCTGTCACAGATGACTCACTAATTGCTGCAACTGTCATCTTTAAAACATTTATATAACTAAATTTATGTAAGTATGACACTGGAGTTCATGACCATTTATAACCTCTCCTGAATCATGGAATAGATGCTCGACTTCTACAAACATAAATACATTTGGACAGCCTGATCTTTATCAGGTTTTCCATATCAAATAAAAGAGGTGTCATTTGGACTATTGCATAATACAACAGAAGGCAAATGCTACAAATTAAAGAAACAAAGCATTTAAAAATAACAGCGATATCAATTAGTCTATTAACTGGGAGAGCAAGGTCCAGAAACAAAAATGTGTTAAGTAGACAAGGTGGACGCCAGTGAATGAAAATAATTCCATTCCATAAGGAGTCTAAGGAGTTTAGTTAGGTGTCCATCATTTACAATTGCAAAGCTGGAAATTGACTCCAATGTTCCTATTGTGATAATAGGTTTTGGATGAAGTAGTTTACTAGTCTGCCAAATTTTGTTCATAAACAAGAGTTTGCACAAACTTCAACCAGTATATTGGATATTAAAGCTGACAACTGGGGTCTGTCTGTCTCCTGAACAGCATTTTTGGATTCAAAATGTGCACTTACTAGCTTTATATAATCTGGGAACTTGGCTACAAATATACACAAATTGCATATATAAATATTATAAAATGTAGAAACTCAACACTTGCAGCAGAATGTATTTGTGAATTTAATAGAATCGTAGAGTTTATAAATAGGGTGAGATAGTGGTGCACTTTTATAAGGCAATGGTTTACCCACAATTTGAGCAAAGAACATATGTTTGTGACACCCCATTATAGAAAGAACTTTAAAGCTGTCAGGAAAAAAAAATTGAGGTTAAGAACTGGACAGTAATAGCATTGCTACATGAAAGTAGAGTGCTGACATTTGACTGAGCCATTAAACCAAAGCCTGCTTAGATGAATGTAAACCATTGCTTGGTACTGGGCAATAAGTATCCTTCATTCAAAGTATTTTTCATATTCATATTTGTGGTAATTTGCTGTGAACAATGGGTGACTGGGTTTTCCACGTCACAACAGTGTAATGCTGTAATTCATTAGCTGTAATGTACTTTCAGGTGTTGTGAAAGATGCTGCACAAACTTTTCTTTTCCACCTTGAGTCATTAAATGTAACTCTAAAACAAAAATGAAGACCAATTCCATCTTGTGAGAGCTGATAAATGATCCAAATAAAATTACACTCAAGAATTTATTTAGATTTTGTTACCTGCAAACTCTGCTACATTTAATTCCTAATTTTACACATATCAATTATTGATTGTCGGTGCTTCATGCTGCATAGATTGATTGCTTTCATTTAAATTCCCAGTCAGTAGCCAATACTGCTTTCCAGATAGCACTCTATTTGTACTCTTTGTGAAGAGGAAATCTTATCAATTTTATCATTAACCTGAAGTTACTGGCTTTTAAAATAATCTGATACAAATCGATTGTGCTTTCATGTCATTTTCAGATACTGAATGTGCAAAATGCTTCAAACGAAATGACAAATGTTAATTGCCTTTTGAATACAAATTTGTGAAAAATGTTTAAATTTCTCAGGAAATTCATCCAAAATGTTATCCAACAACCACCTGGACAGTTATGCAGCAGGGGTCAAAATGCATGGGGGAGCCAGTTAATACATGCTTGAATGGTCTCAGTCAGTGAAACTTCAACCACAAGGGGGACCGATGAAAGAACAAACCTTTTGGACCTGGACTAGAAACATTGTTTTCACTCCAACTCCCAATCTATACCCTTCCTCTTTTGTAGTGAGTGATACAGGACGGAATTTCCCAAGTCCACACCAGACCCTACCTTAATCATAAATTGCATCTAAACTATTTTCCAATTGAGAGAATTGACAGTGATTGAATTGAATTGAATTTATTGTCACGTGTACCAAGGCACAGTAAAAAGCTTTGTCTTGACAGCAATACAGGCACATCACAAAAGTTAAGTAGCATAGATAGGAAATAATAGGTAAACAGCGGCCAAAACAAAAACACTGGTATCGGCAAATGTTAAGAGTTTGTAAGTCCATTCAGTATTCTAACAACAGTAGGATAGAAACTGTTTTGAAACCAGCTGGTGCGTGTGTTCAGGCTTCTGTACCTTCTCCCTGATGGTAGAGGTTGTAGAAAAACATTGCTAGGGTTGGATGGATCTTTGAGAATGCTGGTGACCTTTTCTTAACAGCGAGCCTGGTAGATGGATTCTTTAGATGGAAGTTGGCCTTTGTGATTGTTCGGGCCAAGTTCACCACTCTCTGTAACCATCTCTGATCTTGAATTGTACAGTTGCCATACCAGGTCGTGAGAGTATGGGAGTAGTTGGAACAGCTTAGCAAAGGGGCCCAATTCAGCAGCACAAGCATAGTAGCACTGTATTCCTTCATGTACTTCATATACCAGCAGAACTCACACTTTCATTTAGTGTAGCTAGTGTCTTCAGTTTTAACAATAGAATAAAACACAACCTCCTAAATAAGAAATCCTTATTGTTTTACTGGTGCATTTCCAACAGGGAAAATAATGCGCAAGAGTGAAACATTATAACGCACAAGAAGCTGGTTATTTTAATTTTATTTATTATATTCAAATTATATGTCAGGTTGTTGAGCTCTTTTGATACCTTAAATCAAGCTTTGTCATGGCTGACCTTGCAATCCTAACTAAAAGGCGAAGAGAGAGAAGGAAAGAGGAGTTTTCTCACAAGCGGAGGTGGTAGAGGCACAGGGTAAAATCATTGGGTTAGTACCCCTGAACTCTAGGCCAATGATCTGGGAAGATGGGTTCAAATCCCACCATGGCAAAAGTAAGGACTGCAGATGCTGGAAATCAGAGTCTAGATTAGAGTGGTGCTGGAAAAGCACAGCAGGTCAGGCCACATCCGAGAAGCAGGAAAAATCGACGTTTCGGGCAAAAGCCCTTCATCAGGAATAAAGTCTTTTGCCAGAAACGTTGATTTTCCTGCTCCTCGGATGTTGTCTGACCTGCTGTGCTTTTCCAGCACCACTCTAATCTTGGGTCTAATCTCCACCATGGCAGGTGGTGAAACCTGAATTTAATAAAATTTGAAATTACAGCTGGCCGAATGGCAGCCATGAAATCATTGTCAACTGTTGTAAAAGGTCATCTCATTCTCTAATGCCCTTAGGAAAAACAATCTGCTGTCCTGACATGTGATTCCAAACACATGGCAGTGCTCTGGACTCTTAATGGCAAAAAACACTTGCCTCGTCAATGATGCCTATAGCCTGTGACTGAATTGAAAAAAATACACAGGGACGGGGCCATTTTATTGATGTGCTCCAGAAATTTATGCCAGAGCCTCCTGATCTACTCAAACAACCTGGACTGGCATTTAGTACTCAAAAACTAAGTTTGACAAGGAAGAAGCGAAAGAGTGATAAAGGCTTCAACTTTCGGCTTAGCTGGTAACAAAGCCCCATTTAGAGTTAAATAGGTGAAGTCCAACAGAGTAATGTACATTTATATTCCATTATTAACATGACAAAACAATCCAAAGACAATATACAAGGCCATTATAAAACAAAGAATGAGTGTGAACCAAATAAGTTATTTCCAAAAGCTTTGGTGAAGGAGGCAGGTTTTCACAAGAGTCTTAATGGAGGAAAGTGAGGTGAGGACATGGAGAGATTTGGGGACCTTACGGTCTAGGCAGCTGAAAGAATAGCCAAGAATGATGGAGTAATGATGCACAGGAATCCAGAATTAGACATCTTGGAGGGTTGGAGAACTAGCATAGATTGCAGCAATAAGGAGAGGTGGAGGTATTTTGAGAATTTTGAAATCAAGATATTGCTTGACTGGGCACACTGTTTTGAATGATCTCAAGAGTAAGGAGGGTAGAATATACGAGATCAGCCAGGAGTATTTTGGAATAATAAAGTCAAGAGGTATTGAAAGCATTTCTTTCCATTTATTCATTTGTGGGATCTGGGCATTGCTGGCTGGCCAGCATTTATTGCCCATCCCTAGTTGCCCTTGAGAAGATGGTGGTGAGCTACCTTCTTGAACTGCTGCAGTCCACCTTCTTTGGTTGACTAACAATACCACTGGGGAGGGAATTCCAGCATTTTGACCGAGTGACAGTGAAGAAAGTGCAACATATTTCCAACTCAGGATGGTGAGTAGCTTAGAAGGAAACTTTAATGTGGTGGTATTCCTATATATCTGATGCCCTTGTCATTCTAGATGGAAGCGGTCGTGGGGTTGAAACGTTTTGTGTCAGGATCTTTGGTGAATTTCTGCACTGCATCTTGTAGATAGTACACACTGCTGCTACTCAGCTTCAGTCGTGGAGGGAGTGGATGCATGTAGATGTAGTGTGAATTAAGCAGGCTGCTTTGTCCTGGATGGTGTCAAGCTTCTTGAGTGTTGTTGGGGCTGTACTCATCCAGGCAAATGGGGAGTATTCGATCACACTCCTGACTTGTGCCTTGTAGATGGTAGACAGGTTTTGGGGAGTCAGGCGGTAAGTTACTCACCACAGTATTCCATGTTTCTGACCTGCTTTTGTAGCCACTGTGTTTACGTGATTTGTCCGGTTGAGTTTCTAGTCAATGTTGATAGTGGGGGATTCAGTGATGGTAGCACCATCATGAGTGGGAATTTCAGCAGGTTCCAAGTTAAAAAATCTAATTCTATAAATATAATCAATAATATATCAACACTACCTTATTCATCTAAAAAAGGAAACCCTAAAAATGCATTAACTCATTCAGAAGGTTATGATACTTACGTATTGCGTTACTTAATAAAGGAGTTAGTGAGAAGGAAAATGGAGGGCCTGAAAAACAAAAAGTAGAAAATCTCGAGGACCCTGAACTTTAGGATGGTGGTGTTTCCATTCCAGCTGAAGTCTTGGTGGCGAATGCATCACCAGTGATACTGGCAGCAATTTGAGGATTGTTAACTACATGGGGACAGGACTTCCACACCTCATTCAGGAGACTGTCCCAGTTCTCTTCCCTCAGCTGGGCCAGCAGCTGCATCATGCAGGACTGTGTCTACAATCCGTTTAATCACAAAAATGGGATTTGATAGTATGACAGAGCTCTCAAAGGCATGTGCAGTTACAAGCTGAACCTACAGACTTTTAAAAGTCTAACATTGCGTAACTATTAGTTATCATTTACCATAAATGTTATTTCTTTCCCATCTTGGAGTTACACTACTCAATCGCCCTGAAATACAGCTTGTAATTTGCTGACCAATATAGCATTCGCTTGCCAGCATTGCGCAGTCCTGGTTGTGGAATTTTAGTCAAAGCAACCATATATGGTGTTGTCTCACGTCAATGTTTTGCTCGGCTATCATAGTTTCAATGGAGTGACAGGTGATAGCAATGATAATGCAACCTGAAAGTGATAATAGCAATAATTCTGCAGTATATTTTAATCACACAACAATGCATTGAATGCAGCAATGCGATATCAATGAAAAGTGTAATGACACCGATAAACATGGCAGTGGGCGGTTGCAACTGAACCTACGCATAATAACGTATACCTGTGAATCAGTTCCAATTATCTCAACTATTTATTCATTTTAAACCAAGCTAGACTTGCATTTCCTTCTGTCATTAAAATGCTTGCTTCAATTTTCTTCTCTTCTGCAATCAAGCTGATGCTATCAATGAGCCTGACTGCTACCTTGTAAGTTTGCAGTTTCTTGCACATGGACACTCTAGTGATAGAAAGAGTTCCAGAGCTTTCATTGGTGAAGAGTGTCTTTACGTCTGAGGAAGATAAGGTTTTGAATAGAAAGGGATCAAGGGTTAAGGTGGAGAAAGCAGGAGAATGGGATTGAGAAATATATCAATAATACTTGAGTGATGGAGCAAACATGATGGACCAAATACATAATACTGCTCCTATATCTTATGGTCTTACAGACTTTTAATGTCAAAAACATGCTGGAATCTGATACCAGCATCCATATTTGATTTTTTTAATTATTTGTTGTGCCAATTCCTGTAGAGATCAATAATTTTCAAAAACTTTGAACATTCAATGTTTAGCTAAAAGAATGACCAAACACGATTTCACATTTTTAGATTTTTACTGTGATTAATAAACCAAAAGCATTCTGACTAAAAATCAAAGGTAAGCAAATCTGTAAAGAAGCACCAGGCACACACCCCCATTATGTAAGTTTGGATTAAAATTACTGTTGTACTGATGTTGTTTGAACCAATGTTGGTCCTGCAATCCTGAAGAAATTGTCCCAGTCACTTGCTGCAATGCAAACAGACCATTGGAACCCACAGGGAGACATCGCAAATGACTGAATGTGACCACTAGGATCATGCTAGAATGGAAAGTCAGGCCTATTGTTCCTCATCTGATCTGGATGATCTTTAGTGAGGGCTGGGACTAGGAGCAGTGCATAGATGATGGTCTGTAGATGAGATTTTTACAATGGGAAAAGGTGAGGAGGTTAAACTGGTCATACATGAGTCAGATGTGAAGCCAAGCAAAATAGAAATGTCACCAAACCAATTTGTTCACATGAGGAGAGGTGGCAGTGGATCTGGGATCAGCTATTCGGAGAAGCAGATTTTACCAAGACATTAGCCTCATGCTTCCCAATGTGAGGTGACAATGATCACTCACACCTCTCAATAGAAAGATTCTGAGTTAACTGAATGATGATAGGGGTTAGAATGGCTGCAATCCAGATTGATTTCTCAGGAGTCTGCCAAAAATGCAGGGCAACATTGTAGAGCCACTCCTTACTCATCTGCACCCTTGTTCTACACTGCCTCTCTCTCTCAGGCCCTTCACCACAGTCTCAGACTCTTCCTTGGTGTTCCTGCTGTGAGAAGTGGGAGCTCCCAGGAAATTGGTGTCAAAATGAACGGGAAGGAGGAAGGAAGGGGCCTATCTAATAAAGCAACCAGCTATTCTTCAATAGTTATGTGATTGCAGGAAGTGTGACTGGCATCCAACTTTCAGGTGCTAGTCACACTCTGCAACTCTCTGACCTTCCTGGATTTTTCCTGCATACCATACCCTGCACCAATAAATTCTCTCTCTCAAGTCACCTTTTCACATTTCCCCCATGAACAACTGATATTGATGCACAGCCTTATTGTGAGTGCTACCTCATATCCATGTCTCGCAGTCACCTTCCACAAATATTGGCCCTCCACCAGCTCTCTACATAGGCCGTTTTTCCCACAAATAACCATCTGCTTTCTCTCGTTTTAGAAGAGACAACAGAATTGCATGCAGAGTGAGAGAACTAAGGGTAATGACCCATTGATAGCTGAGAGAACTAAGGTGATGTCCCATTGGTAGCTGAGAGAACTAAGGGTGATGTCCCATTGATAGCTGAGAGAACTAAGGGTAGCATGGTGACTCAGTGGTTAGCCTCACAGCACCAGGGTCCCAGGTTCGATTCTAGCCTTGGGTGACTGTCTGTGTGGAGTTTGCACATTCTCCCCATGTCTGTGTGGGTTTCCTCCAGGTGCTCTGGTTTCCTCCCACAGTCCAAAGATGTGTGGGTCAGGTGAATTGGCATGTTAAGTTGCCCATAGCATTAGTCAGAGGGGAATGGGTCTGGGTAGGTTACTCTTTGGAGGGTCGATGTGGACTTGTTGGGCTGAAGGGCCTGTTTCCACACTGTATGGAATCTAATTTAATCAAAAAACTAAGGGTGATGTCCAATTGGTAGCTGAGAGAACTAAGAGTGATGTCCCAATGATAGCTGAGAGAATGAAGGGTGATGTCCCATTGGTAGCTACCCAGACCCCTGCCTAGGAGAAGGATGGCCTGGAGACTGATTGGTGACAGAGTACATGGTCATTGCTAGCTGGGGGCTTCCAGAAGTTTTTGTGACAGCAACAGCAATTACATTGGCACCCATCAATCACTATGTTGATTTGCCATGGCAACAACCTGAAATGTGAACATCTGCACATTGTTAATATGACTTTTTATTAGAGCGTTGTGCTCAAGAGCAGGAATAGTAGCTATAATGTATTTGTATTGCCTGTTTTCAAAGTACTGATCTTACTGGGTTGTAGGAATGCAGATCCACTTGCAACTAATTGGAAAAATACATTTGTTTGTCACATCATTGATGGCAGAAATGCAAGTTTTGGAATTCAGCTGTCAACAATCTCACATCTAAAACTGAATTCCTTCCAGAGGACAGACACTGATAATGAAATATGTTAAGCTGGGTTATATACCATTTTAAAAAAGGGCATTAGACAAAAAAAAGTTAGAACATGATTCTGACTGGAATTAATTTCCTCCATGTTTGCCTATCGGTGCAAATGTACGTTTGCTGTCACAACAAGCAGTATATAGAGGATAATCTTCTGTGGTTGATAGCAAAACAACAAACTATTCTATGAATAATTTGTATTAATGCAGGATCGACAATATTGGAAACAATCTAAAGAATACTGTAGCAGGTATGAGACACAGACATGATAGCAAGCAAGGAAAGATTGAAAAAAGATTGCCAAATTCTTTTTTAAAGAGGTGGATTTTATTCAGGATTCTTACCGAGGACAGGTGAAAAGGCACACATGTTTAGAGGATGCTGTAAATAGCAAACACAATGTGGGTGAAGAATCTATCACCAGTGAGGGGTGAAGTTAGTGAGAAGGAGAGGGGAGTTTGATGTATATAGACTCAGTCAGAATACCAGCCTATGGAAATCTCCTTTGCTTGTGTTAACTAAATGGGGATGAGAGGAAGTCATTCATACAAGGCGATCTTTTTTTCAAATATCACAGTAGTGGCTTTTGTTTACCTACAAGGAAAACAACTTGACTGATTTTTTCGACAATTTAATCAGCCAAACAAAGACATCAAGCTCTGCCAGTAAATTATATCTTCAGTGCAAAACAAAGCCATAAACAGCAAACAATCTCCAATGTAGACAAAAAATAATATGTCCACATATTGCAGATGTAGGTTAATAGTTCCTGCGCTATCTCCATACCAAACATAACTGAAATATTGTTGATTCCATGCTGTAGCTACCTAGGTCATGACCCAATTCCCAATGAGGTCAGGCTGTCTTTAGTAAAGCAATTGGTGAGCACTTCTATAGGAAAGTGTTCACCTGTTTATGCATTAATGTTGCATAAACACAGCAATACATACACTGAAAACTAACTCCGTATTGATAACTTAGTGTAGATTCATGGAAGAAAAGAATTGACTATTTTAGGTCATTTTCCTTTGCTTTTTCTGAATGTTTGCACACATAAATTATTATTCCCAAGAATGTGGCCTCATCCTTATTGTTCCATCCTCAGCACTGCCTGTGTCTCCTGATTTCGAACAGTACTTATATGTATGAAGTAAAAGTACAGTTCAGAGGAATATGTAATAGCTGAATTTTGACTTGGAGACCTATATTTAGTGAAAAAGGTTACTTTTCTGGTGTACCTCAGGCCACAGTTAACTGTGCTACAGGTTTCTATATTGAACTCTTCAACAGCCCAGTTAATTCCATTGCCTTCAAGAGTAAGTATAACTAGGAAACTGCATCAAAGCATGAGCAACAGAACCAATTGCCCCAGAGTAGGGAGCATTCTAGTTTCATGTCCTCCTGTCTCCCTGCACTGACACTCTCTTTGGCCAAGAATTTTCCAGCAGGCAACAACAGTAAGCAGGTGTAGCTCTTTCACAGCATGGCATACCCTAAACCGTGTCCCACCCCTTGCATGTTCACAGCTTCATGAACAGCATCTCCATGGGGCACATACAAGGGCTCGCTGGCCGGCCAATTCCTTTCCTGACATTGTCCAGTCTGGCTGGTATATGCTTATTGATCCTTCAGTTATCTACCCATTTGCACAATCCTGAAAAGTTCCAGTGACCCATTCTCTCAGCTTAGTGACCGCTTATGCTTTGATGCACCATTTATTTGGCTATCTTCTTGACTCAGCAGTCTGTGATCACCCTTCAGCTTACTTTCAGCTACTTTCTTCACTCAGACTGTAGCACTCCTCCTGTGAATCATTCTTGGCCCTATGCTGTCAGGCAGAAATAGCTGCAATACTGTTGGTTTGATTGGGGCTCTAAGTTGCTCATAGCTGTCCCACTCTTCAGTCCCAATCAGCCATCTTCAACCTTCACTTTACGCAATTGCAGTGGATGTAACTCCTCTGCTGTACTGGAAACTCATTGTTAACTATCCTTCACTCATAAGAAGAGATGTCATTGTCTACTGAAAACTTATGTAGGCAAGACTATTACAGGTATAATGGAAGCAGTACAAGGAGGGAATAAAGTGTACAATGATGAATTCTGTATACTAATCCAGAAGCCTTGTTTGGTCCTTGCAATGAATAGTCTTTGAATTTGGTTGTCCATGATACTGCGGAATGTCACTTGGAGGCAATGGCTTGCTATAACTTTGTGCAATGTGTTTATATGTATTTCTTAGCTTCAGCACAACATTAGGGGCTTGTAATTTGGCATGTGGCTAATCTTACAGAAAGACTATTGAGTGAAACAAGATGGCAAAGTTGAATTAATACCAGAAATATCGTCACAAGCTTGATGATACCTGTGATGTACTGATTGTAAGCTCTGACATTACCCTGACAGGAGTATCTGGCAGTGCCTCATGGGTGGATGCATAATCTCTCATAAAAGCATTTATTTTTGTGCTTTCTTTTGTGTGTGGTATGGAATCCACTTTGAGATCAACATGACTAGCAAATAACTTCAGTAGAAAATGTTCAGCATTCATGATGCTGTTAAGTAACTGAGAGAAACCAAGACATTTCTTGTAGACTGCAGGAGTGACATATGGTTTGAGCAAACATTTTTGGACGCATGTAAGCTTGCTGACAATTTGGAGATGCAGGCCCATTTCAAACCAAATCTAATCTGTATTAGGAGAAAGAGGAAGCAGTTCAGATATTAAGCAGAGAATGAGCGTATTCAAGAAAAAATTCAAAATGAGTTGTTACTTTGCAGTCCTTGATAAAGTAGTATGATTGGTTAAAGTCATAGATCATAGAAGCAGAAGTAGACCATTCAGCCAATTGAGTCTTATCCATCATTTAAACAAATAATGGCTGATCTGAAAAACCCTAACTTCACTTTCCTGCCTTTCCCTTGTAACTCTTGATTTCCTTAATGTTTAAAAATCTGTCTATCTCAGCCTTGAATATACTCAACAACCTAGCTTATACAGAATTCCACAGAATCACTACCATCTGACGAAAGAAATTCCTCTTCATTTGTCTTAACTGTGCAACATCTCATAAGGAAAGATTCACACAGACCCATTGACTTCCTCTACAATGTTTACAATGTTCAGAACTGTACATCAAAGCTAATTATGGAACATTGCTTGAAACTAGAAACTAAAACATGGATACTCAAAAAATATTGATGCTTCACATTTTTACAGTGAATTGCAAAGTCAGTTCCAAAGTATAGAAGAGGTATTGAACTTTGCAATGAACTTTGCATGTGCCCAACACATTTATTAACTCTTCACATCCTCTTCATCTTCACTGTTTCTGAGACCAGTGATGATGGAAGCTTTTCCAAATTAAAGTTGATCAAAATATATTTTAATTCCTCAATGATGCAAGAAAGCCTGGCTAGCCATCCCAACAACAGAACATTGTTTAGAATGAACTAGTTACTACAATTGCTAAACTGTAAATTGGGAAAGTTAAATTCTAATTCATGATCAACAGCATGCAGGAAAACACATGGTATAATACCTTGTGAAGGTTATTTGCTTACACATTGAAGCATATGAATAACTGTGATATCCTGACTGAAACAACATGTAGAACAAATCAGTGACGTAACACATATTCTTCTGTAAAACAAATGTATAACTTATTTACAAATGCAAAATATGAGTGTTTATTCACATGAAACACGTGCAGATTTAATTGATACAGTTAAATTCTGCACAGCATCCACAAGGAAAGAAATGTGTGGCATCACTGGTTGAATTAAATGCTGGTTATTTCATTTGCAAGTTCAATTCAGGGATGATCTCAGATGATGTGGGTTGAGGTCTCCTGAGTTCAACTATTCGAAGGCAAACTCCTGATTTGGTGTCATGATCTCGTAATACTAGTTGAGGTCAATGAGAGGACAGGAAGGGAGCACATTATTCTAAACACCTCCAAAATCGAGGGAAAATGGTGTTGCCTGAAGAAGCTGAGAAGCAATCTGAACAATGGGACTCATGGAAGGCTGAGACCAGAGCAAGGGCTGAAGGTAGAACAGACAGTGTAGATATGCACGAGTTTGACAATTTTATCTTTTAGTGTATGTACTTTAATGTATGCACTTTAAGAAATATTTGAGGACACTGGAGCAGGGGCCAGGGCAGCAGATACTCTGAAGCCTGTTGTGTGCTTGAAAGCTGGAAGATTAGTGACCAATACAATTCCCCAAAATTTGTACAGAAATATTTTCCAGTTTGTTGGAAGGAAACTATAGTAATTTTATGCTATTGATTATTTTACTGCATTTTTTAAAAACATTTGGACCAACCTCATAGTATATGGTGATCATTTTTCAGTCCTTACCTTCCTAAGTTCCTGTCAGGCGACAGCATATTTGATCTTCTTTATACTTACATTATGTGGTGCTGCAAAAGTTAAATGACTTCAACCTTTAGTTTTTAATCCTTGCCACATACAGACATGAGAAGATATTTGCAGTATCTTGACTACAGAGCTTGGCACAAGACCAGTTAGAATTTCTAACATTACAGATTTACTCATAACAGCAGATGCCCACCTCAGCTGGAAGCTTATTAAAACTTGATAACAGTTAATTACAAATCCTTTTTAAAATTGGCTGATATTTAATTTTCACTTTCCTATTTGATAATGCGGAAAGTAAATCAGTTGTTGTGACGTGCTTTTTAGTGCTTCACACTACTTTTCTTGGTGGCAATTCACACTGATGTTCATAATGGAGATTGATGTGCAAGCACTAAATACACTGTAATCACCTGGCAAAGATATGTAAGTGTGATGCATTATGACTTTGCGTTCACAAGTATTTACTTCATGTTTGGCAACTTATAAAGCACATTTTTAAAGGGATATTTGACTCTGTATGAAAGATATTAAAGCTTAAAAACTAATGTAAGCCATATTATCATACAGACTTTGAAGTGATCAAATCAAAAATTTCCTTTATTATTTTAATATAGCTACTAAATTGTGTTTTTTACAGGGGATGATGACTCTGTTTAATAGTTTGGAAGAAAATAAATGTTCACGTTTTTGAACAGAAGGCTATAAAAACAATGTAAAAACTGCAACACAGGTTGATGAAGATATCTCAAAAATTGTAGAATCTAAAGAAGGCAGATTTGAGAGGTTAGAATTGAGAAGTTTAAGAAAGGACCAGATGGAAATCTTCAACATTATGAATGGTTATGATAAAGTATCATTTAATAGCATTATTTCCATTGGCTTTTCATATGATGGGTAAGTTATCCACAATACTCATGCTGAGAATATCCAGCTCTCTCATTATAGGAGAGGTTGGGTATTCACCAGTTTAAGGCAGCCTGCATCTCTTTAAAGTTGAAAAGTGTGACACAGGGAAAGCACAGCAGCTCAGGCAGCATCCGAGGAGCAGGAGAGTCGATGTTTCGGGCATAAGCCCTTCATCAGGAATATAGTGGGGAAGGGGGCTGAGAGATAAGTAGGTGATCCAACTGGGCTCTTGCATTGCAATGGACCTGGAAAGAAGATTGAGGGACAAGGATTAACCACGAGTGGAAGGCTTGGCAGAATCAACTGAAAAGCGGCTCAGTTCAGTCCCAGGGTTTGATGGAGAATTTAATGAGGCAGAGAGCCCAATGAGAAGAAAAACACCGAGTGAAATGTCCAAGCATTTTGTGGACCATATCTTCCAGTTTCACCAAATGTCCATCTTTTCCTGCAGTAAGGTGAAGAGGCTGTGACCTGGTGAAAGGCTTGCGAAGATGGGTGGCATGGTGGCTCAGTGGTTAACACTGCTGCCTTACAGTGCCAGGGACTCAAGTTTGATGCCAGCCTCCGGAGACTGGCTGTGTGGAGTTTGCACATTCTCCCTGTGTCTGCGTGAGTTTCCTCCGAGTGTTCCTGTTTCTTCCCATAATCCAAAGATGTGCAGGTCAGTGAATTGGCCATGCTAAGTTACCCATAGTGTTCAGGGATTTGTGGGTTAGGTGCATTAGTCAGGGCTAAATGTAGGGGAATGGGTCTGGGTGGGTTAATCTTCAGACGGTCCATGTGGGCTTGTTGGGCCAAATGACATGTTTCCACACTGTAGGGATTCTATGATATATGAATGGAGGTAGCATCATTTAGTGAAGTATGAATGATGTCAGGGGCAATATTTTGAGACCAGTAACTGGTGTTAGCATGTAAGATGAAATAGCTACATCAGTAATGTGTGTTCTGGGGAGGTGAAGGTGGAGAATAACATCTTGAATTAAAAGGTAGATGTTGATTGTTGTAAAAACACGTCCGGTTCACTAATGTCCTTTAGGGAAGGAAATCTGCCATCGCTGTCTGGCCTGGCCTACATGTGACTCCAGACCCACAGCATCGTGGTTGTTTCTCAACTCTTTGGGCATTTAAGGTTGGGCAATAAATACTGGCCAAGCCACACACAATGAACAGCTGAAAAAAGTTGAACGAGAGTGATAAGGAGAAGAGTGCTGAGGCTACAGGTGGTGCACAACTGAGTAGGAAGTAACAAATTTGAATTGAGGTCTTAATTTAGTCATTGTTAGCAGATCCTTGTCAGTATTCATTCAATTGGTTTTAATTTTTGTCTACTGTAATTTGGACTGTTTGATTTGGCAATTGCCAGACTTCAGCCAGAACCAGATCTTCTTTTGCCTGCTGAACTTGTACAAAAATTTTGATGTTGCTGGCATTTGCAGAATTGAAATTGATACTGAATCTCAACTTTCAATTCTCATGCATGTAGTACGTGCAAAGTGCCACTTCTTTAAAGAGATGCAGGAGAAAGTGAGGACTGCAGATGCTGGAGATCAGAGTCGAAAAGTGTAGCACTGGAAAAGCACAGCATCCGAGGAGCAGGAGAGTTGATGTTTCAGGCCTAAGCCCTTCATCAGGAATGTGGGGGTGGGGGGAAGGAGGCTGAAAGATAAATAGATTGGGAGAGTGCTGGGGGGAAGATAGCTTGGAAGGTGATAGGTAGATGCAGGTGGGGGAGTGATGGTGATAGATCAGAGCGGAAGGTAGAGCAGATAGGTGGAAGGAAGTTGGACAGGTAGGACAGTTCAAGAGGGTGGTGCAGAGTTGGAGGGTTGGATCTGGGATGACATTAGGGTGGGGGAGATGAGGAAACTGGTGAAATTGACATTGATGCCGTGTGGTTAGAGGGTCCCAAGGTGGAAGATGAGGCGTTCTTCCTCCAATCTTTCAAATACATTCACATCCTTTCTAAAGTGCAATGCCGAGAACTGTACACAATGCTCCAGTTGAGGTCTAACTGGTTTCTCATACAGGCTCAGCTCTGTACTCTATGCCCCTAATAATAAAGCCTGGGATTCTGTATGTTATATAAACCTCTCTCTTCACCTGTCCTGCCATTATTAATGATCTACACATATACAGATCCAAGTCTCTCTGCTTCTTGACACCATTTAGATTAGTACTCTTTCTTTTATACTCCCTCTCTATGTTCTTTCCGACAAAATGTATGAACTCTCAGTTCTCCGCATTGATCTCTGAGCCAAATTCTGTCTTCAAAAACTTGGTGAGTTAATTCACCAAGGCACCATCAACAGGATCTATCTAAAAGGACAAGGGCAACATGTCCGTGGGAACACCATCAACTTCAAGTTTAATTCCAGGTATCATCCTGATTTGGAACTATATCACTGAGCCTTCATTGTTACTGGGTCATAATCCTGGAACTCCCTCCCTAACAACACTGCAGCTATACCTATACTTTATGAATAGCAGCAGTCCAACAAGGCAGCTCATCATTATCTTCTCAAAGGCCAGCGACGGAGAATAAATGCTGGCCGAGCAATGACCACATCCTGTGAATGAATCAAAAATGACATGCAGAGGGGCAGAGCCTCAGGCAGGAAATTTAGAATCTAGAAATACGGGGTCCAAAACGTAAAGAGACATCACACAATTCAGGTGTAGAGCAGCACATCTTAAAACATCATCAAAGATTTGGCTCAATAAGGGAGAATACTGAAGAGGCTGCCAACAAGGTGACAGATGGGAATTATCCACCCTGTCCTTATTTATCCTGGGTATTGGAGGCTGGATGCACTGCCCCCTCTGTGACATCTTAGACCTCAGTTAAACCTCTTGATGCTACTGTGTGACGGCAGGGAAATTCTCTCCCAGAACTCCGAAATGCAGAGCCTGGAGGTTGAAAGTGCAGAGTTTTCTTAATAAAACTTTTATGATGATGATTTCCAGTATGAACAAAAGGAGGGCTGCTCTTTAGACATGATATTGACTCCTGCACAGCCATTAGGTGATGCAGCTACCTTCTTCCCGTGACACAATCCAGTGAGAAGACCACGTGACCTGCATTCATAAGCCGATTGCCATGTCACTGGGGTCAACCAACTACCACAGACCTGCGGCAGATCCTCGATGACTTCTGGGTCCACCAGTAGGTGCCTGAACAGCAGGACCTAAGCTATCCCGACATTGTTGTCCTGTAAACAAATGTCAGTTCAAGACTTCCCTGTGATCACTCCTCTGTCACCTGAGTTCTTCCTCCAGCTGAAGATCTCTTGACTCTTGCTTATCATCTTTGGTTCTCCAGTCTCATATCAGATTCAGCAAGCATCCATCTTGCCAGCATAAATCCATGCAGAAGTCCCACTTCCAATAAAAATGAGGAATTATCTTGCACCTAAGGGTGGAAAACTGAAGATACTTTGAATAAAACAATGCCAAATGCATGTGGTATGAGAAGGCACTGTTTAATACAACCTACATTCCTATATCAGCTGTTCAAAAACTGTCAACAGCAGCTGTAAACTTATTCAGCAACCCATGCTACTTGATCATTAATTATGATGCTTTGTATTGTACATCTAGTATTCCCGGGATATCGCGAGTTATTCTAATCTTTGTAATCTTATTAAGGATTATTACTTGATTGCGGATTCAGTTTTTTAGTTTAATTGATTAAATTAAAGTATGCTCGGAAGCAACTTCCATTAATTTTACATGACTTCATTTTCAGTACTATAAAATGAGAAGCTATAAGTTATTTTCCCAGGACCAAAACATTTAGGGTGATCCAATTTTATTTAATGCTCGAGATTTAAGAATGTGATGCTCAGGTTGATACTTAGCAATTCAATTGCTATCTCGGAAGGTACCAAATTCACACATGTCTCAAAGCCAAATTGAAGTGATATATTGATAGGTATTAAGCTGTTATATTCAAAATCTGTTAAAATATACTAGACCAATTGCGGGAATTCAACAGTACATTTGCAATGGAAATATGCATCGGTGTACAAATTGTATGTTACATTGCAGTGATTACATGTGGGTGTCGATTTCCACTGAAAATGCACTCATTGCAGCCAAATTAATGTTCTTTTACACGCCATTTTAATAAAACGCTGCAACATTTACTCTAAATAAGACTTTTAAAACATCATTGAAATAGTTTAAAAATAAATTTGACACCAATGTACCAATCCATTCCCGATGAAACAAAACCTGTTAAATGTCACAATGTGACTAACTCTTGCTCAAGGCAAGAAAACTACACTTGCAAATTCTTCAGGTTTAACTGTTGTAAAATGTAAAACACAAATTGGCATGTTGTGTTTCAACTTGTATCTTCAACCCCTCAGAGCTTCTTTCCTTTTGGAAAATCCACCAATCTCTTGTCATGTGAGTGATTGAAGTAAAAATGCTGTGGAGCATTGGCACTAGTATATCATAGCCCTGTTTCCGATGCATTGACAAGGTTCCCTTTCAGAGTATAAGATCAGTGAACGTAGCCCATAGTGACTTTTCTCCTCTGTAGCCCATTGTTCCTCCTCCACTTCTCACTTGTCCAATGTCCCTGTCCATGTTAAATAGTAGCCATGATGTGGAGGAGCTGGTGTTGGACTGGGATGGACAAAGTTAGAAGTCACACATTCCAGGTTTGGTCAATATATCACTGTATGACACTCTAATCTTTTGCTATAAATTCTGTGTCTCATGATCTAATGCTCCACAACTACCTGATGAAGGAACACTGCTCCAAAAGCTAGTGCTTCCAAATAAACCTGTTGGAGTATAACCTGGTGTTGTGTGATTTCTAACACATTAAGTTGTGTATTTTGTTTCCTTCTTGGGAATTAAGTGAAATTTGTCCTCTAAAATCCAAAATATTTCCAGTGAGTAATTGTCTTCGGTCATTTGAAAACACTTTTATTTGGCAGGTATAGCTTTCAAAAGTATTCTGGCTATACCTGATAGAGCGAGATTTTGTTTTTGGCAGTCAAAAATAAGTTTCCAAATAACTGAGTCCATTTTCCTTTTTTTTTTAATCAACCAATGACTCCTACAAATTAGTATTTAAGTTTTGGCCAGTTGGCTTTAACATTCTATTAACTATTTAGCTTTGCTGTTGGCTGAGTATGGTTAGAGGAAATTCCATACAAGTAGAAGATGGGGAGAGAAAAGGTTTTAAAGATTTCATCAGATCTCTTTCTCGCTACACTAGCTGACCTGAATATAGTTTACACTAGACCCTGTACAGGGCCAGCCAGACCAGTGGGAGAAATATCTGTATTTTGGCAGAGAAGGCCAAAACACAGAATTGTTATAGTGCAGAAGGAAAACATTCGGCCCGTTATGTCTGCATCAGCTCTCTGTGCCAATATCTTGCTTTTTCCCTGTAACTCTGGACATTATTTCCAGTTCAGTAATCATCCAATGCCATCTTGAATTGAAGCACATTTCCAGGCACTGCATTCCATACCGTCACTACCTGCTATTGAAACAGCTTATTTTTTCTCACCCCTGATTTACTTCCTTTGCAAAACACTTTGAGCTTGTAATCTTGGTTCCCTATCTCTCCATGAGCAAGAACAGTATCTGACCACCTATTCTGTGCTGGCCTGTCATCAATTTTGAAAACTTCTATCAAATCTCCTTTTAGCCTTTGCCGTTCAGGAATCACTAGGTTTGTTTGTCTATCTTGTTTATCTTTCACTTTTGAGGGTATATACTTTAACTGTACCCAAAATACCTCCTTTTTGATGGAAGCCCATTGCTCAGTTACAGCTGATGGCACGGTGCCATAGTGGTTGGTACTGCTGCCTCACAGCGCCAGAGACCCGGATTCAATTCCTGCCTTGGACAACTGTCTGTGTGGAGTTTGCACGTTCTCCCCGTGTCTGCGTGGGTTTCCTCCGGGTGCTCTGGTTTCCTCCCACAGTCCAAAGATGTGCAGGTTAGGTGAATTGGCCATGCTAAATTGCCCGTAGTGTTAGGTGAAGGGGTAAATGTAGTAGAATGGGTCTGGGTGGGTTGGTCTTCGGAGGGTCGGTGTGGACTTGTTGGGCCGAAGGGCCTGTTTCCACACTGTAAATAATCTAATCAATATTTTGTCCCAGCCGTCACTGGTACTTGAAATACTTCTGGAGATCAAGCAACAGCTCAGTCTCAAGCAGGAGATGGAGATAACCACATGGGCTCAGCAATCTCACTTTTCTAACTGACTCACCAATGCCCATGTCTTGGAAGCTGGAATATTTCATTTGCCTGTCCTTGAGCCAGATCTCTTATTCCCATAAACTAATAATCACACATGACAATCTGTGCTTGTAACTCCCAAATTTTATTTACTATACTCCATACATTCATGCAAATGCACAGTAAAGCAGACTTAGATTTCATCATTTTTTTTCCGATGATCCAGACCTCTGCTGAATTAGTTTTATATCCTCCTAAAATGTCCCTTAGAGATCAGTTCCAGCTCTGTTTATACGGAACTCTGTCATCCATCTCACCTGTAAAGGTGCCATCTTCCCAATAGTCGGTCCCCCTGTCCCAAGAATCTTAAATCCCCCCTCATGCACCAGGCCTGTATTCATCTGTTTTAACCTCTGTGTCCACTTGCACAGATGCTGGGAGGAATCTAGAGATCACCTTTGAGATTGTGTTCGTTCATTTTCTTCCTCGTAACTCAAATTCTGAATGTCGCGCTACATGCTCCTACCCACCCATGTTATTAGTGACCATGAGGATCACAACCTTTGGCTATTTCCTCTGTACCAGAAGAATGTCCTGCAGTTATTTTGTGACATAATTGACTCCAGCACCAGGGAGGCAACGTATCACCTTGGAACCACAGTCACAGCTTCAGAAACCCTTGTGTGTTCCCCCAACTAAGGAATCCATACCAATACTGCCCTTGCACTCCTTTTCCTCCCTCTACATGCTTTGCCTTTGCTGTATTCCTCCAAGGAACCATCACCCTCTCCAGCATCCAGAATGGGAAGCCAGCTACTGACTGGGACTCCTGCACCACTTGCATGTTTGTCTTGGATTGCCTGGTGGTCACCTATTCCCTATCTGCCTGTTTGCCCCTAACCTGTGGTGTGACCACCTTTCTGAACAGGTGCTCACAGATGCACTGCAGTGGATCCAGACACTGCTTAAGTTTGTGCAAAAGATGATATCTTGTATATGATTTCATCCAGGTCCAATGACCTCCCACATGCCACCATACCCTGGCTAAGTTGCCCTGCCATACCTTAGCCTTGCTTTAAATTTAGTTCAACTTTACTTACCTCTCTACTGTCTTTAACTTATTGGGTAGGTTAGCTTGGAAGGCTGGTTTCCAATGCAGAGTGATGCCAATAGCATGGGTTCAATTCCCATGAGCTGATGCCACCAAAAGGACTCTCCTTCTCAACCTCTCTCCTTGCGTGAGGTGTGGTGACCCACACCACCAACAGTCTCTAAATGAGACAGCAGCCCTCTGGTCTGGTAGGACTATGACAACATTATTTTTATTTTCATGTTACTCTGAACTGCTCGCTATAAATTAGAGATTAACAGAAATTAGAAATTCTCCCCCTCATCCATAAATCAGCCCCCTTTCTTTAATTATACATTATTTCTTTGTTGCCCTGTGCTACTTTAGGATTGTTAAATTAATCTGTTCTCTTCTGCTTTCCAGTAAAAGAAATGCCATTTTTCCTGATAGCTTATGATCTTATGATATTTTTGTAATTCCAGATCTTGATTTCAGCTCTAAACACACTTTTCACTCTCACAATCACAGCCCCAGCAGCCAGACCCAACCTTCTCTGATCTCTTGCTCATTGGTGCATCTGTTATATGGCCTGAACCCTTCCTACTAAGCAAACTTTGTTCTACCTAGCACCTTAAATGAACTAGCACTCTTCATAGATGGACAAAAATTATAATTCAGAAGTTTACTGTTTTATCAGGCTTTCGGCGATGTGGTCAGCAGAGGATGTGAGTGAGAAAGCTCTATGCCAGCAAGTTTTATTTAAAGAAAAGTTGCATTATTATTTAAGTGATTCATGCTGTACATAAAGTATAATTGTGATGTGTATACCCCCTGCATTACGTTTCTATTACTCAATGTGTGTTTTTACATTGATTATGTGGATCCCTGGATCAATCAGCATATTTCACTGACTGGCACATTTCTGGTTCCATACATGCTGGTTACAAAAAGGTTTGCTTTTTATGCAAATGCTGTTAGGGCAAAAATATGGTTTAAAAACAAATGGCTTAACAGATTAGAAGCAGGTTAGTGTTCAGTTGCTCTTGAGCACTGAATCCCTCCCTATCTCTCATTTTTTTAGCGACTCCATAAAACCTAGCTTTTACCCTCCTGGTATTGTCACTGGACCAATAATCCAGAGACGTGGATAATGTTCTGGGGACCCACAATCTAATTCTGCCACAGTGGAATTTTAACTCAGTAAAAATGTGGAATTAAAAGTCTCATAATAACCATTGTTGATCATGGGGGAAAACCCTATCTGCATTACTGATATCCTTTAGTGAACATAACTGCCATCCACACCCAGTCTGGCAACATGTGACTGTAGACTGACAGAAATGAGATTGTCTCTCTGGGATGAACCAGCGACAACCACATTCATGAATGGATTTTAAAAAGTCCAAGATTCTGGTCATGTAACCTAATCTGTCTTTGATGTCTCATAATATTCCTTTGAAATGCTAAGTAGAGTTTTTTTTTAAACTGCAGTTAAGGTGATATTCGAGTGTAAGTCACTGTTATTGTTTCTCTGAATAAAATGGCTACCCTCCTTGAACCTTGACAGTAGAGGCATACAGCACGGAAACAGACCCTTCAGTCTGACTTGTCCCATGCCTACTAGCCATCCCAAACTGACCTCGTCTCATTTGCCAGCATTTGCCCATATCCCTCTGAACCCTTCCAATTGACATAACCATCCAGATGCCTTTTAAATACTATAATTGTACCAGCCTTCACCACTTCCTTCGGCAGTTCATCCCATACACACACCATTCTCGGCATGAAAGGGTTAGCCCTCAGGCCCTTTTTAAATCTTTCCCCTCTCACCTTAAACCTATGCCCTCTAGTTTTGGACTCTCCCACTCTAGTAAAAAGACCTTGGCTATTCACCCTATCCATGCGCCACATGACATAAAATCACCCCTCAGCCTCCAATGGTGCAGGGAACATAAGCCCCAGCCTATTTGGCCTCTCCCTATAGTTCAAACCCTCCTGTCCTTTTACTTTTAAAACACAGAGATAGTAAAAAGAGAAATATGTGAAAGTTGTCAGAATTCTGTGCTGTGTGAGTCAGCTTCTTGTAAATTCATTAGCCTGTTTAATCATAGTTTGGAAAGATTAGATCTTACAGTATTTGCCTTCATAGTCATCTCCAGCAGTGCAATGACAGGTTGCAATATACTATTTTAGCATTCTTTTAATTTAAGTGTTAAATAAATTACTTTTATTAAAGAGGACTATAAGCAGAACTTGTAATATTCTTAATCCTATTATTCTACTGCGATTTTAATGGCATACAATTAAGGCAGATTGCCTGTGTTTCATTAGTTTTGTCACCATTGCACTAGGGATGATGTCACAGGGAATTTAACTGAGTGAAAACATACAGGTTTGATTTCACTTTGATAAAACCCAAAGAGCTGAAACAAGGCCCACCCATTTACATCTAATGCACCTAACACTATGGGCAATTCACCTAACCTGCACATATTTGGACTGTGGAAGGAAACCGGAGCGCCCAAAGTAAAACTATGCAGACACGGGCAAACTCCACACAGACAGTCACCCGAGGCTGGAATTGAACGCGGGGGCCTGGTGCTGTGAGGCAGCAGTGCTAACCACTTAGCCAACGTGCCGTCCTTCTTGACCAGAGGCAGCCAGATTTCCGTTGCCTTAGGCCACCCATCAGGAGACGAGAGACAGAAACAGCTCCATCCACGTGGTTATTTATCTTACATCACTGCTTCTGTGTCAACAGGAATGAAAATGTTTTCTCAAGGACCAACAAGCTTACGTGCAAATATCTCCAAACCTTACCCCTTCCCCAATCCTAACCTCCAAAATTTGTCAGCTCCCTCACTCATTCCTAAAATAAGAAACCCCCTCCTGGAAGTTGGACATACTCACTTGGACTGCCACCTATCTCTACCAGCAGACCCACAGTCCCCCACGACACTTGCTCCTTTGACTACAGCCTCAATCTGTTGAAAATCTTGCTCAACTGGCAAGTTGCTTGTCAATTAGATGGGAAATAAATATCTAGAGATCACAAATGATGCTGTATAATTGCAAGGATTTCTTTCAGCAGTAAGCAACAATCTAAGTTTAAATACTTACCTGAATGCGAAGCTGGCGGGAATTGTTTGGGAGGATTGTTGCAGTATCTTCCCTCAGATTCAAACAGGCTGAAGATGAGCGAAAACACGTCAAAAATGATACAAAAAGCTTCTCGCCAGAACAACTGCAGGCTCTTGACACCCTTTAACTGCTTTTCTCCCAAACAGAGATCAAAAGCCTTGATCTAGAGACCCGACACTGAAAGCCTCCCAGTCCTGTCACTGTGCTCTGATTTCCTCTTGTTATAGAATCTAGTTCTAGAGGACTGCACAAAATGAATACACTATGAAAATAGGTGGAATGAAAATAATTCATGGAAAGGAGAAAGAAAACTGGCATAATCAGTCCAATGAAAGCCCTGATGGCTTTTGACAATAGACTTGAGTTCTCTCCCAGGTTTCAGAGAAGCGGATTGAATGTTGTGTGGATGACATATGCAGCTGGTGTTCAAAAATTTCCTGACTGTCAAAAAATCTTCTCACAAGACACATTATCAATTGAGGAGAAAGTGAGGACTGCAGATGCTGGAGATCAGAGCTGAAAGTGTGTTGCTGGAAAAGCGCAGCAGGTCAGGCAGCATCCAAGGAGCAGGAGAATCGACGTTTCGGGCATGAGCCCTTCTTCAGGAATGAGGAAAGTGTGCCCAGCAGGCTAAGATAAAAGGTAGGGAGGAGGGGCATTGGAAATGCGATAGGTGGAAGGAGGTCAAGGTGAGGGTGATAGGCCGGAGTGGGGTGGGGGCGGAGAGGTCAGGAAGAAGATTGCAGGTTAGGAAGGTGGTGTTGAGTTCGAGGGTTGGGACTGAGACAAGGTGGGGGGAGGGGAAATGAGGAAACTGGAGAAATCTGAGTTCATCCCTTATGGTTGGAGGGTTCCTAGGCGGAAGATGAGGCGCTCTTCCTCCAGCCGTCGTGTTGCTATGGCCTGGCAATGGAGGAGTCCAAGGACCTGCATGTCCTTGGTGGAGTGGGAGGGGGAGTTGAAGTGTTGAGCCACTGGGTGGTTGGGTTGGTTGGTCCGGGTGTCCCAGAGGTGTTCTCTGAAACGTTCCGCAAGTAGGCGGCCTGTCTCTCCAATATAGAGGAGGCCACATCGGGTGCAGCGGATGCAGTAAATGATGTGTGTGGAGGTGCAGGTGAATTCGTGGTGGATATGGAAGGATCCCTTGGGGCTTTGGAGGGAAATACGGGGGGAGGTGTGGGCGCAAGTTTTGTATTTCTTGCGGTTGCAGGGGAAGGTGCCAGGAGTGGAGGTTGGGTTGGTGGAGGGTGTGGACCTGACGAGGGAGTCACAGAGGGAGTGGTCTCTTCGGAACGCTGATAGGGGAGGGAGGGGAATATATCCCTGGTGTTGGGGTCCGTTTGGAGGTGGCGGAAATGATGACGGATGATACGATGTATATGGAGGTTGGTGGGGTGATAGGTGAGGACCAGTGGGGTTCTGTCCTGGTGGCGATTGGAGGGGCGGGGCTCAAGGGTGGAGGAGCGGGAAGTGGAGAAGATGCGGTGGAGAGCAGCGTCGATCATGTCTGGGGGGCAATTGCGGTCTTTGAAGAAGGAGGCCACCTGGGTTGTACGGTATTGGAACTGGTCCTCCTGGGAGCAGATGCGGCGGAGACGAAGGAATTGGGAATATGGGATGGTGCTTTTACAGGGGGCAGGGTGGGAGGAGGTGTAGTTTAGGTAGTTGTGGGAGTTGGTCAATTGGTTTCATTTGAAATTTACACCAAAGACATCACAAAAAATAACTGGGAACTTCTATAGGCAAATGTGATAAATCAGAGCCCAAATGGAGTCAGAACTGAACTAAAACATTGGCTTAAAGAGAACGTAAGAGCAGGACGAGGCCATTCAGCCCATCAATCCATTTACATCTGGCTGATCATCTCCTCATTGCCATCTTCCCTTCATGAACTCCATGTCCCTTAACATCATCAGTCTCTAGAAAAATATTGATTTTGGTCTGCACCTACTCAATGATTGAGCTTTCATCATTTTAATGAACAGAAACTGAGCGCTCACTTTGTTTCCCAAACCTGAAGCAAAGTTCAAAGAATGCTAAAAATCACACTGTTGCATCACAGCATTGGAGGTGACCATTCAGGGCATTAAATATTAAATTACTGGCACAGCACTTCAACTGGGTCTCCAGTTTAATCTTATTTCTCTCTCCCAGCTTTATATTCTTATCCTCATCACATTTCATGCCACAGCTAGGCCTCTGTGTAGCTCAATTTCTGAATTCATCGCACCAGGACAAGAGGATCAGTCTCAATTTGTATGTGGAAGATGCCCAGTTACAACTTATCACCTCTGCCTCTGCACTGTCAGACTACTTCCCAATCTCCATCACTTCTCAGCAATAGTATCTTACAGTTAAACATTAGTAAGACCAAACCCATTGTCGGCTATGCCACAAACAACATACTCTTATCACAGATTGAATCCTACTCCCTAAAAACACTGCACTGAGTCAGGCTCTCAACACATTTACCACTTTCATTTGACCTCTAGCTGAACTTCTAACCCTATACCCTCTCTATGATGAAGGCCACTTACTTGCAGCACCATAATATTGCCTCTCTGCACCCTGCCTCAACTCAAAAGGCTGCTGAATCCCTTATTAATGCTATGGCTTCCTCATGACGCAACCATTCCAATCCTCTCCTGCCTTTCCTACCCTAGACTCCATTCTCTGCACATTTCAAATCATAATTCTATATCCTATCCTGTGCAATGTCTTTCTCACATCTCACCTTGGGTTTACTTTTTGAATTAGTCGTCAGCCCTCTTTGAAATTCTCATCATCAAATTAAAATGTCTCCATGGTCTCCTCTCTATCTACTTAGTTCAGTGGTCCTACAAACAATTATGAACCCTGAGCTTCTCTACTAAGCCTCCTATGCAACTTCCCACACCTTTTTCCATACTGATGGTGTCTGATGGCTAGGTCCTGAATGCTGGAATTGGATCTGTCTTTCTGAAAGCAGTAGCTTTGATGGTATGGAGGATATGTAAAATACAATGTGCGGCAAATCCACCATCTCCACTTCCACCCAATGCCGTCCCACATAAAACAGAGGTAGACCAATATCAACATCAGTGCAGTTCAATTTCACACATCAAGCAACTTGAAAATCCGTGACAGTGAATGTACCTTTCGCACATGCACTTTCTTTTTGCAAATGCTTTTACTTGAACCTTGTGGCTGGTGTTTAAAATACATCACCATCAGTCATAACTGCTGCACATTGTAGCACCGAGTCAAAGTTCTACCTGAAACTAGTTGGATTCTTGTTAGTCATCATTTCACACAAATGTGAAATGTGAAATGTGAAATGTGAAGTAGGCTGAGAACTGGGGATCTCACTCCATGTTTTTCCAAGTGCTAAGATGATGAATATTTTGAACTGATGGTGGGTGTGCTATCCCTCACTTCCTGAATGGCATGAAAAGGTGGCTCCTTTACTTGTAGCTGTCAAGATAACTCGAGAACATATCGTGGCAAGTGACTGATGACAGCCTAATGGGGAAGTGTCATCTTTCGCAAGCCGCTGCCATTGCCAACCAGCAATATAGAGCAGAGTCACAGACCTGTTATGCCATCACACTGAGCAACTTGATGATGCTTCAGAGGTGTCAAGTAGCAGGAGAGAATGCTGAACAGTGATGCCCTCACCAGCTACAATTGAAATGAAACTAAAACCATGATCGTAAAGGTCCAGTTGTGGATAAGTCATTTGATTACAGATTCCCAGAACTATCCTCTGTGGGAATTCACATTATGGGCAGATGAAGCATTGCAAAGAGATGTTAAACAAATTATAAGTTAGCACCAAACTTGGGAAAAAATGGCTACTGACAAACTGCTGTGGCCTCAAACATGCCAAAGCTATTTTGAGTGAACATGAAGCTGCAAGATCTGGTTGCAAAGCAACCAGCACATAAGGTAACTCATTGAGCTCCTAGAAAATCGAGAATAGATGATCAGTTCTCATCTGCTTTAGATCATCATTCAATGTCAAAACTTCTCCCAACAGAGGACACCCTTGAGCTCCATGATCAGTCACATAAATTGGTACCATGATAAAATTGGCAATCTTCATCATACATTCACAATGCTAATAACCTAAGACTGGCAGGATGGAATGAGACATGAATATATACAAACATAAAATGGGATCTTATTAAGCTTAGAAAGAAAGTGAACATTAAACTGTGGGGCTCATGAAAGATGAACCTTTCTGCTGGCTTCACAGAAAATAAGATTTTAAAGAATTATTTCAACCATATGACAACAAAAGCAAATATTGGAGGTGAAAGGAAATATGCATGAATTGCCTTAATGTTTCATCATTATTAACCATAGAAGATCCTGAGTGAACTGTCTGAAAATCTTCAACATATTGTATAAATAGACTATGCAGAAGCTGTCTCAATCAATACACTGGAATGTACTTTTACAGAACAAAAAAGAGTTGCTCTTCCAGCTATTTTCTATTCTGCACTGACATAAATTTAGAAGACTGAAAAATAGTATAAAAGATTTGATTTGAGTTGAAAGCTTTGGAGCAGTAAGTTTGGTATTGATGGCAGACATGCTCATTTGCAGCAGAGGGAATGCTGCAAATACACAATAAATCATTCAACATTTGAAAAGATTAACATTTCAGTGAAGATTGATCATTAAAGCAGGTCAGTCAATGTTAACTTGTCATTTATCACTTCAGCTGTTAACTAAATGGCTCTGAGGGAATAGCAGAAACATGGCAGAATGAAATTTTTTTTTGGTTCCAATACGGCAACCATTTTAATAATCATTTTAATGAAGCATCCACCTGTCACAAGAGCACCTTAATACTCATGCAAATTAAGGTCTGTTTTTTACAAATAGGATCCTGAGGCAATTTTAACATCCTATTTTCCTGATTGTTGAACATCACAGTTACTCAGAACAGTCAAGCTTGTCTTGTTGGTTATTCAGTGGGTGTCCTGACAGATAATTAAAAACTGCTCTTTATAAGATCAGGAGGACCATATCTGCTCTACAAAAAAATCTGGGCTTCACCTGTTCCAGCATCCTGCACGTTTACAACCACACTTCTCGTCCTGCAGCATCCCCCCATCTCCAGGAAAACCTGTTCCACTCTCACACCTTCTCCAACTCCATGACCTATCCAAGTATCACCAGTTGGTGTCCACTCCAACTCATCTGGGAAGCATCAACTGCTGAACTGAAATGTGCACCTCGATGAAACAAGTCAATGAGTGTTGTACTATTTGGCAATTTTGCCAATTAACAGAGATTCTGGCTCCAGTTTTAAAAGGATGAAAGCATAGGGTGAGAATAGTTTATATGAGTCCCAAGCAGATGCTATTATCAGAGAGAGGGCAGGCATGGAATCTCACTCGATATTAATGGCACAGCTATATAGAGTCATAGAGTTATAGAGATGCACAGCATGGAAACAGACCCTTCGGTCCAACCCATCCATGCCGACCAGATATCCCAACCCAATCTATTCCCACCTCCCAGCACCCGGACCATATCCCTCCAAACCCTTCCTATTCATATACCCATCCAAATGCCTCTTAAATGTTGCAATTGTACCAGGCTCCACCACATCCTTTGGCAGCTCATTCCATACACGTACCACCCTCTGCGTGAAAAAGATGCCCCTTAGGTCTCTTTTATATCTTTCCCCTCTCACCCTAAACCTATACCCTCTAGTTCTGGATTCCCCGACCCCAGGGAAAATACTTTCAAATTTGTGTGATTGTTATGGTGTTCAAGGGATAAATCATCTGGGTATAGAATGTCAGGAATCAGGCATAGCTTTATTTGTAATTTCTACCATATATAACTGATACAGTAAAAACAAGACAGTGTTCCTCCAGGACCAAGGTGCTATATGAACAGCACAAACTACACAATCATACACAGGGTGGCATAAAGTGCATAAGAAGTGTAAAACATGCAAGTCAGCACAGTAATTCCTTACTAGACAATAGGCAAATTGGTGGACAACTTACAGTGTAATAATGAATGATCATTAATAAACCATTGTTTTAGCAACAATTCAAAAAGTCATGCATAAATTGCAGATGGAATAGTGTGTGATCACACAGTGTTAAAGAGCCTGATGGCTTGGGAGAAGAAACAATTGCACAGTCTGGCCAGGCGAAACCGAATGCTTCGGTATCTTCTGCCAGATGGCAGGAGGGAGAAGAAGATGTGCTGGTAAGAACATGATCGGTGATCAATGACAGTCAGGTGGTCAGGGGAAAAATCACATGGACAACAGGGAGGTGAGATCATGGAGTGGGTGGTCAATAACATGGATCCAGAACCAGGTAAATTTGATGGACCAAGGGGAATTACTTCTGTGCCGCCCAACACACAAGCATTGCTATAAAGGAGTACTTTATGGATTCAGTCCTTCTCACTTTTTTTTATTTGTTTAACTTCTCACTTGAACCAAATTCATTATTCTTGAGGGCGGGGGTGGGAGAGGGAGTTTAGATTATTCATTATCTTTGATGGTGCTCTGCTGACTATGAAAGTTCACACAGTAATTTTGGTAAAAAACAATGGAGGCTGTGCTCAGACAGGACAATTCTGGAAAATCTTGTTGCAAATTCAAAGTGAGATCCTGGCTCTTATTTGGCTCAGATAATCCTTTGAAGAGCATTTGGTTTGCATGTGCAATATGATTACACAGATCTTCAGTTTCCCTTTCTACATGGTGCCAACAAATCATTTACTTTTTTTTGTCATGGGAGCTTATTCGTACCAGTCTGCAAGTGATAGCCATTGGTACTGTGCGTCATGTGTGAAATTATTTCATCATCTCACTTGTTGCATTCTCTATGTCAGTTAGTTATCGAATTCTGTGATGATCTGACCTCACATCAAACATAATTAAGCTTATCAACAATCCTTCAGGGAATCTCAAGGAGAAAGAAAGTTAATGATTCAGGTGTAGCCATTTGCTAGGACTTGAAAGCAATCAAGCAGATTTATTCAAGGCGTTTACCTAACTTTCTCTTTCAATGACAATTGATGTGTTGCCCATTTCCAGTATGTTCTGGTTTTGTTTCAGGCTTTCTATACTTGTTATTCACTTTTCATCTTTGCTTTATGAATTCTATTTTCATTTATGAATGGAAGCCTCACTTTTGAAAATCTTTTTCCATGCTTGTTTAGTCTTAATTTGATTTCATCCACTGAATCTAAGCAGAACCTTTTTTTTAAAATGGCCTCCAGTCATCACTCCAATGCAACGTGGCATCTTCTTTTCACATTTTCTGTCAATTAGATCTTTCCTACAAACCACAGCTTCTTAAAACATACCCTTTCTGATAATGTTTTCAATTACTCCCCATAAAGGCCCACTTCAGCAAGCCTGGTACAGTATGTTTTGTTATGATAAAGGTATGTATTATTCTGATGAAAATGGCTGTTTGCGGGTGACCAATGAGACTGCAATTCAATGGAGGAGTTTGAATGATGCATTACCAAAAACACAAGTGGCTTAACAACATTACCTGATGCAATTACAGCCCTATGTTTGTTTTATATCAGTCGTAATGCTTTTATCTATCTATCTATCTATAAAAACTAAATCAATAAAAAGAGCACAATGCTAATAGCAGAAAAGGTGTTAATCTGAAATGAATCTGCAAGACAAAGGGTCTAGAATCAACTTTTTCCTCACTCAAAATGCTCAAATATTGAGTCAAATGCTAGCAAATGTTTTACTGAGGTCTTCCCTATATGTTCTAGAATTCACAGGATGGAGATAATTGATCCCAAAAGGGTTTAATTACCTTCAAAAAGTTGATCTCTTATTAATATTTTGCAACTGTCATACCTCCTCCCCTCTGGCCTTTCATGCTCATCCTTCCTATCCTGGACTGCCAATCTGATTTTTTGTTTTGGCCTTGTACAAGTAATATTAATCCACTAACTTGACTCTGCTCATCTATGTGAAAATTAAAAAGTGCCTTTGTAACTATGTTGTTCTATCAGACATGCTTCTCTGAAATTTTTCTGCATATAGCTTAATCACGAAAGTATAGAAATACCAGAATCACAGAAGTGTTACAGTGCAGAAATAGGCCATTCGGTCCATCATACCTGGTAAATAATAAGAAAATACTTTCAAAAAGCAAAATTGAAGTAATGAAATACAAGGGCATACCAAATTGCATGATCATAACGTCAAGATCATTTTTTTAAAAATTGTCAGTTAGTGTCAGAACTATATCATTATGGTTTAAAAGCAGAGTGGCAATGGCATTCTGATTAGAGCTTAGTACAAATGCACATACCAAAAGAGCTAGAAGCACAAGTTCAATTTAAAGGCATCATACTGGTTTGTTAAATGAACCTAGTGCCAGTCTCCAGCTTTTTTCCCTCTACCTTTGCATAGTATTTTTATTCAAATAATCATCCAATACCCTCTTGAAAGCCTCAGTTGAACCTGCCTCTATCACACATCCAGGCAGTGTACTCCATACTCCAAGTGAGTACGAGTGAAAGAGTATTTCCTCACTACATCCTAACCTTGCATTCTGTGCTCTTCGTCAGTTTTAACCTGCTTTTCTACTACTTGTTCATTCTGAAATCATGTCTTTCAACTTCTAATCCTTTGCCAATTCCCTATTTTTTCTAAGGAGTATACAGCCTAGAATATTGAGCTCCCAGTCAGCCCTGTTTGTAGCCGGGCCTCCATAATGCCTTTAAATTGAACTTGTGCTTCTAGCTCTTTTGGTATGTGCATTTGTATTAAGCTCTAATCAGAATGCCATTGCCACTCTGCTTTTAAACCATAATGATATAGTTCTGACACTAACTGACAATTTTTAAAAAAATGATCTTGACGTTATGATCATGCAATTTGGTATGCCTTTGTATTTCATTACTTCAATTTTGCTTTTTGAAAGTATTTTCTTATTATTTACCATAACCATTCCTATTCGTGTAGTACATATCACTTTCTGTGTTCTAACTATTGCTTTTTCTCCTCTCCTTTTAACCTTTAAGTTACTATTACTTCGGCTGGGACAAATGGTTGTGGAACTGGGCTCCAGCAACAAATGATTAATTAATGTGCTTTTCATGGTGCAGTGGTGGTATCCCCACCCTTGGCCCAGGGGACCTGGGTTCAAGTTCCACCTGCTCCAGTGGTGTCTCACAATATCTCTAAACAGGTTGATTAGAAAATATTTTCATGAGTTATTTGTTGGAAAATATTTACCAGAACAGTTTGGGAACTATTGCTGTAGGATCCTTAAAGTCTATTTCAACCATCTGAATGGGTATGGTCTCAATTCATTATTTATTGCATAACCAGTAATGCAACACTCTCTCAACTCTGCACTATAGTGTCTAATTTATATAAACAGTTTTAGCTTGAGGACACCAGTCTTCGAACTCATGTCACCAGTTACCTGATGATATATTCAACTTGCCTCCCTCAGAACCTTACATTATTGTTGTTATCTCCCATTTTAATTTCCTATTAGGTTTCCCACATTGATGGTACTGTTAAAGAAACCATTTAGAAATGAAACGGGTCGACTGAATTGCTTAGTGTTAGTAAAATAGAGGAAAACTGAAAAGAGAGATGCACTTTATAAAAGAGTGCCTCCATCAAACAAATCATAGCAGGGAATTAAGGTAGGAAAGCGATTTTACAGTGAAACAGTGAATTATAAATAACAGTTCATATATTAATTTCACCACTGCGGCTGCAGCCTTTGAAACCCATTAGTTCTGATACTGAGACGCTGCTAGTCACATCTGAAATTAATTTTAGTGACTCTCAGCCAGATCTGCCACCTCCACACCTGATGATGTGAATCAACAGAAAGGCAAATAAATCACTTCTTGAGCTGTAACATCAAACAGTACAACAAAATGAAGTCAAAGTTAAAATGATAGTCAAGTCCAAAATAGACAGATGACTATCGAAGAAATAAAGGGATACCAGATTACTATTTTTATGTAAAATAGTTCCTAATATTGTAGCACTTGGCTCATATTGAGGTCATAAAACGCTCCATTATTTCTAGGTGCCTTGATATTCGGTATCCGATATGTTACCTGGAAACAAACAGTCAGACTGAAGTTGAAGTCCAAAGCTTGTTGTTATTTGAGAGAACTGTCTTCCTATCAATCATAAGCACACCCAGAAGCTGCAGGCTAGGTGCATGCTGGGAGCTATGTCGCAACACCTTCATAAATCTCTAAAGCTGACAGTTATACATCTGGGATTTCATGTAAGCTTAAGGCTGAGGCAATTCATAGGAAGACAAGCATTATTATTATAGGTACTTTGAGCGCAGAATAGTGACCAAAAAGACCTTCCAAATATATTTGGAGAATTTTCACTACTTCATTGCTTCAATATTTTATTCAGTCAGTTTTGTCCTCAGAGATTTGTTGTCCTCCTGCACACAAGATTTATGAATAGCACTCTAGCCAGTTTCCTTGAGCTAGATTATTTTTACTCTCTGTATGTTCAATTCTTACTGCCCGCTGTTTTATGGACGAACTTTCAGGTCATCCGATGCAGAAACAGTGTCTGTAAAAGGATGCAATACTGAAAGTGTGATACTCAGGAAAAGAACAAAGGGCTGAGTTTTACCAAAAATTGGTGATGTGTCAGTTTTGGGAGTTTAATGGAGGTGAACATGAGAAGGGGTCTCACCTAGCTCTCCACTACTCACTTCATCATGTATCCACCAGGTTGCCATCTTGCCCCTCCTGTGCTACCTTGTACTCGCCATTGCAGAAGTACTCGCCAATGCTGGGAACTTCTGGGATTTCTGCCACTGGCATCATGTACCAGGTCAATTACTGTCAATCCCAAATAGCTTTTCACAAGATACATAATAGGGGGAAATTAAAAAGAAAGGCCTCTGTGGAGACATCAGAGGCATAGATCACACTTGGCTGGAAATAGAAGCTCATGTTGGTAAATGTATTGCCACCTGACATCTTCACCTGTCTGATTGATCATCATAGTCACTGCAACTACAAGAACCAAGCTACATGGACTGACTGTCCTCAGCACTGTACCATGTTTCAACCGCTGTCTAAGAAAATGTTACTCTTTTCTTCATGCCCTGCGTAACTTAACATTGTCATCGTTTAGGACTGACTGCACCCCATTCTGTGGTAAAAACAAGGACTGCAGATGCTGGAAACCAGAGTCTAGATTAGAGTGGTGTTGGAAAAGCACAGCAGGTCAGGCAGCATCCGAGGAGCAGGAAAATTGACGTTTTGGGCAAAAGCCCTTCATCAGGAATAGAGGCAGGGTGCCTGCAGAGTCTGCAGGCACTCTGCCTCTATTCCTGATGAAGGGCTTTTGCCTGAAACTTCGATTTTCCTGCTCCTCAGAGCTGCCTGACCTGCTGTGCTTTTCCAACACCACTCTAATCTAGACTCTGCACCCCATTCTGTGGACTGTAATGATATGAACCCTCTGAACTATCCAAATAACTGGCTGACTGTGTCCTCGCCCCTGAACTGATTTCGGATGATATTCTTGAATTACTGTGCTGATACCCCCTAACACATAACAATCCCTCTTGACTTGACTGAGGACTAATCCCCTTAGACTTTCAGGTGTCGCAATTTGGTTGAAGGACATTCAGTGCTGTTGCTGTTTCAGCTGCTGTCATATGTTTACGTAGCAATGATATAGCACATCACTATAAAGCAACATGCCCATCCATTTGACTGACCAGTGCAGGAAAACATTACAAGCTGCCTGGCATTATCTGTCTGTACTAAAAAGCAAGACATGTAGGAGCTGGAGGGGTGACCTTATACAGGTTTACAAAATCATGAGGGGCATAGATAAAGTGAGCAGCAAGATTACCTTCCCTAGGGTAGGGGAGTTCAAAACAAGAGGGCATATTTTTAAGGTGAGAGAAGGAAAATTTAAAAGGGACCTGAGGGGAAATGTTTTCACACAGAGGGTGATTTGTATGTGGAATGAACTGCCTGAGGAAGTGGTGGATGCAGGTACAGTTACAACATTTAAAGGACATTTGGATAGGTATATGAATAGAAAAACTTTAGAGGGATATACGCCAAACACAGGCAAATGGGAATCGTTTAGTTGGGAAAACCTAGATGGCATGGACAAATTGGACTTAACGGTCTGTTTCCATCCAGTATTGCTCTATGACTCTATACGTTTAGTGAGCCTGTTTGCTCTGAACGAGGCTGCAACATGCATAAAGACAAAGCAAAGCAAGGCAGGGGCCCAGTATTCAGTCTGACTTTCATGTCTGGAATTGACGCCAGCTAGTTTTTCTGTGCAGTTTGAGAGAACAGCAAACTACATATAAATGAGGTGAACATAGGTAATAATGAGGTTTTAAAGTATGTAAATTGACCTCTTACCATTCGTGAGCAGTATCACTATTTCAACTGTCTAAATTTTGGGTGGAAAGATGAGCTTTTCCTGTCAGTGAGTACCTCATCTCTCCAATCTCACCATACTTTCCAAATGGACTTGCCTATAATAATGGGGAGAAAGTGAGGTCTGCAGATGCTGGAGATCAGAGATGGAAATGTGTTGCTGGAAAAGCGCAGCAGGTCAGGCAGCATCTAGGGAACAGGAGAATCGACGTTTCGGGCATTAGCCCTTCTTCAGGAATGAGGAAAGTTGGTCCAGTAGGCTAAGATAAAAGATAGGGAGGAGAGACTTGGGGGAGGGGCGTCAGAAATGTGATAGGTGGAAAGAGGTCAAGGTGAGGGTGATAGGTCAGACTGGGGTGGGGGCGGAGAGGTCGGGAAGAAGATTGCAGGTTAGGAAGACGGTGCTGAATTTGATGGATTTGACTGAGACAGGCTGGGGGGAGGGGAAATGAGGAAACTGGTGAAATCCGAGTTCATCCCTTGTGGTTGGAGGGTTCCTAGCCGGAAGATGAGGCGTTCTTCCTCCAATCGTCGTTTCGCTGTGGTCTGACGATGGAGGAGTCCAAAGACCTGCATATCCTTGGTGGAGTGGGAGGGGGAATTGAAATGTTGAGCTACAGGGTGGTTGGGTTGGTTGGTCCGGGTGTCCCAGAGGTGTTCTCTGAAACGCTCCGCAAGTAGGCGGCCTGTCTCCCCAATATAGAGGAGGCCACATCGGGTGCAAAGGATGCAATAGATGATATGTGTGGAGGTACAGGTGAATCTGTGGCGGATATGGAAGTTTCCTTTGGGGCCTTGGAGGGAGGTGAGGGGGGAGGTGTGGGCGCAAGTCTTGCACCTCCTGCGGTTGCAGGGGAAGGTGCCGGGAGTGGAGGTTGGGTTGGTGGGGGGTGTGGATCTGACGAGGGAGTCACGGAGGGAGTGGTCTGTACGGAATGCTGATAGGGGAGGGGAGGGAAATATATCCTTGGTGGTGTGGTCCGTTTGGAGGTGGCGGAAATGGCGGCGGATGATGCGCTGTACATGGAGGTTAGTGGGGTGGTAGGTGAGGACCAGTGGGGTTCTGTCCTGGTGGCGGTTGGAGGGGCGGGGTTCAAGGGCGGAGGATCGGGAAGTGGAAAAGATGCGGTGGAAGGCATCGTCGACCACGTCGGGGGGGAAATTGCGGTCCTTGAAGAAGGAGGCCATCTGGGATGTGCGTTTTTGGAACTGGTCCTCCTGGGAGCAGATGCGGCGGAGTCGAAGGAATTGGGAGAATGGGATGGCGTTTTTACAGGGGGCAGGATGGGAGGAGGTGTAGTCCAGGTAGCTGTGGGAGTCGGTTGGTTTGTAGTAGATGTCCGTGTTGATTCGGTCGCCTCACGGAGGGAGTGGTCTTTACGGAATGCTGATAGGGGAGGGGAGGGAAATATATTCTTGGTGGTGGGGTCCGTTTGGAGGTGGCGGAAATGGCGGCGGATGATGCCTATAATAATCTCTAGCAATAGTGAATAAGAACCACATGATAGCACAGTCAGCCACAGATTCCACCAGTTTGCTGATGAGAGGAAGTAGACTGATGGGGTGACAATTGGGTTGAAATACTTGGCCAATTTTCCACATTTCTGGGTAGATATCAATGTCATTGTTGAACTGGAATAGCTTAGCTAGGTTTGGCTAGTTCTAGTAATACAAGATCTCAACACTACAGCAGGCATGATGTTGAGGCTCGTAGCCTTTGCTGCACACAATGCACTTTGCTGTTGGTTGCGATCACATGGAGTGAAGTAAAGTGGCTGAAAACTGCGTTCTGTGAGGTGGACTCCTCAGAAACATCAAAACATGAACCCAGGAACAAGAGATTGAAGGAACCAAAGTGGCCATTTGGCCCTCGAGCCTGCTTTGTCATGCAATAAGATGATTACAGATCTGATTTCAGTCCAACTCAGCCTTGTTTAAGTTCAATGGCCTGGCTTTCTGGGGAACACCATTCTATAGACCAACAGTCTCACAGAAAAAAACATGCTCCTCATCTCCATCTTAACAGGGAGCCCTCTTATTTTTAAACAGTAGAATCGGGTGGGCAGTTGGCTGTTGGCCAGTATGTAACACAGAATGATACCAACAGTGTGGGTTCAATTCCTGCATTGGCTAGGATAACTATGAAGGTCTCTCCTTCTCAACCTCTCTCCCACCTGAGATGAAGTGACCCTCAGGTACAAACATGAGAAAGCAGTCCTATGGTCTGGGAAGACTATAGTGATTTTACCTTAGAGTCAAGTGGAAACATCCTCTAGTATCCAATCTATCAAGTCACCTTGGTATCTTGGAATTTTCATTATCACCCCTCAGTTTTCTCAACTCCAATGGGTATAGGACCAACCTGTTCATCCATCCCTCATAAAACAAACCCTTCATCCCAGGATTGAGACAAATGGATTTGGAGGCTAAGATGGATAATCCACTTTTTCTCTTACAAGCTGAATCTGAATGTTGAGGTTCACTCAGTAAAATAGTCTGCAGCTAGGGCAGAAGATGTGGGTAGTCCAGTTGCTATCTTGTAGAAAGACAGGGTTGCACGTGGCCTCTGCTGCAGACAGGTCAAATGAGAATGTCACTAGGATAGTTTGAGGAGAAAACTGACAAATAAGTAGTGATAATAATTGGACATTTATGGTAGGAGATTTGACACTGGTGTTGCCACTGATAGTCATGCTAACGTGGATAGGCTCCCTTTTGTTAGGAATGGTCATTGCCTGACACCTGTCTCACCTGAATGTTTGTATGCTAGTTACCACTCACAGCTCAAATCTGGATTTTGTACAGGTCTTGCTACACATGAGTATTCGCTGTTTCAATAGCTGAGAAATTGGGTTAGGAGCTGAACAGTGTAGAATCAATAGCAAAAGGCCCCACATCTGACCAGTTGGTTTTGCTTCTTTCCTGGTATTGCTATAAGCTGCATACACTCTAAGAACTTGCAGTAGTTTACCAGCAGTAACTTGACTAAGTTAGTGGTACAATATAATGGGACTTTCATTAACATTGCCAGAAGGGTAGTACTGTGAGAAGGAGCAAAGTACTATCAGCCTTTTTTCAGTAAATTTACATTTCTCAAAAATACATTGTGGGAATTGGAGATATAAAGTCAATTGATTTTAAGTTGTTCAACAACAAACATAACAACAGATGACACAACAAAAGCTATATTTCAAAAATAAATTTGTTGGTTGTAAAACCATTTAGGATCTCCACATCATGAAAGAGCACCATCTAAAAAATAATTTTCTTCTGTCTTTCTCAAATCTCTGAGCTGAAAGTAAATACTTATGTACAAAAGGGTAGTGAACAATACCTAATGTTGAGCTATACATATTATACAATAGATCCTATCCAATTGAATGAAGCATTGTGTTACTAATCTTATTGTAAGTGATTGCCTGTATAAATAATATTAATATGACGCTTATTTATTCATGCTAAGAACTTTGAACAATTAGAGATTTTGTGTGAAATATATATATAAATATATAGTAAACTTTGTTTTATCAAGCTCATTATGAATCAATGCTCTTAATAACCAGCAAAAATTACATATCTCAAATACCGCAAAGTTTGCTGAATTATTCTATCTAATTATTTGTTTTTTTTTAAATGTATTTATCTCAATGTAAATATACCTGTAGTTTAATCAAATGGCCACATTAAATATCAGCAGTTGATTCAATTTTGAGTCATAGAGGCACAGAGTCATAGAGATGTACAGCATGGAAACAGACCCTTCAGTCCAACCCGTCCATGCCGACCAGATATCCCAACCCAATCCAGTCCCACCTCCCAGCACCCGGACCATATCTCTACAAACTATTCCTATTCATATACCCATCCAAATGCCTTTTAAATATTGCAATTGAACCAGCCTCCACCACTTCCTCTGGCAGCTCATTCCATACACCTACCACCCACTGCATGAAAAAGTTGCCCCATAGGTCTCTTTTATATCTTTCCCCTCTCACCCTAAACCTATGCCCTCTAGTTCTGGACTCGTCCACCCCAGGGAAAAGACTTTGTCTATTTACCCTATCCATTCCCCTCATAATTTTATAAACCTCTATAAGGTCACCCCTCAGCCACTGATGCTCCAGGGAAAACAGCCTCTCCCTATAGCTCAAATCCTCCAAACCCAGCAACATCCTTGTAAATCTTTTCTGAACCCTTTCAAGTTTCAAAACATCTTTCCGATAGGAAGGAGACCAGAACTGCACACAATATTCCAACAGTGGCCCAACTAATGTCCTGTACAGCTGCAAAATGACCTCCCAACTCCTGTACTCAATACTCTGACCAATAAAGGAAAGCATATCAAACACCTTCTTCACTATCCTATCTATCTGTGTCTCCACTTTCAAGAAGTTATGAACCTGCATTCCAAGGTCTCTTTGTTCAGCAACACTCCCTCAAACATTACCATTAAGTGTATAAGTCCTGCTAAGATTTGCTTTCCCAAAATGCAGCACCTTGCATTTATCTGAATTAAACTCCATCTGCCACTTCTCAGCCCATTGGCCCATCTGATCACGATCCCATTGTACTCTGAGGTAACCCCTTCTTCGCTGTCCACTACACCTCCAATTTTGATATCAACTGCAAACTTACTAACTATATACCTCTTATGCTCACATCCAAATCATTTATATAAATGACGAAAAGTAGAGAAACCAACACCGATCCTTGTGGCACTCCACTGGTCACAGGCCTCCAGTCTGAAAAACAACCCTCCACCACCACCCTCTGTCTTCTACCTTTGAGCCAGATGGCTAGTTCTCCCTGTATTCTATGAGATCTAACCTTGCTCACCAGTCTCCGATGGGGAACCTTGTCGAATGCCTTACTGAAGTCCATATACATCACATCTACTGCTCTGCCCTCATCAATCCTCTTTGTTACTTCTTCAAAAAACTCAATCAAGTTTGTGAGACATGATTTCCCATGCACAAAGCCATGTTGACTATCCCTAATTAGTCCTTGCCTTTCCAAATACATGTACATCCTGTCCCTCAGGATTCCTGCCAACAACTTGCCCACCACCAACATCAGGCTCACTGGTCTATAGTTCCCTGGCTTGTCCTTACCACCCTTCTTAAACAGTGGCACCACGTTAGCCAACCTCCAGTCTTCCAGCACCTCACCTGTGACTATCGATGATCCAAATATCTCAGCAAGAGACCCAGCAATCACTTCCCTAGCTTCCCACAGAGTTCTAGGATACACCTGATCAGATCCTGGGGATTTATCCACTTTTACCCATTTCAAGACATCCAGCACTTCCTCCTCTGTAATATGGATATTTTTAAAGATGTTACCGTCTATTTCCCTACATTCTATATCTTCCATGTACTTTTCCACAGTAAATACTGATGCAAAATACTCGTTTAGTATCTCCCCCATTTTCTGTGGCTCCACACAAAGGCAGCCTTGCTGATCTTTGAGGGGCCCTATTCTCTCCCTAGTTACCCTTTTGTCCTTAATATATTTGTAAAAACCCTTTGGATTATTCTTAATTCTATTTGCCAAAGCTATCTCATGTCCACTTTTTGCCCTCCTGATAGCCTCTTAAGTATACTCCTACTGCCTTTATACTCTTCTAAGGATTCACTCGATCCATCCTATCTATACCTGACATATGCTTCCTTCTTTTTCTTAACCAAACTCTCAATTTTCTTCAGTCATCCAGCATTTCCTATACCTACCAGCCTTTCCTTTCACCCTAACAGGAATATACTGTCTCTGGACTCTCATTATCTCATTTCTGAAACCTTCCCATTTTCCAGCTGTCCCTTTACCTGCTTTTGAAAGTTCTTGCCTCATACCGTCAATATTGGCCTTTCTCTAATTTAGAACTTTAACTTGTAGATCTGGTCTATCCTTTTCCATCACTAATTTAAATCTAATAGAATTATGGTCGCTGGCCCCAAAATGCTCCCCCACTGACACCTCAGTCACCTGTCCTGCATTATTTCCCAAGAGTCGGTCAAATTTTGCACCTTCTCTATTAGGTACATCCACATACTGAATCAGAAAATGTTCTTGTACACACTTAACAAATTCCTCTCCATTTAAATCGTTAACACTATGGCAGTCCAAGTCTCTGGAAAGTTAAAATCCCCTACCATAACCACCATATTATTCTTACAGATGGCTGAAATCTCCTTACAAATTTGTTTCTCAATTTCCCTCTGACTATCAGGGGGTCTATAATACAATCCCAATAAGGTGATCAACCCTTTCTTATTTCTCAATTCCACCCAAATAACCTCCCTGGATGTATTTCCGGGAATTTCCTCCCTCACTACACCTGTAATGCTAACCCTTATCAAAAATGTCACTTCCCCTCCTCTCTTGTCTCCCTTTCTATCTTTCCCATAGCATTTGCATCCTGGAACATTAAGCTGCCAGTCCTACCCATCCCTGAGCCATGTTTCTGTAATTGCTATGATATCCCAGTCCCATGTTCGTCACCATGCCCTGAGTTAATCTGGCTTCCCTGTTAGGCCCCTTGCATTGAAATAAATGCAGTTTCATTTATTAGTCCTGCCTTGTCCCTGCCTGCCCTGACTGTTTGACTCATTTCTGTTCTCAGCTGTACCCGTCTCAGATTGATCTCTTTCCTCACTATCCCCCTGGGTCTCACTCCTCATCTTGCTAGTTTAAATCCTCACCTCGAGTACACTATCTACCGTGAAACCTGAATAGTCTATTGAGGGTACATGTAAGAAAGTTCTCTGCCAGCAAGTTTTATTCAAAGCAAAGTTGCATTATTAGTTCAGTGACTTATGCTGTAAATAAAGTATAACAGTGATGTGTAAAACCCCAGCCTTACACTTCTATCATTTATTTCTGTGTTTTTACATTGATTATGTAAACCTCCTGATAATACTTGATCAACCCACTCACTCCTGGTCCCATAGGTCCAATTAATAAAATGTTTGTTGCATACAATTTAGATTTAAATTGCAGTGGTACCTTCCCAATATCCTGACCTAACTTCAGTTGATTGGGAATGACTTCAATCTTGGGTCCAGAAATGATATCAGGTGGCTGGTTTGCACCTTTTCCAATTTATGTTTCCAACTTCAATAGAAAGGAGGATGGAGAGGGGTATGCAATGGGTCATCACACTGATAATGGTCCAATTTCCACAGTCAATAAAAGTTTAATATGATGCCAAATATCTGCACAAACATCAAGTAATAGTCATTTATGCCACTTTTCCCCAGGTCTCTGACATCCCCAACCAATGGAGTAGGCCCAGCACTGCGGACAGGCGACAGCAATATCAGAGACAAGTTTAGGATCACAGCGGCTTCTGCATTGACGAGGCAGTCCTAGTGCTGATTCATGCCTGCTGCTGCTGCTGCAGCAGCAGAGGCAAGTTTGAGCTGGTGGCATCAAAAATGGTTGCATTGGCAAGGCGGGCCCAAAGTGGACTCGTAGTAGTGTCGGAGTAAAAGTTTGGCCAATTCGGTACCAGGCAGCATCAGTAGCATGTGAAATGGTGAGATCCAGCAAGGACTCAGAGTGGCGGAGTTAGATGGAGCCGAAGAGTGGGTAATTTTTATTCCAGTGACGGCGATTCAGTGAAGGAGATTTGTGTCTAGCTACCAGGTCCATGGCCCACTTATCAAGAAGGACTGTAATGTGGGACACTTCTTTTATTTCTTCATTTCCCTGCCTTTATATTCTATGTTTTCATTTATTTTCCCGTGCTTTACGATGGTACCAGAGAGTGCAACAATATCCAACACTTTTCACTGTATTTTGTATGAAGATACATGTGACAATAAACAAATAAATAAAAATGATAGCAGGAGTTCAGGAAAACCTTCTGCAGATTCAAGTTAGCTATGTTTTACATGGCAAATATATCCATTAAATAAATTGTCTTTTTAAAACCATTTTCTTAAAAAATAATCTCCTTGTCCTTTAATTTTTCTTTTTGTTTTCCTTTGTGCAATCACAATCTACATTTGTATAATGCTTTAAATGGAATGAAATAACACAAGATACTTTGTACAAACATTATAAAGTAAAATGGGACACATAAAGAGATATTAAGTCAGATGACCAGAAGCTAGCTCAGAGAGGTGGATTTTAAGGAATGTTTTATTGGAAGAAAAGTGAGGTGGAGAATACGATGGAAAGAATTCCAGGATGTGGAGCCTAAGCCGTTGGAGTCCACAGCCACCCATCGCAGATCTGTTATATTAGGAATGAAAAAGAAACCAATATCAATTGGAAGAGATCAGTTATATTAGGAATGAAAAAGAAACCACTATCAATTGGAAGAGATTTCAGAGATAGGGAGCAGTAAAGCTACAGAGGGATTGAAAAGAAAAATTAAAAAATTAAAGTGAAGGTTTGGTTTGACTGGGTACCAATGTAGGTCAGCATGCACAGGGCTTAAGAAAGAGTAGGATACCTGTGTAATACATAGACAGCAGATTTTTACCAGTCCTATCTAGAATACAGAAAAATTAAAATGATGTTTCTGCAAACTTCTGGTTTATGTTCTATGTGTTTTCCGACTTCTTCTGCCTATCCTTGTATGATTCAAAGTAGTTTCATAGTAGTTATAACAAGAAAGTTGCAAGGACAGAGGGCACTTGAGGAAGCATGGTGAGTGCCCTCAAACAGCTTGGGCTGAGGCAAATAGAAGGAAGCACAAGGCACCGTATTACATACCAGGGTTGTAACCTCCACAATGAACTTAACTCAGTTAGTTTAGACCTGACCTTCTACCACCCAACTCCACAGTGAAACTCTTTGATCAGCTTCTACTTGTCCAGATAAATATTAGAAAGAGGATTTTTTTTTTAGAAGCTATATGTTCCTTTTGTCAATGCAAAACATATTTTAAAAAATACAAATTGCCAGCTTTACTATTGCATTTGTTGTGCAAAATGTGGCTAACTGGAATTTCCATAAGACTGATGCCCCACATCTTCTCATCAGATTTCATTAAGTTTTCCACACTGACATAAAACTGGCCATATCCTTCCATGCCACTTAAAATTAGTACAGTATCTTACCAGAAAACACACTGGGAATTTTTGACAAAAAGCTTTTGACTGTGCGGATAGGAATCCCATTTTTCTCCTCTTGCATTCGTGCTATAACATCCTCCATCTGAAATGAGATGGGAGAAAATGTTTAATGTTATTTTTGCATTCCATGCCTTTAAACATTTTTTTAAAAAAGAGAATGTACTCAGCATTTTTTTCCTTTGCAGTGTAACGAAATGTTTTGCTTTTCTTTAATTAAGGGTAAAGCCATTTCATCTCTTCAGCTTAATTTTATTTTCTATTCACATTAAGGGATTCTGTTTTCTAAGGAAGCATCAACACAAGTCATGGTTTTATAAAGAAACCTGTACACTGGGCATTAAAATCACAATTAGAATTAGATAACACCTTCTGTACAGAGATTATTTTGAATTGCTTTAATAATAATTTTAAAAATCTTTTCACTCCACAAATGCACATCATTTTGAAGTACAAAGTTCCATCTCAGACTATATATTTTTATATAAACACTCATTCTTTTACCCAGGCAGATTGATGGTCTTTGTTGTCATTATGAACATGGATTGCAATTTAACCATCTGTCCTTTCCATTCAACAGCTTTATCAGTGCAGAATCCCCCACCATCTACATCCTACAGGTAACTAGCAACCAGAAACATAAATGGACCACCCATCCAGTAGCTACAAGAGCTGGTCAGAGGCAAGGAATCCCCAAAACCTGTCCCTCATTTACATGACAAAGGTCAGAAATGTGATGGAATATTCATCACTTACCTGGATGGGTGCAGTACCCACAAAACTTAACATTTTCTATACTTCTAGGTTTTGATCCAATAATGAGCAATAGTGCAACAAATGGCAATCAGCAATGTAGATTTTGTTTCGCTGCCTGATACCTTATATGGGCAGCTTTGGATGTCTAAGGATCCTTCTTTAGCTTTAAGGACACTGCTTATATTAATAGTGAGCTGCAGGAAGAGCTGAAGATTCAAGAACCTTACAAGATAAACCCTCGTGGCATGATTCAACAATGCAGAATCTACAGTTGATGGCAAAAGAATTTTAGACCTGGTAAGAGATGCATTGCAGCAGGACAGCTAGGATCTCCCTGAATCTGAAGTATCAGTCTTTCTATGACAGTTACAGATTGATATAGATACCAATTATCTGAGGCAGGATTCAGCCAAGCAGTGATTGGACATGGAGGTTTTCAGAGATGGACCAAACAACACTTTGGACATCTTGGAGAAAACAATTCTTAGAACATAAAATTATTTCTAAATTAGACATTAAAACATAAATAGGAAAAGTTAATATATTTCTATAAATAATTAGAAGTGTAACTAATGATATTCTCACTCATTAAGTTGTAAAAGAAGCCATTGAAAATGTTTTTAACCTCTGAACAAATAAGATTCTTAAAAGAGCACGATTTAGCAGCAACTTCAGAATCTAGGGGAATCTATGGATAATTTCACCGATGATCTCTACAGTTATGGTGGTTTAAAGTCAGAAGTCATGAAGGGCAGAATAATTGTTGAAATTGCTGCAGAACCTTTATCAAATTTGTTACATTCAAAATAAAATTTACAGCCAGTTGTACAGATAGTAAGGGAAGCTGAAGAGTAGGAGCACTGATCAATACTAAGAGAAGATCAACTGGTATCACAAGAGATCAGCAAAAGTTCTTAAGGTACAAAACCACAAATGGCGCATAAGAACATAGCACTAAGAGCAAGAGTGGGCTTGCCCATTGAGCCTGCTCCACTATTTGATATAATCTCAGCCTCAACTCCATGTTCCTATCTATTCTCCATAACCATTCAACCCATTGCTAATTAAAAATTAATTAGGCATAAATTGCTCAATCTCTCTTCATAAGACATGTGAAAAGCCAATACAATGAGACAGATGGCAAACCAACTTGTCCTTTGATTACCAACCACCATATCTGACATGACCATACTCTATCCAGACGCGATGATCTCTCACGACTAAACTACAATGCTGACCAGACCTGAATATCCCCCCAACCTGACCTGACTAACCCCTGGCCTAACTATCCCTTTCAACATATTCCAACCATCCCAACTCACCTACCTACTTACCCACCCTGCCCGAAATTCGCTCATTATTCTACTCAACCATTCAGTCATCCATTCAAAAACTGGGATCAGAATGTCCTGGAATAAATATATTGCAGCATTGGGTTAGGAGAATATAAAAGTGCAGCGTAAATTGACAATGGTTGGAAAATCTTGTTCGATAATCCCTTTTCTCCTGCTAGAGAGAAGCAAGCAGAGTTTACACAAGGTTTCACGAGGGTTATAGTCCTCCCAATGCCACAGAGTGATGAATTTTCCATCACATTCCTGACCTTTGATATCTAGATAATGTACAGGCTTTGGGGAAATTCTTGTCAAGAATTCCTTGCCTCTGACCAGCTCTCGTAGCTACAGTATTTGTATGGACAGTTCAGTTAACTTTCTGATAAATGGTAAGCTGTAGAATGTTGATGGTGGAGTTTCTGCACTGATAATGCTGTTGAATGTGAAGGACAGATGCAAACACTTTACTTCTTGGGTGCTACATGCCAACATTTCCCTGGATCTGAATTGAAAAGCAGTTCACTCCCTCTGTGTCCAGCTAGCATCTGACTATACACAGAGTCCATACCTGATTTTCTGGCAGCGGTCATATTGCCTTCATTCTGCCACAGTCCACTACACCACTTGAATTTTAGCTACCACATGAATGTCAAGGCTACCTGCTGACTATGTGATTGATGACTCTGGTAAGCAACCCATGCCTATGGTAAGTATGTAATAAAAGCCACAATGCCACCCAAAATGAGACAGAGCAAATCATTCATGTGTGGGTCAAGTGATGCCTGGATTTCTTTGGAACAGCACCAGGTGGAAAGTGTGTGAAAACATGGAGGTCTGTTGCATGCTCCACAACTTCACCATCAAGAAGTTCAGCTGTTACCAGTAGTTATAGCAGCTATACATACCAGTGACGACACAGACAGAAGCTAAAGATTAAGACAGTAAGAAGAAGGAGGAGGTAAGGAATATGTGGAGGAGGAAGAAGAGAGGAGGCAACCCTGACAGTTGTTTTCTGGCTAGTTCCACGAAGTGAAACTCATCCAAGCTCAGTATTAGTCATCCTAAACCCAATTCCCCATTTACAAACAGTTGTCCCTCTGATGTAGCATCTGCATGGCTATAATGCACCAACGATAACTATCAACAAATGAAGAATTCAAACCATAATTTTTAAAAAAGCTTTATGCATTCCGTAAGGCTTCTGTTCCACATTCCTTTGCCTATCATTGTGCTCTGGTGTTGTGCTACCATTATTCCTGTGTCATGGCTAGTGGAAGGCTGATGACTTCAATAAGTTCTGGACTGAGGAGGCATGAATTTGAAATGGACCATTTTGCTTTGCACAGAAGCTGTCTTGGTAGGGCGACTGATGGGAAACAGCAAGGCACTGGTGCAGTGCCAATGACTAGAGGATGAATGCCATCATTCTGAGATTGTTTCCTGAGATTGTTTTCTGAGAGTCTCAAAATGTTTCTGCTCCAGGTCTGTGTACAAGGGAGCCTGGTAATCTGTTAGATTATATTTGGCAGACTTTTGAGATAACACGTCACCTCCTTTGGAACCTGTAATCCATAGCCATTGGGAGTCTGAATGGGGTATCTAAACCTGGAAAGCAGACTATCAGAATGAGGAATGAGTCATTTAGGTCTGAGATGAAGAGGAACGTCTTCAATTAAAGGAAAATTAATCTTTGGAATTCTTTATCCCTAAAGAGGCTCTAGACAGATATTTGTAGATATTAATGGAAAACAGATTTGGAGATAATGTGTTAAAGTAGTGTTGAGGTACATAATCCTCCTTGGCATAGAATGATGGTGTATGCACAAGGGGCTGAATGGTCTACTTCTTAGTACCTATGGCAACAGACTAAACATGTATGATAACTGTCTGCAATTTGTGCTCCAATAGAAATTGTGATAACAGCATCAGATTTATCAGATTTGGGTGTGAACAAGTTGGACATCCCATCCATGTTGGAAGGGATGGGTTAGGATTCCACAGCTCTGTTCTAAGTTGGTGCTGAACTCCTTCACGCTCTATGGTATTTTAGATTAGATTAGATTAGATAACTTACAGTGTGGAAACAGGCCCTTCGGCCCAACAAGTCCACACCGCCCCGCCGAAGCGCAACCCACCCATGCCCCTACATTTACCCCTTACCTAACACTACGGGCAATTTAGCATGGTTAATTCACCTAACCTGCACATCTTTGGACTGTGGGAGGAAACCGGAGCACCCGGAGGAAACCCACACAGACACGGGGAGAACGTGCAAACTCCACACAGTCAGTCGCCTGAGGCGGGAATTGAACCCAGGTCTCTGGCGCTGTGAGGCAGCAGTGCTAACCACTGTGCCACCGTGCCTTTGTTGCAGCTTTTCTTCACTGAGGATTTCTCTGGTCATACCAGGCTGCATTCTTTTATAGACTATCCCATCAAAGTTCTCTACGGAGTCCTCTTCAGCAAATTCTGCAAATGGCTTTACACTTCATTCAACTGGCACCGATGTTATCCTTGTCCCCCCACTCACTGTCTCAGGACACACACATTCCAGGAGAGATAATAGTAATGTCATTGGATTAGTCATCCAGAGAACCCAAACTAATGCACTGGAAACAAATTCAAGACCCACCATGGTAGCTGGTGGAGAATTGACATTGAATTAATGAAGTCTGGAGTAAAAGCCGTGGTAGTGGTGTCCATGAAATTATCACTGTTAGTTATCTGGTTTATTAATGTCCTTTATGGAAGGAAATCTGCCTTTCTTTGTCTACATATGACTCCAAACCTCCAGCTGTGTGACTGACTTTTAACTGCCCTCCCAAATGGCCCAGAAAGCCAATCAGTTCAAAGAAGCATTTCTGAATTTGCAAAGCTGATATCCCATGAAGGATTTTAAAAAGTCTGTCCTCTGATATAAAAATAGAAATTGCTGGAGAAACGTAGCAGGTCTGACAGCATCTATGGAGAGAAAGCAGAGTTGTCATTTCAAATCCATGACTCTTCATCAGAACAGTCACCGGATTTGAAATATAAACTGTTTTCTCTCCAGAGATGTCGAGTTTCTCCAGCAATTTCTGTTTTTGTTTCAGATCTCCATCATCCACATTGTTTTAAGCAATCCTCTGTTAAGCTGTGTCAGTAACTGAGTTCATGGATGTAAATGTGAAGCTGAATGAAAGTGTTGTATTTTCATCACTCTTGCAGTTCTTCCATTGCCTTAGCAGGATGCACCTTTTGGATTCCTTAAAGGAACAAGTACAAAGGTAAAGTTAGTGTGTAGAGAAGGGTAAGTAAGAAATGTATGTTCACACCACTATGCTTTTAACACAGCAGACACAGTAGAATGAAAGGGAAATGCAATGTGAATTGGAAGTTAAGGAAATGGTCATTTTAGCTATCAGCCCCACTCCTGGCCACATCCTCACTTGTTAGATTAGATTAGATTACTTACAGTCTGGAAACAGGTCGTTCAGCCCAACAAGTCCACACCGGCCCGCCGAAGCACAACCCACCCAGACCCATTCCCCTACATTTACCCCTTCACCTAACACTACGAGCAATTTAGCATGGTCAATTCACCTAACCTGCACATTTTGGACTGTGGGAGGAAACCGGAGCACCCGGAGGAAACCCACGCAGACACGGGGAGAATGTGCAAACTCCACACAGGCGCCTGAGGCGGGAATTGAACCCGGGTCTCTGGTGCTGTGAGGCAGTAATGCTAACCACTGTGTCACCGTGCCAACCATTATGGATAATGGCCACACCACGTCCTCCAGAGGGTTATGACTTGCACGTGTGTCTGTTTCCCTTCAATTGTGCACCACGTTCTGCAAAAGGAGGGTGACGTGTGTCCATGAGTGGTGAATGTGAAGAGTGACTTAATTGACAGAGATTGTTGGTCGGTGAGTAAAGGAGTTGTGGTGCAGTGACTGATACTTGTGGATATGACATTTGAAAATAGAATCACTAACTTTGAGTAGTCACTGAGTCATTGGGCTTTTTGCAGCACTGTATCCACATTCCTGGGGCTTGACTGCTGGCATTTACTGCTCAAGCAATCAGCTCGCACTACTTTTTGAACATAAATCCAGAGGGTCTCCTGCCACTCTACCCCCTAGCACGTCCCCCTGCTGAATACAGAGCATCTTTCCAATATTTCACCTCCTCATCCACTGCAGCACTCAAAATCGACTCACTCACACATTGTGTCATTCTCCACTACTTCCCAGGTCAGAGTCACTTCCTGCAGGACTGCCAACACTGACTCCAGTCACAACTTTCCTTACCATTAAAAAAAAGTACAGGCTGGCTTTTAATTGGTCCTAGCCAGGTAAGATTTGGCATTGATGTCCAGCCCATGGGTACCCTGGTTACCAGATTCTTAATGCAGCAATCATTCAAATGATTGGATGGTGGTGGTGGTGGTGGTGGTGGTGATGGTGGTGATGGTGGGTTCAATAGAATTGGTATGCTACCAACACTGCGGACATAATTAATAATTAATCTATTTTCTGAAGTTAATTTAGTTCCCATGAGCATGACATTCATATTCTAGCATGATCTCTTCTTCAACTCCTCTGACAATGTTGATGATTTTGATATCCAAACTTCGCATATCTTCTGGCATTTTGTAACCAACTGTAATTCTGCTTTGCAAACATCAAATTAATCTCCCTGGGATGGTGACAGACGTCAAATGTAAAGGAATTGTACACTCTTCTATGTTAACCTGCATGCAGCTTTGTCTAACATCTAGAAATTCCTTGACATTCTCCCAACTAGTTGTCAGAACAAACAATATAAACTTCAGGTTGAAATATAAAAGTGGCTCCTCCTGATTTTCAGCTGATGGCTCTGCTCAACGTGCGAGTCCAGCAGCAGATGCATCCTGCTGATTTGAGAACTGAAACTTCTTATACACCAATTACACCAAGCAGGTATGCATCCTGCAACTTCTCAATGCACCAATGCACCACTGTCACAACTATCCCACAGGCAAAGAGGCAATTGCCAGAAATGAAGGGAAAGCTGAAACTAAGTATTGCAGCTGATATGGAGGTGCCAGTATTGGACTGGGGTGGACAGGGTCAGAAGTCACACAACATCAGGTTAGAGTGCTGAAGATGAAGTCTTCTGACAAAGGAACAGCACTCTGAATATTTGTGATTTCAAATAAACCTGTAGGACTCTAACCCGGTGTTGTATGACTTTTGACCGAAGTATTTCAGATAAACACCTTTTTAAGTAGCTTCAGGAAGGTCAGGTTTTCAGAATGCAATCTCAGTTATGATAAGCTCCGACATAGCCACGCCAACCATTATCCAGGAACTGCTCTCTTTCAGTCTTAGTTTGGTGATTTCATACACACTCAGCTCCTCAATTAGACCTGTGGAGTGACCATTTCTGCACACACCTCAAACTCCAGGATAAACCATCAGTTTCAGTCCTGATGACATCATTGGAGCCTGATTTGCATACTTAATGTGCACCCTGCTGGCATGCAGCTGGTGTCTGACAGTCGGCCCGATCAGTGCTAATTTCTGACCTGCTGCGCTTTTCCAGCAACACATTTTCAGCTCTGATCTCCAGCATCTGCAGTCCTCACTTTCTCCTAGTTGATTTTAACCTACTGCGAATCCTCTTACAAGGATGCCTTCCTTGAAGAAGCTCTCTTCCTCCCTCTACAAAGATTTCAGTGAGTCCCTCTCTCACTGCACACCCCAGGTCATCTCCTCTGCCCAGAAGCTCTTCAGCCAAGTTCTCAAACAGACTCGCTACCACAGCCACATCTCCTTCCTCAGCACCTGCCTACGGAACCGACTGATCCCGCACGGACTCCGGACTACTTTCAGACCCACAACCCCCACCAACCCAACCTCCACTCGCGGCACCTTCCCCTTCAACTGCAAGAAATGCAAAACTTGCGCCCACACCTCCCCCCTTACTTCCCTCCAAGGCCTCAAGGGATCCTTCCATATCTGCCACAAATTCACCTGCACCTCCACACACATCATTTACTGCATCCGCTGCACCCGATGTGGCCTCCTCCATATTGGGGAGACAGGCTGCCTACTTGCGGAACGTTTCAGAGAACACCTTTGGGACACCCGGACCAACCAACCCAACCACCCCGTGGCTCAACACTTCAACTCCCCCTCCCACTCCACCAAGGACATGCAGGTCCTTGGACTCCTCCACCGCCAGACCATAGCAACACGACGGCTGGAGGAAGAGCGCCTCATCTTCCGCCTAGGAACCCTCCAACCACAAAGGATGAACTCAGATTTCTCCAGTTTCCTCATTTCCCCTCCCCCCACCTTGTCTCAGTCCCAACCCTTCCTAACCTGCAATCTTCTTCCTGACCTCTCCGCCTTCACCCCCACTCTGGCCTATCACCCTCACCTTATCACCCTCACCTTAACCTCCTTCCACCTATCGCATTTCCAATGCCCCTCCCCATAGTCCCTCCTCCCTACCTTTTATCTTAACCTGTTTGGCACACTTTCCTCATTCCTGAAGAAGGGCCCATGCTCGAAACGTTGACTCTCCTGCTCCTTGGATGCTGCCTGACCTGCTGCGCTTTTCCAGCAACACATTTTCAGCACTAATTTCTGCCAAGGGCAGAGAATTAAAATTGAATCCAAGGTGTCTGAAATAGTCTACCTGAGGCTGCCTGATTTTCTGACATCAGAATTCTCTGCTGAAATGTTTTTTGAATTGTTGCATTATCTTCAGAATCAATGCAGTATTTGTAGGGGAAATCCAAAGTGGCAAATGTAATGTAAAAATGGAACATTCAGCTTAGGAGAACATACAACAGGAGGTGGTCACTTAGCCCATTGAGCTGACTTTGCCATTCAGATCTGATTTTAGCCTCATCTCTACATTTTTATATACACCTGATAATGTTTTATTCCCTTGTTAATAAAGAATCTGTCCGCTACTGCCTTAAAAATATTTAAACATTCTGCATGCACTGCCTTAACAGGAAAAAAATTTCAAAGACTCACAATTCTCTGACATAAAAATATGTTTCCGCATCTCTTTTTAAATGAGTGACTCCTTATTTTTAAATGATGACTCCTGGTTCTAGGTGGAAGAAGGGAGCCTGGCGTAGAAACTGGTAGGGCTAGCTCAGCTTCAGGTCTACTCAATGTTTAGCCACAAGACTGACTTAGTTAAGTAAGCAATTCCCTTGTGAGGTAGCAGCCCTTGAGTGAGAGTTGGAGGGCAATTATGAAAGGTAACATTGACCAAAGTAAGAAGGCAAATGATCAAGAAGGAAAGAAGCCACCAAGATAAGGTAATTAGTGAGAGGGAAGTGACGTTGAGGTAATATGGTTAAGAAATAAGGAGGGGGTGGTGGTGCTGTTGGGATGTTGTGATAACAGTGGATTACTAAAGGAGCAAAATTGAAAAATGCAGGGAATTCTTTTATTCACTCATGGGATGTAGGGCGTTGCTGGCTGGCCAGCATTTTATTGCTGTCCCTAGTTGCAGTTCAGAATATCATAGAGAGCTGCCTTCTTGAATTGCTGTTGACCAACAATGCCATTAGGGAGCAAATTCCACGATTTTGACCCAGCAATGCTGAAGGAACTGCGATATATTTCCAAGTCAGGACGGTGATGGTTTGGAGGGGAACTTGCAGGTGATGGTGTTCTCATGTATCAGCTGCTCTGGTCTTTCCTTGGAAGTGGTCAAGAGTTTGGAAAGTGCTGTCTAAGGATTTTTGATGTATTTCACAGTGCATCATGTAGATAATAACTGCTGCTACTGAGAATTGATGGTGGAGGGAGTGGATGCTTGTGGATGTGGTGCCAATCGAGTGGGCTGTGTTGTCCTGGATGATGTCAAGCTTCTTGAGTATGCTTAGAGCCGCACCCATTCAGGCAAGTGGGAAGTATTCCACCACACTCCTGACTTGTGCGTTGTGGATTATGGACAGCCTTTGAGGATTCAGAAAGTGAGTTACTCACCACGTATTCCAAGCCTCTGACCCGCTCTTGTAGGCACTATGTTTATGTGGTGAGTCCAGTTGTGTTTTTAGTCAATGGCAATACCAAGGACATTGATAGTGGGGGATTCAGTGATGGTTACACCATTGAATGTCAAAGACAGGTGGTTAAATTGTCTCCTATTGGTAATAGTCAAAGCCTGGCATTTGTGTGGCACGAATGTTACTTGCCACTTGTCAGACCAGGCCTGAATATTGTCCAGATCTTGTTGCATTTGAAGATGGACTGCTTCACTTGTGAATGCTGCTGAACATTGGGAAATCACTGACAAACATCCCTACTTCTGACCTTATGATGAAGGAAAGGTCATTGATGAAGATGCTTGGGCCTAGGATACTACCCTGAGGAACTCCTGCAGAGATGTCCTGGAGCTGAACTGACTGACCTCCAAGAATCACAACCATTTTTCGGTAATGACTTCAACCACTAATTTCATTTTTGTAGGGCTCCTTGATGTTGCACTCTGTCATTCTCACCTCCTCCATGGAATTCAGCTCTTTTGTCATGTTTGAACCCAGGTTGTAATGAGGTCAGGAGCTGAGTGGCTATGGCGGAAGCCAAACTGAGATTCATTAAGCAGGTTATTTCTGAGCAAGTGCTGCTTTATAGCTCTGTTGATAGAGTCATAGAGATGTACAGCATGGAAACAGACCCTTCAGTCCAACCCATCTGTGCCGACCAGATGTCCCAACCCAATCTAGTCCACCTGCCAGCACCTGGCCCATACCCTTCCAAACACTTCCTATTCATATACCCATCCAGATGCCTTTTAAATGTTGCAATTGTACCATCTTCCACCAATTCCTCTAGCAGCTCATTCCATACATGTAAAACCCTCTGCGTGAAAACGTTGTCCCTTATGTCTCTTTTACGTCTTTCCCCTCTCACCATAAGCCTATGCCCTCTAGCTCTGGACTCTCTGACCCCAGGGATAAGGCTTTGTCTATATATCCTATGTATGCCCCTCATGATTTTTTTATAAACCTCGATAAGGTCACCCCTCAGCCTCCGACACTCCAGAGAAAACAGTCCCAGCTTGTTCAACCTCTCCCTATAGCTCAAATCCTCCAACCCTGGCAACATCCTTGTAAATCTTTTCCGAATCCTTTCAAATTTCACAATATCTTTCCGATAGTAGGGAGACCAGAATTGCATGCAATATTCCAACAGTGGCCAAACCAATGTCCTGAAAAGCCGCAACATGACCTCCAACTGCTGTACTCAATACTCTGACCAGTAAAGGAAAGCATACAAAATGCCTTCTTCACTATCCTATCTACCTGCGACTCCACTTTCAAAGAGCTATGAACCTGCACTCCAAGGTCTCTTTGTTCAGCAACACTCCCTAGGACCTTACCATTAAGCGTATAGGTCCGGTTAAGATTTGTTTTCCCAAAATGCAGCACCTCGCATTTATCTGAACTAAACTCCATCTGCCATTTCTCAGCCCACTGGTCCAGCTGATCAAGATCCCATTGTAATGTGCTGATGATTGCTTCCATCATTTTACTGGTAATCGATAGTGGACTGATGTGGTAATATTTGGCTAATTTGTTTTTTCAGTACATGCTTAGGCAACTTTTCACATTGTCAGGTAGATGCCAGTGTTGCAATTGTACTAGATCAGCTTGGCCAAGGGAGCAGCAAGTTCTAGAGCACAAATCTTCAGCACTATTGCCGTAATGTCGTCTGGCTTATAGTTTATGCAGTGTGCAGTACCTGTAACCATTTCTTGATATCATGGTGAGTGACTTGAATTGGCTGATGACCAGCATCTTTAATGCTGGGGACCACTGGAGGAGGTCAAGATAGATCATCTGTTCAGAATTTCATTACTGTGAATGTTTCAGCCTTACCTTTTGCACTGATGTGCAGCATTCTTCCAACATTGAGAATTGGGGATTTTTTTTAGCCTCCTTGTCCAATGAGTTGTTTAATTGTCCACCACTATTAATGACTGGATATAGCATGACTGCAGAGCTTAGACCTAATCTATTGGTTGTGGGTTCACTTAGCTCTGTCTGTCACTTGCTGCTTATGCTGTTTGGTATGCAAGTGGCCTGTTTGGTAGCTTCACCAGTTTGACCCCTCATTTTTTAGGGGTACCGAGTGCAGTTCCTAGCATCCCCTCTGCACTCTCCATTGAACCAGGGTTGATCTCCTGGCTTGATGGTAATGGTTGAGTGGGGGAATATGCTGAGCCATGAAGTTACAGATTGTGCTGGAGTACAATTCTGCTGCTGCCCCACAGTATATCATGCATACCCAGTCTTGAGTTGCTAGATCTATTTGACATCTGCCATTTAGCATGGGCATAGTGCCACACAACACGATGGAGGGTATTCTCAATGTATAGACAGGACTGTCATCTCCATAAGTACTTTGCGGTGGTTACTCTTACCGATACTAGCATGGACAGATGCATTTGCAGTTGGCAGATTGGTAAGGATGAGGTCATGTATGTTTTTCCCTCTTGTTGGTTCCCTTGCCACATGCTGCAGACCCAGTTTAGCAGCTGTGTCCTTTAAGACCCGACCAGCTCAATCAGTAGTGCTGTCACCAAGCCACTCTTCTTGGTGTACATTGAAATCACCCACCATTATGTGCCCTTGCCACCCTCAGTGTTTCCTCCTAGCATTGTTCAACGTTGAGGAGTACTGGTTCATTACCAGAGGGAGGGTGGTACATGGTAACCAGCAGAAGACTTCCTTGCCTATGTTTAACCTGAAGCCATGAGACTTCAGGGGGTCCAGAGTCAATCTGAGTCATTGCCTCCCTGTTGATTGAGAATCTATTGTAATTGGACAAAAAATGCCTGCATTCCAGGCCTTTCATTCAAACACAGAACATGTGGTAAAGTGGGAGATTTTTTACACCTCTGGATGAACCTTTACTGAGTTAAACTGTTAGCTCTATATTGAATGACAATGTAAGATCCTTACAATCACAAAAGCTTTGATAGCAGCTGTGTCCCTGCAAATGAGTTAACTATCACCTTCTCACATTTATTCCTTTGCCATTCATGCTGTGTGCTTTGCGCGACAGGATTAATATCTCACAATTATTTACACTTGCATCCCCTGCACAAAACCTTGAATTGGTCTGTTAATAACCTAGCAAGATCAATTTCAATTTGCATCACTGCTGTACTGCAGGGGGCAGGCTGATAACCCACAGTGGATTGACAGATTGATAAGGAGAAGACAGGAAAAATACATAAATCCAAACAGGGCAAATAGGGGAAAATACAGCACAAATTAAAATTTTTGTTTATAAGACCAGGTCTGGAATCCTTAACTGGAATCCTTAAGTCTGTACTGTGCAAATATTGCCTGTATTTCAGCTGTCTACCAAGTACATTTAACTGAGAGAGATTATTTCATTTGATATAAATAGTGCTACATTTGTTGCAATAAAGCCAGAGAAAATGCAAATAATTTAATCTTTTCTGTTTATGTAAAGGAAATTTAAGCTTCTTCCTTGTCATATTATGCTGAATCATTTGCTTGTCTTTATCACTGTATTCCAGATTGAGCGTGAAATATCACTATCAGTAATTGTGCCTAAAAAAAAACTTGTAGGCACACATTTTCTTTTAAAATAATTTCTGAAATAAATAGGACTGATGTGTACAGAATTTCATAAATAATGTAGTTTGAAATATGCAGAGGCACACATTCTAATCCCAGTTAAATCTCTCAAAATTCCTCCTTGTGGGGAGGTTGAAGCCTACGCATGATAAATATAAAATAATCACTAATAAATTCTATAAAGAACTTAGGAGAAACTTCTTCACTCAGAAATGTTAGAATGTGGAACTTGCATGGAGAAAGTGAAGTGAATAATGAGGCTTTATTTCAAGGAAAGCTATGCGAACATATAAAGAAGAAAAGGATAGAAGATCACGCAGATGGGATGAAATGCAATAGGATGGACAATCAGTTGAATGGAACATAAAGAGCATCTAGACTGATAAGGTTTCTTTCTAAGTAACTATCAAATTCAGATTTTAAACAACAAGTTTCTATTCTGCTTCAATCCTGGTTAATTAAAGCAAGTTCAACATTTTAACTGCCCTTTATGATTCAGTATGTACCCAATTTTAGATCCTCCTATTGTTATGAATGTAACACTTCCAGTGTTAACATCTTACAATGTTTGCCCTCCTGCCCACATTTCTTTGGAAACTTAATACACTTGCCACTCTCTAGTGCTCTGGAATAATTTCCCGTAATACCAAATATATGGTCAGGATCTTTGCTATTTCTTTCCTCAATTCACCCAATTCTTCAAACATAAGACATTAAGTCCCACAGTTTGAACAACTTCAACATTACCTCTCCTTGGATAGTAGTCTCCAATGTTTGCTCCACAGGACCTCCACAAATTCTACAGTTCTAATGCTCACTTATTCCAGAAAACTCGGGGGTTGCTTTAGTTCAGATTAGATTAGATTACTTACAGTGTGGAAACAGGCCCTTCGGCCCAACAAGTCCACACCGACCCGCCGAAGCGTAACCCACCCATACATTTACCCCTTTACCTAACACTACGGGCAATTTAGCATGGCCAATTCACCTGACTTGCACATCTTTGGAGTGTGGGAGGAAACCGGAGCACCCGGAGGAAACCCACGCAGACACGGGGAGAACGTGCAAACTCCACACAGTCAGTCGCCTGAGGCGGAAATTGAACCCGGGTCTCTGGCGCTGTGAGGCAGCAGTGCTAACCACTGTGCCACCGTGCCGCCCATTCAGTTGGCTGGATAGCTGATGCAGGGTGATAGTAATAGTGTGGGATCAATTCTTGCATGGGCTGAGGTTACCATGAAGGACTCTCCTTTTTGACCTTTCCCCTCAACCTGAGGCATAGTGACCCTCAGATTAAACCATCTCTCTCTCTCTCTTGCTAATGACCTGGTGAGGTTATGGTGCCTTATTCCATGAAAACTGAAACAAAGTAATTGTTTAGCATCTCAGTATTTCCTCACTCTCCAAGACAAACTTAGAAATGAAGAGATGTACAGCATGGAAACAGACCCTTCGGTCCAACTTGTCCATGCTGACCACATATCCTAAACTAATGTTGTTCCCATTTGTCAGCATTTGGCCCAAATCCCACTAAAGCCTTCCTATTCATACACCCATCCAGATGCTTCTTAAATATTGTTATTGTACCAGCCTCCACCAATCCCTCTGGCAGCTCATTCCATACTTGCACCACCCTCTGCATGAAAAAGTTGTCCCTTAGATCCTTTTTATATCTCTCCCCTTTCACTTTAAACTTACGGCCTCTAGCTTTGGACTCCTCTAACCTCAGAAAAGACCTCAGCTTTTCACCCTATCCACGTCCCTTGTGATTTTACAAACCTCTATAAGGTCACCCTTTAGCCTCGGATGCTCCAGGGAAAATAGCCCCAGCCTATTCAGCCTCTCCCTATAGCTCAAACCCTCCAAACCTGGCAACATCCTTATAGATCTTTTCTGTACCTTTTCAACATCTTTCTTGTAGCAGGGAAAGCAGAACTGAATTACTATTCAAAATATAACCTAACCAATGTCCTGTACAGTCGCAACATGACCTTCTAACTCCAATACTCAAAGCACTGACCAATAAAGGCAGGCAGACCAAATAATTTCTTCACTACCTTGTCTATCTGCAACATTCAAGGAACTATGAACCTGCACCACAAGGTCTCTTTGTTTGGCAATTCCCCAGGACTATCATTAAGCTCTTCATCTCTTAATTGTTCCACATTTATTTTTAGTAATATCTCACTGTTCCTTTTATAACTTTCCTGAATTCATTGTATCTGTGCTAGCGTCCGATTTGAGTAGGTCTTTGCTTGATCAAACAAGCCTTGAATCATGTAATTTTTGGTAAGCTGAGTTTTAGAGGTTGGAAATGAACCATGACACTTTGAGGCTTTAAAGGTGGATTATAGAATCAACCATTTCCAAAGCTAATTCAGCTAGTGAAAATCTACTGTTTGATATTGAAAACATCAACACCAGAAATGCATCAATATTGCAGTTACACCACTTAAGAACTGGGAATTGAGACCTCACCAATAATCTAAAAAAAGTCTAACATTACAAAATGCTTTATAAACAAGCACTTCTTGGTTGCAGTAAGCACAAAGCAGGGACCCCTGGTTTCAGTAGGCCCAATGCTGGGACACCTGGTTGCAATAGGCCCAAAGCATGGACTCCTGGCTGCAGTAGGCCCAAAGCAGGGACTCCTGGTTGCAGTGGACCCAAAGCAGGGACTCCTGGTTGCAGTGGGCCCAAAGCAGGGACTCCTGGTTGCAGTGGGCCCAAAGCAGGGACTCCTGGTTGCAGTGGGCCCAAAGCAGGGACTCCTGGTTGCAGTGGGCCCAAAGCAGGGACTCCTGGTTGCAGTGGGCCCAAAGCAGGGACTCCTGGTTGCAGTGGGCCCAAAGCAGGGACTCCTGGTTGCAGTGGGCCCAAAGCAGGGGCTCCTGGTTGCAGTAGGCTCAAAGCAGGGGCTCCTGTTGCAGTAGGCCCAATGCAGGGACGTCTGGTTATGGTGGGCCCAATGCAGGGACTTTCAGTAGCAGTGGGCCCAATTCAGGAACTCCTAGCAGTGGCTGCAGCGGCGGCATCGTGGTTTGCCTGGAGCCAGGACTCCTGCCGTCACTGAGGTGGTAGCGGAGCTGGGGACTCCTGGTTGTGGGGTTAATGTAGATTCAGGATGGGACATGGCATCAGCGTCATCGTTGGTGAGGTGAGTCAGGCGGAGATACAGTGCCTATGGAGTGGCGACTCCTATGTTGGTGGATCCAGTGCAAGCAGTGGAGGAGGGTGGCAGTGCCTGTGTCACTGGTGAGCCAGCTCAGGGCTCTCTTTCGCTTACACCTTTTTATCCTTTTTATTCTGAAACCATTCAAAATGGTGTCAGAGTGGGATGACTGTTGAAGCTTTTTGCTGTATTCTACTGTATAATTTGCTGTAAAACGCAAGTGACAATAAACAAATCATTCATTCAGTTGCTAAAAAGAACTGACCAGGATGGCACAGATCTCTTTTAAAGGAAATTGCTCAAATTTTCCTTCATCCATGAAAGAGCTGAGGGTGATGTATATTCATTGTTGAAGTAAAGATGTTGCAATGGGATAGTACTAATACATGCAGACAAATGTGTAAATGGTTGTATTAAACTGCTCCTGCAAGATAATCATTTCAAGTTATGGATTTAGTGTTGAAATGTGTGCCGTTGTGATAACATATCATGTAACCATCTTCCTGAAGTTCAAGCTTAAAGGGTTGAATCAATTCATGTAAAAGCCTTGAAGATAAGTGCTACAGTAAGCTGGCCTCAATTAATTCCCAAGTCTCCCTTTTTGCTGCATTCCTTGTAAAGTCAGGCATACAAACAGTCCCTTGAATGTCTTTGGATATTTCTGATGTCCTCATTTTCAAGATAGAGGGCTCGAAAATGATGAGTTTCAATGCAGCTGTCTCAGCTTGATTCAAATGTTCAAGTTTTATTTTACTCCAAGCAAGAAACACTAAAATAATTTAGAATTAAAAATTAATTTAAACTCAATTTTATCACGTTAATAACTTATTAACCATAGTAATAGACATAGCGCAAGATGGCTTAAAATGGCTTGGGAGATTTTCAACTTGTTACTCGTGCCCTGAAATTGACTCCTAGCCTACCCCCAGGGAATCATGTCACTGCACAGGAGACAAAACTGAAGAGGGAGAAATGAGGCTAGAGGCAGGTGACAAAGGAAATGGTCACCATTAAATTAAGTGTGAGTCTGCCAGATGTGGCTCAGTTTGTCAGGAAAAGTATCATTTGTAGGACTGCAGTGAAAACGTATGGCCTGTTTCCATACTGTAGGGAATCTAATCTAATCTAATCTAATCTAAGTAAATTGATCCTTTAAAGAGCCAGCACAGAAGGGTCATCTTGTCCATGCCAACTCAAAGACACCCAGAGTTCCTTTCTAATCCCATCTTCTTGCATACACCCCATAGTCTTGCAGCTTAAAGTACTTAAGGATGGGACATGGCATCAGCGTACTTTTTAAAGAAAGTTTTGGGTCTCTACCTCCACCACCAACTCAGACAGTGAATTCCAGACACCCACCACCCTCTGTTAAAAAGTTTTTACATCTAATCCTTCTGCTACTTAGCTTGAATCTATGACACCTGGTTTTTGAAATCTCTACTAATTGAAACAGGCTTCTCCTGTCTACTGTACTTCCACCACTAATAATTTTGTACACCTAATCATGTCACCCCTCAGTCTTCTCTATTCCAAGGAAATCAACACCAACCTCTCCAATCACTCCTTGGAGCTACAATTCTCTAGCCCTGGCAACATTTTAGTGAATCTTCTCCTAAGCAATTACATCCTTGCTGTAATATGGTGACCAGGGGCAGCACAATGGCTCAGTGGTTAGCACTGCTGCCTCACAGTGCTGGGGACTTGGGTTCAATTCCAACCTCAGGCAAGTGTCTGTGTGGAGTTCTCCCTGTGTCTGAGTGGGTTTCTGCTGGATGCTCTGGTTTCCTCCCACGGTCCAAAAACGTGCAGGTTAGGTGAATTGGCCATGCTAAATTGCCCATAGTGTTAGGTGAAGGGGTAAATGTAGGGGAATGGATCTGAGTGGGTTGCACTTTGGCGGGTCGGTGTGGACTTGTTGGACTGAAGGGCCTGTTTCCACACTGTAAGTAATCTAATCTACATCAGTTGTGGCCTCACCAGTGTCTTATACAAGTTATGCCTACTTTTGTATTCTGTACCTCTGTCAATGAAGGAGACCTTGGTAAGGTGCCTTCTTACCACCTTATCAAGCTATACGACTACCTTTACAGATCTGTGCATAGACACAACAGGAAAAATAACCTGCTTTTGTGCTGTACGTACCCTGTAATTCTGCGGTCGAACTCTCACCTGAGTCACAACATTCAGGTTTCAATCCTAGCCCTGGCTTGAGCACAAAGAGGAACATTGACATTCCACTGCAGGGAGTGGAGGAGGGGGCTACACTGTCAGAGATGCCTTCTTTCAGATAAGAAGGTAGAATGAGGCCCCATCATTCTCCCAGGTGAAATGTGAAAGTTTTCATGGCATCAGTTTAAAGAAGATCAGGAGAGATATTTCTGGCCAATACTTATCGCTCAATCTATATCACAAAAACAGATTGTCTGAGAGGACCACATTGCTATTCATGGGACTTCTCAGTCGCTGTCTTTGATACACTGCAACAGTAGCTACATTTCAAAAATTATTTCATTGAGTTGTATAAAGTGATGTTTAATAGCAAGTCTTTTTTTTTTACAAGTATTAGGCTAGCAAGGTCACTATTGGTATGGCACAGTGGCTTAGTTAGCACTGCTGCCTCACTGTGCCAGGGATCCAGGTTCGGTTTCACCCTCGGGTAACTGTCTGTGTGGAGTTTGCATATTCTTCCCATGTCTGTGTGGGTTTCCTCCCACAGTCCAAAGATGTGTAGGTTAGGTGGATTGGCCATGCTAAATTGCCCATAGTGTTCAGGGATATGTGGGTTAGCTACGGGTAATGTGGGGTAAGTCTGAGGTGGGATGCTTTTCAGGGGGTCTGAATGGCCTACCTCCACACTATAGAGATTCTATGATTCCAGGACAGTACAACCGCCCAAGATAACCTATGGGCCAGGTGAAACTCTTGTCTCAATGATCTTTACTGCTGTCAGCTTTTATTGAAGCAATAGAGACTGCACACGCCCTGTTGGTTACAATAACTTCTGTATCCCAATGGTGGCATAAAGAAGTAATTTTGACTGTGAAATTTGTAGCCACTCTGTAGCTCCTCTGAATCAAGCAATCTTCCTGTGACTAACTTCAGGCAAGTTAAGATACTTTGGGCAGGTGAGGAGATGCATCGGGAACATGGCACAAGGTTCCACCACATTTTAACTCCCTATCCATGCCACCCACATTAGCCAAGGGAGTTCAAGTTAACCCTGATAGTTGGTAAAAAAAAGATAAATTGGAAAATTGCAGCTGGATGTTTTGAAGGGCAGAGGGGAAAAAAATTGTGTCAGTGTCTCAGATTGGAAATCTCTTCTTACCGGTTCATCACTCAAAACAAAACCCACTCTGTCATCAGAGGAAATCACCAAGAAGTAATTTTTAAAATTTTATTTTCTAACAGCTTAAGTGGCACAGAGCGGTAATATTTATGTTTATACATTAATTACTGGAAAGTCTTTTAGCAATGTTGTATCAAACAATTTGCTAAAGCTGGGGAAAAGGCAAGTCTCAAAAGGCATGTTTCAAAACCGAAATGTTGCTGATTCACAGAAAGGCTTGAAGAAATTCTACCACAAGGTCACCGCCAAGTTGAAGATTTCTCCACTTTAAATATATTCTTTTATAGCCATTTTTCTTCCTAGTTGTTGATTTTTAAATCATATAAAATCGTATTTCAGCAGTAATGCAAAATTACTAAGTTGGCCTCAGTGAAAACAAAATAATACGTCCTAAACAACTCTTTCCAACTGACTTCACTTATTATCTGTCTTTACCTATCCTGTTACTTCCCTATTTTTTTCTACCTTTAAAAAACAGCCTTAAGACCACTTGTCTCACTTCCTTTTGGGTCAACCAAGCATTTTCATGCATCTGATGAAGGGCTTAAAACCCGAAACATCGAATTTCCTGCTCCTCGGATGCTGCCTGACCTGCTGTGCTTTTCCAGCACCACACTCCCTCGACTCTGATCTCTAGCATCTGCAGTCCTCACTTTTTCTATTTTCATGCATCTATTTGTGAAGTGCATTGTTAAAAATTTCCTATGTTGTGTAACATTTGTGCAAGCTGTGGACTGTGAATTGAAGTGTCACCATAGGCACTGTAGCTTTAAAACTATTCCTGTCTCCTGTTTTGCTGATAAATGCAAAGATTCAGCTAATGTTAATTGCATCGCCCATACTGCGGCATTAATGAGCAGAATGGCGCCATGCAGCTGTTAAAACCATTAAAGCTGCATGACTCTCTCTCTCTTTAATTTCAGGAGCATGCCGTAAAATAATGAGCTCCCAAAGGGAGGAAAAACACAATGGTGTTGTATTTGTGCATTGATTGATCAGACATGTGCCAGTTAAATGGAAGAAAGCATAAGTTTCTATGAGAAAGCTGATTAAAAAGGAAGTAATATTTTTGACATGTCAGGTGTTAAGGCATTTCAGGTAGTCTCCCTGAAGCAGTCACTGCAAAACTTGTACTTCACTATTTTCAGCTCCAACTGATTTTGTCTTGTCGCCAGGGGTAACTGAAGCCAACCATTCAGATTCAAAATTTAAATTGTTTTTATTGAGCACATTAACAAGCAGAAATAGTAGAGTAATGGTGAACCGGTAGTGACTGGAACAGAAAACGATAACCAAACTACCTGACACGTAAGACCATACTACAGCTTTTGTGTAGATTTCCCTGAAAGAGTGTTATGGCTTTGCGATTATAAAACAGTTGTCTTCATACTCGCTGAAGTCACATTCAGCTGACCTTGCCAGATTTGATGAGTGCAGCCTAATTAATTATGCATCACGAGCTCTCAGCCTGTATTGGTTCAGTCAGCATGAGCTTCCTGGCAACTCTTAAAGGTTACAATTGCTATTTAAATGGACAATTTAATTCTTCCTGGACACAGAGCTTGTACTGGCTTGATAAGGATAGAGCAACTAAGAGATAGTGAGGACTGCAGATGCTGGAGAAGTCAGAGTCAATAAAGTGTGGTGCTGGAAAAAGCACAGCAGGTCATGCAGAGCGAGAGAGTTGATGTTTCAGGCATAACCCTTCATCAGGACTGCAGAGCATCTTGCTTTGCTGGGTATTTGGTTCAGGGGGGCTGGGGCGTGTGCCAAGTCTTGGGAGGAGCGTATCAGCAAAGTGAGGCAGAAACTGGGCAGATGGAAACTACGGTCGCTCTCCATCGCGGGAAAAAACCTGGTCATCAGGTGTGAGGCACTGTCATTGCTGTTATACGTGGCACAGGTCTGGCCTATTCCCAGAACCTGTGCCGCTGCAGTCACCCGAGCCATCTTCCAGTTTATATGGAGGTCAAAGATGGACCGGGTCCGAAGGGACTCGCTGTACAAAGATCTGGGCAACGGGGGAAAAAAATTCCCCCAATGCCACCCTGACCCTGATGGCCACCTTTGTGTGTGGCTGCATCAAGCTGTGCGTGGATCCCCGGTACGCAAACACCAAGTGTCACTACGTACTGAGGTTCTACCTGTCCCCAGTGTTGCGAAGGATGGGCCTGGCCTCGCTGCCGCGAAACGCTCCGAGTAGTTGGACCGTTCTGTATCACCTGCCCTTCGTGGAGAAGTTTATGAAGAAAAACACCTTTGACCACAAGTCCAGTAGGAAGTGGTCAGCACGTAGTGTCCTTGAGACCCTTCGGGAAAAGGAGAGGGCGGATCCTATCGAGCGGTTCCCTGAGCAGACTGTCAAAAGCCATTTGGCAGAATGCCTCATCGCCAGAACTTTCCAACAAGCACCAAGACATGGCTTGGCTGGTGGTGAGAAGGGCTCTGCCTGTGAGATCCTTTATACACGCCCGGACTCTCAGCCGCACCGCACGCTACCCTCGAAGCAGCTGCGGGGGGGAACGAGACTGTCACACACCTCCTTCTGGAATGTGCCTACGCAGAAGAAGTCTGGAGAGGAATGCAGTGGTGTTTGTTGAGGTTCGTCCCGAGCAGCGCCGTGACGCGGGACTCCGTGCTCTACGGTCTGTTCCCCAGGACGCACACCGAGACGAACATCAACTGTGCCTAGAGGATCATCAACTCGGTGAAGGACGCTCTCTGGGTGTTCCGAAACCTGCTGATCTTCCAGCTGAAGGAGTTGACCCCGACTGAGTGTTGCAGACTGGCACATTCCAAGGTCCAGGACTACGTGTTGAGGGACGCGCTGAAGCTTGGGGCAGCTGCCGCCAAGGCACGGTGGGAAAAGACCATCGTGTAACATCTGCCTGCCTAAGGAGAACAGGGGACCCATGGGCTCTGCTGACACCTCAGCTAAATAGATGGACATATGATTGATAAATGTACAGACCTGTATATAAAAATAATAAATTCTGATCTCTGTATGTAAATGTTTACGTATGTATGGCATGACCAACTGTACAGACCATCAAATTATTTTATGAATAAAGTATATTTTTGAAATAAAAAAAAAATCTTGCTTTGCTAATGTTCCCAGCCTGGGGCATGAACCAAAATCCTTGGGATGACGTAGCACAGATACGATATGGAATTCAGGAAAAACGTGAGACCAGAATGAAAAGCAAAGTTAAGGTTAGCTAATATTTCCCTGTACCTGATAAAATAGGCAAATAAGGCATGCCTGAAATAATTCCCTTCCACTCCATCAAACTGCAGTTTGATTTCATGTTAAATCGGGTATTTCCTTACTTCACATGAATACCCACTGTTTATTACTAATATTTACCCGGAACGCCTTATTCACTGAAATTTGAAAAGCAAACCCCAACAACAAACTTTATAACATAACTTATCTTCATGATAAATAATCATATACTCATGCAAAAGTTAAGAAGGAGATTCTTCATGTTTTGATTCTAATTCTTTCTGCAATCCATAGTCTCCCAAAACTTCAAAACAATGACTCTGCATGCAGGAGAAATTGGAGCAATAGAAGAGGAGACAAATTCAAAATGGAGTCAGTTTGAATAAGTCACATTGAACATCATGGCTGCAGAGACGGGAAATGACAGCTGAAGTGGGAGGCCTTCCTGAACTTCATAACAGGTGTTATCCTGAGAACATAGAACATATTGGCGCGCAGAGCTAGTCGGGAATGTAAGTGATTGATATTTGAGTGGGTGTGTTCTAGACCCCAGGCCTCCCTCCCATCCTCCTCCTCTAACCTAACTTTAAAGTCCACAGGTAAGCTACTCAGTGTTCTTGTTTTGGAGATGAAGTGTAGAGTAATGGCAGCGCAGGCAGTGGAATGTTCCTCCTGCAGGATGTTTGAGGTAGGGGTGACCACCGATACTCCTGCCGACTTCATCTGCAGGAAATGCAGTCAGATCCTGCTCCTCACAGAATGAGTTAGGGAACTGGAACTGGAGTTGGATGAACTGAGGATTATTTGAGAGGCTGAGAGGGTGATAGATAGAAGCTACAGGGACATAGTTATGCCAGAGAACAGAGGTAGCTGGTTAACAGTTAGAGGTGAGAAGGGGAGGAAGCAGGCAGTGCAGGGATCCCCTGTGGTCGTTCCCCTCAACAATAAGTTTACCACTTTGGATACTGTTGGGGGGGACGGCCTAGCAGGGGTAAGCTGCAGTGACCAGGTCTCTGGCACGAGGTCTGGCTCTGAGACTCTGAAGGGAAAGGGGGAGAGGAGGAGAGCGCTAGTTATAGGAGACTCTATAGTTAGAGGGACAGACAGGTGGTTCTGTGGACATGGGTGAGACTCTCGGATGGTTTGTTGCCTCCCGGGTGCCAGGGTCCGAGACGTCTCGGACCGTGTCTTCAGAATCCTTAAGGGGGAGGGTGTGCAGCCAGAAGTCGTGGTGCACGTTGGCACCAACGACATAGGTAGGAAGAGGTGTGGGGAGGTCATTCAGGAGCTCAGGGAGTTAGGCTGGAAGCTAAAAGCTAGGACGGACAGAGTCGCCATCTCTGGGTTGTTGCCGGTGCCACGTGACAGTGAGGCAAGGAATAGGGAGAGAGTGCAGTTAAACACATGGCTGCAAGGATGGTGTAGGAGGGAGGGCTTCAGGTATTTGGACAATTGGACTGCATTCTGGGGAAGGTGGGACCTGTACAAGCAGGACGGGTTGCACCTGAAGCAGAAGGGCACCAATATCCTGGGAGGTAGGTTTGCTAGCACTCTTCGGGGGGGGGTTAAACTAATTTGGCAGGGGGATGGGATCCAGCAAGTAGGCTAGCTGTATGTCAGGATGTCCAAGAATGTAGGGAGGCTGTGGAGAAGGTAGCACTGACAGGGAGTACTTGCGGACACAGAGATGGGCTCAAATGTGTACACTTCAATGCAAGGAGTATCAGAAATAAGGTGGGTGAACTTAAGGCGTGGATCGGTACCTGGGACTACGATGTTGTGGCCATCACTGAAACGTGGATAGAAGAGGGACAGGAATGGTTGTTGGAGGTTCCTGGTTACAGATGTTTCAGTAAGATTAGGGAGGGTGGTAAAAAAGGAGGGGGGGGGGTGGCGTTGCTAATTAGAAATGGTATAACGGCTGCAGAAAGGCAGTTCGAGGGGGATCTGCCTTTAGAGGTAGTATGGGCTGAAGTCAGAAATAGGAAAGGTGCAGTCACCTTGTTGGGTGTTTACTATAGGCCCCCCAATAGCAGCAGAGATGTGGAGAAACAGATTGGGAAACAGATTTTGGAAAAGTGCAGAAGCCACAGGGTAGTAGTCATGGGCGATTTCAACTTCCCAAACATTGATTGGAAGCTCTTTAGATCAAGTAGATTGGATGGGTCGGTGTTTGTGCAGTGTGCACAGGAAGCTTTCCGAACTCAGTATGTAGATTGGCCGACCAGAGGGGAGGCCATATTGGATTTGGTACTTGGTAACGAACCGGGACAAGTGATGGGCTTATTAGTGGGTGAACATTTTGGTGATGGTGACCACAATTCTGTGACTTTCACCTTGGTTATGGAGAGAGATAGGTGCGTGCAACAGGGTAGGTTTTACAATTGGGGGAAGGGTAAATACGATGCTGTAAGATTGGATCTGAGGAGCATAAATTGGGAGCATAGGCTGTCAGGGAAGGATGTCATGGAAATGTGGAACTTTTTAAAGGAACAGATACGACGTGTCCTTGATATGTATGTACCTGTCAGGCAGGAAAGAGATGGTCGTGTGAGGGAACCTTGGTTGACGAGGGAGGTTGAATGTCTTGTAAAGAGGAAGAAGGAGGCTTACATAAGGTTGAGGAAACAAGGTTCAGACAGAGCATTGGAGGGATACAGGATTGCCAGAAGGGAGATGAAGAAAGGGATTAGGAGAGCCAAGAGAGGGCATGAAAAATCTTTGGCGGATAGGATCAAGGATAACCCCAAGGCATTTTATGCGTATGTGAGAAACATGAGAATGACGAGAACGAGGGTAGGTCCGATCAAGGACAGTAGTGGGAGACTGTGTATTGAGTCGGAAGAGATAAGTGAGGTCTTGAATGAGTACTTTTCTTCAGTATTTACAAACGAGAGGGACCGTATTGTTGAAGAGGAGACTGTGAAGTGGACTGGTAAGCTAGAGGAGATACTTGTTAGGAAGGAAGATGTGTTGGACATTTTGAATAACTTGAGGATAGACAAGTCCCCCGGGCCTGACGGGATATATCCTAGGATTATGTGGGAAGCAAGAGAGGAAATTGCAGAACCATTGGCAATGATCTTTTCGTCTTCACTGTCAACAGGGGTGGTACCAGGGGACTGGAGAGTGGCGAATGTTGTGCCCCTGTTCAAAAAAGGGAATAGGGATAACCCCGGGAATTACAGGCCAGTTAGTCTTACTTCGGTGGTAGGCAAAGTAATAGAAAGGGTACTGAGGGATAGCATTTATGAGTATCTGGAAAGACACTGCTTGATTAGGGACAGCCAGCACGGGTTTGTGAAGGGTAGGTCTTGCCTTACAAGTTTTATTGAATTTTTTGAGGAGGTGACCAAGCATGTGGATGAGGGTAGAGCAGTGGATATAGTGTATATGGATTTTAGTAAGGCATTTGATAAGGTTCCCCATGGTAGGCTTATGCGAAAAGTCAGGAGGCATGGGATAGAGGGAAATTTGGCCAGTTGGATAGAGAACTGGCTAACCGGTCGAAGTCAGAGAGTGGTGGTAGATGGTAAATATTCAGCCTGGAGCCCAGTTACAAGTGGAGTTCCGCAGGGATCAGTTCTGGGTCCTCTGCTGTTTGCAATTTTTATTAATGACTTGGAAGAGGGAGTCGAAGGGTGGGTCAGTAAATTTGCAGATGATACGAAGATTGGTGGAATTGTGGATAGTGAGGAGGGTTGTTGTCGGCTGCAAAGGGACTTAGATATGATGCAGAGCTGGGCTGAGGAGTGGCAGATGGAGTTCAACCCTGCCAAGTGTGAGGTTGTCCATTTTGGAAAGACAAATAAGAATGCGGAATACAGGGTTAATGGTAGGGTTCTTAGTAAGGTGGAGGAGCAGAGTGTCTTGGGGTCTATGTTCATAGATCTTTGAAAGTTGCCACTCAGGTGGATAGAGCTTGTAAGAAGGCCTATGGTGTATTAGCGTTCATTAGCAGAGGGATTGAATTCAAGAGTCGTGAAGTGATGTTACAGCTGTACAGGACTTTGGTTAGGCCACATTTGGAGTACTGTGTGCAGTTCTGGTCGCCTCACTTTAGGAAAGATGTGGAAGCTTTGGAGAGGGTGCAGAGAAGATTTACCAGGATGTTGCCTGGAATGGAGAATAGGTCGTACGAGAATAGGTTGAGCGTGCTAGGCCTTTTCTCATTGGAACAGAGAAGGATGAGGAGTGACTTGATAGAGGTGTATAAGATGATCAGGGGAATAGATAGAGTAGACAATCAGAAACTTTTTCCCCGGGTACAAGAGAGTGTTACAAGGGGACATAATTTTAAGGTGAAGGGTGGAAGGTATAGGGGAGATGTCAGGGGTAGGTTCTTTACCCAGAGAGTGGTGGGGGCATGGAATGCGTTGCCTGTGGGAGTGGCAGAGTCAGAATCATTGGCGAACTTTAAGTGGCAATTGGATAGGTACATGGATGGGTGCTTAAGCTAGGACAAATGTTCGGCACAACATCATGGGCCGAAGGGCCTGTTCTGTGCTGTATTGTTCTATGTTCTATGTTCTATGTTCTATAGAAAAGTACAGCACAGAACAGGCCCTTTGGCCCATGATGTTCTGCCGAGGTTTAATCCTAATGTAAAATAGAGTAACTTAACCTATGCACCCCTCAACTCACTGTTATCCTTGTGCATGTACAGCAGTTGCTTACATGTCCCTTCTTAGAGATCCTTTCTTCCCTTATTTATGACCTGGAAAAAACAAAAGATAGACTCTGTTTTTTGCCTTCTGGATGCTAGATGGATCAAAGGGAAGCATCGCATAGAAAGACACACAATATGGCGAGGCTTAACTGCTATCTGAAATATCCTAGTATGTCACTCAAGGGGCAACAGGAAGGTGGAAAGAATGCTGGCCTTAGAGGCTTCACACATAGCCCATAAAGAAATACTTTATAACAATGTGGCCAGTTAGATTCCCGCCTCAGGTGACTGTCTGTGTGGAGTTTGCATGTTCTCCCCGTGTCTGCGTGGGTTAGGAAGGTGGTGCTGAGTTCGAGGGTTGGGACTGAGACAAGGTGGGGGGAGGGGAAATGAGGAAACTGGAGAAATCTGAGTTCATCCTTTGTGGTTGGAGGGTTCCTAGGCGGAAGATGAGGCGCTCTTCCTCCAGCCGTCGTGTTGCTATGGTCTGGCGGTGGAGGAGTCCAAGGACCTGCATGTCCTTGGTGGAGTGGGAGGGGAGTTGAAGTGTTGAGCCACGGGGTGGTTGGGTTGGTTGGTCTGGGTGTCCCAGAGGTGTTCTCTGAAACGTTCCACAAGTAGGCGGCCTGTCTCCCCAATATAGAGGAGGCCACATCGGATGCAGCGGATGCAATAAATGATGTGTGTGGAGGTGCAGGTGAATTTGTGGCGAATATGGAAGGATCCCTTGGAGCCTTGGAGGGAAGTAAGGGGGGGGAGGTGTGGGCACAAGTTTTGCATTTCTTGCGGTTTCTGGCGATGAGGAGTCCAAGGACCTGCATGTCCTTGGTGGAGTGGAAGGGGGAGTCGAAGTGTTGAGCCACTTCAGGCAATGGAGGAGTCCAAGGACTCCTAACCTAACTTGCAATCTTCTTCCTGACCTCTCCGCCCCCACCCCCACCCCCACTCCGGCCTATCACCCTCACCTTAACCTCCTTCCACCTATCGCATTTCTAACGCCCCTCCCCCAAGTCCCTCCTCCCTACCTTTTATCTTAGCCTGCTTGGCACACCCTCCTCATTCCTGAAGAAGGGCTCATGCCCGAAACGTCGACTCTCCTGCTCCTTGGATGCTGCCTGACCTGCTGCGCTTTTCCAGCAACACATTTTCAGCTTCCCAGAATCCTGCCACTTTTATTGGAATTAAGTTCTGCTGTCAATTGATGCCCTTAAATCACCAAGTAATGACCATTTCAAGACCTGTTGTTGTCCAACGAATACATCGTCATCTTCAACAGAAAATTCCCACAGAAGAATTCTATTTGGTGACCTATCCAATTTCCGCAGGTTTTGCCCATTCAAAGGTGGTTTCAAATGAAGTCAGTAATCTTAAAAACAAAGATTTTGTTTCTTCATTAAATGATAAATCCAGAGTAAAAACAAATTGCTTCAGCAACACAATGCAATTGCCTTTTTTAGATCACAGCTGGTGTTCCACATTACCGTTTAATTCTGACATTAGCTAAGTCACTTGTGGGGTATTAATGATGAACTTGTGAACTTATAAAGATATTCTTGTCTAAACTCAGCATTTTGTGAGTGCATCTCATCCACATCTCTGTTACAGGTTGTATTTAGTCCAACCATAAATTGATTGTAAAATTAGCATATTCAAAGTCTCAATATTGACCTCAATCAGACCTAACTTGCAAGGTATACAGAGCACTGATCCATCAGGAATTCCTGGCCATAGGTCCAAAGATAAAGACTTAAGGTGGAATCTTGAGGTTTGAGTGACATGGGTGATGTTGAGCTGTGTGGCAGAATTGGAAGATAATTGCAGCAAGGCGCAACTTGATGTTGAGATCATCTTTTATGTGACGCGGTGAGATTCTCACCAGGCAGTGTTGATTTGTCAATTGACAGTGATTATTGCTTGTAAAGAACATTGTTAACAGCCCAACTCGCCTCATTAATGAAGAAGGGACTCAAAAAGGGTCACTGGACTCATGCTGCCAGACCTGCTGAGTAGCTCCAGCAACTTCTGTTTCACTTCATTAATATTCAGTCTCCCAACTTATCAAACTTGCCAAACAAGCTCGACCGTTGTGAAATCTTGACAAGGAAACCAGGGTGAGCACCTGGTAGATTCAGCTCACTGCCTGCTCCAAGCAAACTCCATTTCGGAATCCGGGCACGCCCCATGTGCACAGAACACTTTGGACTCCGTGTTCAAAAACATTGGCATCTGACATGTCCCAGTCTTTAAGAACATTCACGGCCCATCTCCAATCCACCTGCAGCAGTAGTACTCCTGCACTTCAATTCTGCACCTGAAGCCACATCAGCAATTGTCATTGTAAAGCTGCAGCAAGTATATTGGGCTCAAGGACACACACTCATCTCACTGACTAGACCAGACTGCATCTCTGGGCTGTTCACTTGCTGCAATTGTGTTCACTCACTCTGAGCCTACCTTGATACTCACAGCATCCCATTCTTTCATTGCCTTCCCTTGCCTTTTTCAGCTTTGCCCCCTAAACCAGAGATACCCGATTCATATTAAAATGGTCTTTAACCAAGTTGAGGGGAATAGCCTTGACTCGGGGGTCCGAGCAAACTGAGTCAAGGGAAGTTTCAGTTAGCAGCTCAGGCCCTGCTTGAGGTGGTCAGAGACAGGATCCTCTGTGCCTGAGGGGCGAGGGGCCAAAAGACTGACAGCACACCAGCAATCTTACTCTTTCCGCACTTATGTGGGCTGTTTTCCTCACAGAGTGAGAGACAAGCAAGTAATATAGAAGAAGAAACTGAGAGATACAGCTGTTACTGTTGGTGCAGAGATGGAAATGTCCAACGTGAGACAGTAGGTAGCCCAGACATTGGCAGTGTCAGGAGTTGGGGTGAGTGACAACGAATGAGAGAAGATATTGCTGACAACAGCGAGACTGGCGGAGCATGAGCAATGGTGGTAAATAAGTACAGCAGCAGAGGTAGAATGAGTGTGGGGTATTAGAGAGAAGGTGGTGGTATTTACCTTGGCGGACTGGAGAAGGATATTGTCCTTTCCTCCTCCAGCACTCGGTAGTCCTGCAGCCGGTTGAGCTGACACGAGTGACATGAGCGGAAACCTCAGACCAGATTTGATGCACTGCGTCCTGCAGAAGGGGTAGGTTCCACAGCGGCACCCTCTCATCCAGAGGTACCTCCAAATTCCAGCCCTCAATGTGGGATACAATTCCCCCCCTCCCTCTACATCCTGTCCAGGGCAAATGTCAGGGACTGTGCAGGGTAGCTCCAAACTGCCAGTGCTGGTCTGGGTGCACAAGGGGCTTTTAAAAACGTCAAGGGCATAAATGATACCGGTGAATTCTGGGATATCCTGAACGGAGACTTGTTCTGGGAATGGTACCTGGAAAGGTGAGGTGTAATTTGGACATAGGGGCACCATCAGGGCAGAGGAGGTAATTAATGAGATGGGTTCAGTAGGATGTGGTAGGACAATCCATGAGGCTTTGCAGGAAACAAACCTCCAAATACTTGATAAAACTCAGACTTAGCCAAAAAAAAAAGCTTAATCTGGCCCTTTCATTTTGAAAATCTAGCTGAATTATTCTGGCTGGATCTGCAATGTTTCAGTTTGTCATGTAAGTATCCAAAAGCCACACTGACCTTGACAGCCATGGGCAGTGATGTGCATTAACAGCAGCCTCTGCTGTGAAATGTCAGCATAGGAGTTAGCTATTTCACCCCTTCAGCTTGCTCTGGCATTCAGTGATTACAGTAACCTGTGTCAGAATTCTATATACCCATCTTTGCCTCCTACCTCATATTACCTCTAGTTAACCAAAATCTATCAATCCCAGTTTTAAAATTAACAATAAAACTACCGGTGAAATAAGTTTGTCAAATCTGGTTCATTTCTTCCTCTTAGCAAGAAGGCTCAGACATTGTTCCTCCAAGGCAGGAGATCACTCCATGAAATGTAGGCCTCCTGCTTAGTCCCCTGCTCCTCTTTTCATTGTTTTCCAGTGATTTCTGTTTCCTCCTCTCTTTCTTGCTATTCTCCCTTGTCCTCCAGTGCCAACAACAGCCCCACCTGACCATCCATGATTGCAGCACACGTGTTCGGAAGGCAGCCAAACAGACGTGTCTCAGCAAACAGGCCACAAAACCCAGACTCAAATTAACGAGTATCTAAGCGAACTTCATGGATTCCCCCTTCATATAATTCTCCTAACGTCACTAAATTTTGAAGATGTTTGTTGCATGAGCAGTTGACTATCAGAAAAGTGTTCTATAGCGAGCATAGGATCCTGATTTAAATGTATTAACGAAAGACCTTATCATTTGATCATGAGCACCATTCCGTTTCGGTAGACACAACAGTACAAAGTCTAAAATGCTATAATGGGATCCTTGATGTCCACCACCAAATTATCATTTCGTGAGTGAGGTCTTATGTTCAAGTAGTTCTCTAATAAAGAAGGATTAAAGTTTACATTCTCCCGCCAGCATGATCTGCTGGTGAAAAGGAGAGTATGATATTCCCCAGTTATCCTTTCCAATAGCCTCCTACCTATCTGGGGGTCTCTTTACAATTTTACAATGGGACTGAGGAGTTTTAATTTGGGCACCCTGGCTCCAAGTAAGATCTTGAAACAGCCAATCATTGGTCACATAAGGCTGGTTTCTTGCATGATTCTCATTTTCAGGCTGACAGGAAGCATTCAGCAGTGGAATGGAAGCCCCAACAGCGATCTTGCTCAGCTTTCTGACAGGGTGTGTGGGCACCTTTATCAATGGCGTTCTTTCAGCATTGCCTCCTCCCGCACTCTCCCACCTATCTTCACCAACCTACAAACTCTGCCCACACAGGTACTGCCCCTACCTAGCTTTTCCATCAACACTCCCATCCCCACCTGTGCTCAACGTTCTCCTTTCCTGTCCCCACCCAAATATCACCTCACCTATTGCCTTGTGTACTCCCCTCACATCCCACTTGGTCAGCAGCAGAATGAGCACAGACAGATTCCCATGACGGAGTGAGCACGGAGCGATTTCCGTGACAGTGAGAGCAGGGAGTGATTCCCATCACGGAGTGAGCATGGAGTGATTATCGTGATGGAGTGAGCACGGAGCGATTTCCGTGATGGAGTGAGCACGGAACAATTCCCGTGACAGAGTGAGCACGGACCAATTCCCATGACAGAGTGAGCACGGAGCGATTTCCGTGACAGAGTGAGCACGGAGCGATTTCCATGATGGAGTGATCACGGAGCGATTTCCATGACAGAGTGAGCAGGGAGTGATCCCCACGATGGAGTGAGCACGGAGCAATTTCCGTGACAGAGTGAGCACAGACCAATTCCCATGACGGAGTGAGCACGAGCTGACTCCCCGTGAAGGAGTGAGCATGGATCCATTCCCGTGACAGGGTAAGCACAGGCCGATTCCAATAACAGAGTGAGCATGGATCGACTCCTGTGACAGAGCGAGCATGAGCCAATTCCCATGACAGCGAGCACGGAGCGATTCCCGTGACAGATTATGCACGGACATATTCCCGTGACAGATTATGCACGGACCGATTCCCGTGACAGATTGTGCACGGACATATTACCGTGACAGAGCGAGCACGGACCGATTCCCGTGACGGAGTGAACATGGACCGCTTCCTGTGACGGAGTGTGCACGGACTGATTCCCGCAATGGAGTGTGCACAGACTGATTCCCATGATGGAGTGAACACGGACCGCTTCCCGTGACGGAGTGAGCACGGACTGATTCCCGTGACGGAGTGAACACGGACCGCTTCCCGTGACGGAGTGAGCACGGACCGATTCCCGCGATGGAGTGAACACAGACCAATTCCTGTGACGGAGTGAACACAGACCAATTCCCGTGAAGGAGTGAGCACGGAGAGATTCCCGTGACGGATGGATTCCCGGGACGGAGTGAGCACGGACCGATTCCTGCGACAGAATGAGCACGGACCGATTCCCGTGATGGGGTGTGCATGGACCGATTCCCGTGGCGGAGTGAACACGGACTGATTCCCGTGGCGGAGTGAACACGGAACGATCCCAGTGATGGGGTGTGCATGGACCGATTCCTGTGGCGGAGTGAACACGGACCAATTCCCGTGGCGGAATGAACACGGACCGATTCCCGTGATGGAGTGAACTTGGACTGATTCCCGTGGCGGAGTGAACACGGAATGATCCCCGTGATGGAGTGAGCACGGACTGATTCCTGAGAAGGAGTGAGCACGGACTGATTCCCGTGTCAGAGCGAGTGGGCCCATTCCCACAGTGGCGAGTGAGCCATGGAAGGAGACTAGCACGAGGCAGCAGCATGACCTTATGCTCTGGGCTCAGAGGGCATAGACCGGAACATAAGTACTTATGGTCACTTGTTATCATTCTGGACTTGTTCAACTGTTCCCATGTTAGTCTATGTGTTTTTTACTCTGTAACTACATTTAAAGGTGTCTGTACCTCGTGCTCTGTAGCTAAGATGGCGCTGAAAAGCGACATTATAAATTTTTCCCTGCACTCATTGCAGTGCTGTGATAATAAAGGCTATTCCATTCCTAGGCTTCGACTCTGGAACACCAACCCTGGGAGCTGTTTATAGTCCCAGTCTTGTCCACTACAGCTTCTGACACTGCTGGCTCGGAGAACCACTGGCCAATCGAGTTTGGAGCATGAGGGAGTGGTGTAAATCCTGCCTGAAGCCAATTAATAATCCTAGCAGGGATGTGTTCTCCTCCAATTCTTCAGATAGTCGGTTGAAAATCCTCACCATCCAAAAGGTCCTGGCCAAAAATACTGCCTAATGTAGCATATTTGTTTTTCCTCGATCATTAATGATATTTAAATTTTTATGAATTATAAACTGCAGTAAGCTCAAGTCAGATTTCGAGAATCCATTTTTACCTTAAATGGAAGCAATAAGCATTTCCACTCGCCCACCACTGGATATTTTTACATGATTTTTACGAAAGGGCAAAACGGTTTCAATAAAATCTGTCTGTTATAATCAGCGTGATCTAATGAGCTCCAACACGCAAAATATTATAAAACAATTTACAGTTATGTTTCATACAGGACCAGAATTGTTTCTGTTGAGTAATCTGATCAAAATTACTGGTGTGGAAAATCAAAGTTTGCAGTTAACCTATGCATTAATTAGCCTAGGAGTGACTTGAGATTCAAAGTGTCGGTTTCCTTAGCAATGTAATTCCTCAACCAATCAGTACATATATATTTTTAATTCCATTACTGAACTTGATTGGAACTGACAAAAGGCGAAATAAACAATTAGTTTAAATATAGATGCTGTTTGATCTTGCATTTTAATTAGAGAAAGAGAGCTATTTGCTAAAATCTTGTTTTACCCACTACTGTGCTTCAAGGTCCCAGCAGCAAGACACATCCTCCTAATTTCCTTTTTTAATGTCAGAAGAGGAAATTGGTGTACTAGTTGCACCCAGTGGAGATAATAAGATGGATCTGATTGCTTCCACTGGGACCAGCTTCAGTTAACTGCAAAAGTGAATGTCAAGCAAATGAAACTGAACTGCAGTCTCACCTTGAACTACCTGTTCATCTCAGCAAATTCAACTGGTGATAGCAGAGAACTACTCCATTTTCCTAAATGCAGCATCTAATGGTGCTGAATCTTGACAAGTGATCACTCATCACTTAACAATCTATTTCAAAAACAGTCCTTTACCCCTTCAGAAAAACATGGCCCAAGTAGTTTCACAAAAGCATAAGCAGGTAATGATTAGCTCAGAGCCAAATAAATGAATATTAGGAAATACTGGCACAGTTTTGAAAGAATGACAACTTGATTGGAACGGGGCTTGGTAATAACTTTGAAAGCGGAGGAAGCAGTAACCAAATAGTGCAAACCAGTTACAATATCAGGGCCAGGAAATAGCATCAAGAGTACAAGAGGTGGACCCAATGGGAGGTTGTACATGAAGTTGGCGAGGCCTCTTCTGGATTACTTGTCCAGTTCTGGTCGCCCAGTTATAGGAAAGATACTATTAAGCTGGAGAGAGTTCAGGAGAGACTGACCAAGACATTGCCAGGTAGGGAGGATTTGAGTTATAAAGAAAGGCTGGACACTTTTCACTGGATCATAGGAGATTGAGGGCTGACCTTACAGGGGCTTTTTAAATCATGAGGGCTGTAGACAGGGTTAATGGTTGGTGGCCTTTTCCCGAGGCTGGGGGATTTCAAGACTAGGGGACACATTTTTAAGGTGAGAGGAGAGAGATTTAAAAACAATATGAGGGACAATTTTTTTACAGAGGATGGTTCGCATGTGGAATGAACTTCCTGAGGAAGTGGTGGACGTGCACAATTACAGCGTTTATAGGACACTTAGAAAAGTACATAAATAGGAAAGGTTTGGGGGGATATTGGCCAGGAAAAGGCAGGGGGGACTAGTTTAGTTTGGGATTATGTTCCGTATGAACTGGTTGGACAAAAAGGTCTGTTTCCATGCTGTATGAAACATGAGAGACATGAGAAGAGCAGGAAATTGATGTGAGTTCAAGGCTATTGCAAGGATAGTCCTTGAGGCAAGTTTCACTTGGTGGATAAAGATGCAGCATAGTAAAAGCAACATAGTAGTTACACTAAATATTATTGACAAAGGCCTTCATGAGCTTCATACGTGTGAGCTGGAGAATAGGGAGGGGAAAGGGGAGGTTGAGATGGTTGCAGTTGTGAAATTAAGTTGTATATCACCTTTGCATTCTAGTATGATCCTCAGGATAGTGAATAATTTTGACAGTGGACAGAAAAGCTAAATGATATATGATATGGTCTGGCCTGATCTGGTGACAGATCGTTAAACCAGTTATGTTCCAAATATGCTCAAATCTGTTGGACTTTAAGAAGAAAATGTGGGAGCCATAACAGGGTAAGGTGGAAGAGAGTAGGTGTTTTACTGGGGGAAGGCCATCTATCCCTGAGATGCATAAATAATTAAACAGATTGACAGCTGCAGGATGGATGCAAGAAACTGTTCTTGTCTCAGATTGAGAAAGTGGGATGAAAGATGATTGATATAGTAAGGTTGGAACATGTTGATGAATATGGGGGGGAAAGACAAGGTCGCAAAATCGGAGGAATTAATGGCAAGGTGAGTCGAGAAAAAGTCTGAAATCACAAGGAAGTTTAAATCATAAGATCATATGACATAGGAGCAGAAATTAGGCCATTCAGCCTGTCAAATCTGCTCCACCATTCAATCATGACTGATAAGTCTCTCAAGGAGAAAGTGAGGACTGCAGATGCTGGAGATCAGAGCTGAAAATGTGTTGCTGGAAAAGCGCATCAGGTCAGGCAGCATCCAAGGAGCAGGAGAATCGACGTTTCGGGCATGAGCCCTTCTTCAGGAAAGGATTCCTGAAGAAGGGCTCATGCCCGAAACGTCGATTCTCCTGCTCCTTGGATGCTGCCTGACCTGCTGTGCTTTTCCAGCAACACATTTTCAGCTCTGATAAGTCTCTCAACCCCATTCTCCCGTTTTCTCCCCATAACCATTGATCCCCTTTACAATCACGAATCTATCTATCTCTGTCTTAAGCATACTCAATGACCTGGCCTCCACAGCCTTCTGTGGCAATGAATTCCACTGCTCACTGCTCTCTGGCTGAAGAGGTTTCTCCATATCTCTGCCCGAAAAGGACTTCCCTTTACTCAAATACACATCCATTGGTTCTCCAAAGCCAATGCTACAAATAATATTCTTTAAAAACAACTCTAACAAGTTTGTCAAACACGATTTCCCTTTCATAAATCCAAGCCGAGTCTGTCAAATTCTTTCAGCATTCTTTTCTAAATGTCCAGCTATCACATCCTTTGTAATAGATTTTAACACTTTTCTAACTACTGACATCAAACTGACAGGTCTGTAGTTCCTTATTCTGTGCTTTTCCCCCTTAAACAGCGGGGTTACATTTGCTACAGTCTGTATGAACCTTTGCAGAATCTATAGAGTTTTGAACAATAACACTTATCTCCCTCACAACAACAATTTGGGATGAAGCTCATCTGGTCCAGGGGCTTTATCCACTTTCAATCCAGTCAACTTTTCAAATACTGAATATTTACTAATACTAATTACTTTTAGCTCCCCAGTTTCACAAGATCTTTGGTCACCAGTATTTCTGGGAGATTTTGTGTATCTGCTTCTGTGAAGACAGAGACAAAATAGCAGCTTATTTCACTGCCATTTCCCCATACTCCACCATAAATTATCTTGTCCCATCTCTAATGGGCTCATTTTTGTCCTATCCAATCTTTTCCTTTCATATACCTACAGAAATGTTTTTGTCCATCCTCATGTTCCTTGCTAGTTTACATTCATATTTCTTTTCTCGGTTTCTTAATCAGGCTTTATCCTCCTTTGCTGGATTCCAAATTGCTCCCAATCTTAGGCTTACCATTTTTGCGTACATATAGCTCACTTCCTTCTGATACAATGCAATCTTTAACTTCTTTCTTGAATCACGGTTAATACACCTTTACTTTTGGGTGGATGTACAGTAATGTATGTCTGCTATGGATAGTGCAGTATGTCTTTAAATATTAGCCATAGCTTGTCTGCTGCTCTCCCAACATGGTCTTCTCTACATCAGGCAGACCAAACATAAACTTAGGGAACGGATCGCTGAGCATCACAGGTTGCAGGTGCCGACCAGACCTCACAGTCACCGCCTATTTAATTCCCCTTCCCACTCTCTTTCTGACATGACCATTCTTGGCCTCCTCCATTGCCACCACGAACCAAACTGCAAATTGGAGGAACAATACCTCATCTTCTGCCTGGAAAACCTACAGCCTGGAGGACTCAACAATCAGTTCTCTATTTGCAAATAACCTCCCTTCCCATCCCCTGGCTCCCTTCCTAGCCCCTCCCGCTCCCTTCCACCAACCAGATTCATTCCTCCCACTGACCAATCAGATTGTACCCTCAACCAACCTTCACCTATCCCCACTTCACCACCCTGCCCCCATGCCACCCCCTTTATCTGCAGCTCCCTCTACACTCACCCCCAGTCCTGAAGAAGGGTTACACCTGAAACATAGACTTCTCCACCTCCTGATGCTGCCTGGCTTGAAGTGGGGATAGGTGAAGGCAGGTTGAAGGTACAATCTGATTGGTCAGTGGGAGGAATGAATCCGGTTGGTGTAAGGTAGGGGTGGAAGGGAGCGGGAAGGGCTGGGAAGAGAGTCAGGGGATGGGATGGGAGGTTATTTGAAATTAAGAGTACTCATTATTGAGTCCTCCAGGCTGTAGGCTTCCCAGCCTCCTGTTTGTCTACTTTGGATTTCAGTGTCTGCAGGTTTTTGTCTCTAAAATTGTCAGAGTGTGCACCATATGAATGCTGTGCATGAGATCTTGAATGAGTTGTTGATAAGTGAGTGCTGGGAGTCTGATGAACTGAGCAGCGTCTAAGATGAGTGCTGCAGCTCATGACTTTTGAAGTTGCATTCACTGACCTTTACAACTCATATGTGGTCATTGCATTGCTTGTGGCACCATACCCAGATTGCCTTTCACTCATCTCCACTTACCTGTTCCCACTGTTTTCTGAATGAATTTTTGGAAGGTCTCCTGGTCCCTGTGGATACTGAACCATCGTTCACCCATCAAGGCTTCCAGTACATCATGCAAAAAGCTTTGGAACTGCTTTCTGTCATGTCGTTACTTTATTCAAGGCTTCCCAGGTCAGATTCACAACTGGCTGTAGCCACAAGAAAGCTCCTCTTTAAAAGATGCAGGCTGGCTTTAAGGGATGGGAGGACCTTTGGGCCCCCACTGATCCATGTAGCCAATGAACAGTGTGTTGAGCTGTAGCTGCAAGCATCAATCTTCCAAATGAGCTGGCAGCTCCAAGTTGGAGTGCTGCCTGCATTAGATTAAACAGGAGTGAGTTAATCACGCATCATGATTCCTTTGCATATTTTCATGAGCTATCCAAGTTAAGAACCCTATCTCAAATAGAAATGCATCATTGCTCATCTGTCTACGTAAAGCAGTACTGCTAAAATTGTGGCTTCTTCAGGGTGATTTTCAAATATAGTCCTTGATTCATACAATATTTTAAACCCAAGCAGTGTACACCTAACAAATTAGATTCCTGCATTCTCACATTCTGTCTGACTCAATTCTCCAGCTCTCTGTACAACATCCAGCCCTGCATGCAATGAAATTTATCAGGATTACTATTGGCCTCACTAACGGAAATGGTTGCCCCTTAGAAATATGTAGTTTCACAGATTCATACAGAAAATGTCAACCCTTCGAGTCTGCACCGATATGCCCCCCCACTAAAGGTGCACTCATCCCAATTTCCTGCACTTGTCCTATATCCCTATATATGTTTTTTTCCCCAAATCTCCTGCATTTTACCCTAAAACTCTGGCCTCTTCATTTCATAGAATGCCTACAGCATGGAAGCAGGCTAATCAGCCCAAATAACCTTATAACCCTGCATTTCTCATGGCCAATCCACCTAACCAACAAGCCCCTGCACACTACAGGCAAATTAGCATGATCTAATCTGCACATCTTTGGACTGTGGGAGGAAACCCACACAAACACCAAGAGAATGTGCAGACTCCACACAGGCAGTCATCTGAGGCTGGAATTGAACTCATATCCCTGGAGCTGTGAGGTAGCAGTGCTAACCACTGAGCCACCATGTCACCTCTTGTAATTGGCCAAGGGAAACAACTGCTCTCTATTCACCCTGTCTATACTCTTCATAATCCTATACATCTCATTCATGTTCCCTTCAGTCTTTTCTGCTCTAGAGAAAGCCAAGAGAAAGTGAGGTCTGCAGCTGCTGGAGATCAGAGTCGGGAGTGTGTTGCTGGAAAAGCGCAGCAGGTCAGGCAGCATCCGAGGAGCATGAAAATCGATGTTTCAGGCTAGAGCCTTTCAGGATGAAGGGCTTTGGCCCGAAACGTCAATTGTCCTGCTTCTCAGATGCTGCCTGGCCTACTGTGTTTTTCCAGCAACACACTTTCGACTCTAGAGAAAACCATCCAAGCCAATCTAGTCTCTCTTTATAGCTAAATTTCTCCATCCCAGCATCATTCTGGTGAACGTCCTCTGTCCCGCCTTTACTGCAATCATAACCCCCCCCCACCCCCGAAGTGCACAATATACGCCAGCTGTGGCCTAGCCAGTGCTATGTACAACTCCAACAATACCTCCTTGTGCTTATATGTTCTGCTACAACCAATGAAAGCAGGTTTCCCATATGATACCTTTCTTCTTCCAAAATGCATGCATGGCAGGCCTGAAAATAAATATGTAACAAAGGCAGCGGTTCCTGCCGGGCCACTGTCTCACTAACAGCCAGCAATGTAATTGGGTCAACTACATTGCACAGATTCAAATGTTAAAGCCAACTTATGCCACTGGGTGTCAGCACATCCAAGTCAAAAAGGATTGATTTCTCTATAAATTTATCACGTCCAATCTGACAATCTTTCAACAGGACGTAACCTGATTAGGTTTGTGTCCATGTCAGAAAATTTAAACACTTATGCCTTTAACAAGTCATACTGATTAACAATGGTCAATCAGATTTTGTAGAACCATGTTTATATGAAGAATTGATTTGGAAAACACCCTTTGTTGTAACAACAGCATTCTGTTTCTTTACCTTTCAATTATTTGGTGAATCAAAATAATTTTGCTGAATATAAAAGTCAAATTTGTTTCCATTCATTTATTAAGTGCAATTTAATGAAAATACATATGCACGAGTGAATACTTTTCCAAGTAACTTGGAAGAGCCCAGTTAAGACACACTATAACTGTATGCCACTTTTCACAACTTCACCAAGAACACTTCACAGGCAATGAAGTAGTTTTGAAGTGTCGAAATGAAATGTAAAGAAACAGAGCTGCCAATTTGCAGAAAGCAAAATTTGTCTACTCAAATAGCAATGGAATAAGTGTCAAATTAGACTGCTTTAGTGGTGTAGACTGAGGAATAAATCCTGGCTGAGACACTGGAAGATTTCACTTGCTTCTTTTGGAATACTACCACAGTATCTTTTAGATCTACTTAAGAGGGTAGGTAGGACCTTAGTTTAACCATTCATCTGGAAGACGGAACTTCCATTTGTATGACAGCTTCCTCTTTACAGCAGTTGAGTGTCAACAGAGAATATATAGCACAAGTCTCCGGAGTGGGGCTTAGAACCCAGCATCTTCTGATTCAGAGGTAATAGTACTGCTACTAAGTAAAGGCTGGCACTTTAAAGGAATTCAATGCAAGTGGTGCTTGCCGTGGATTCTTTATTGTTAAAGCAGTCTAGAACATTGTGAGCAGCAGCAGACCTCATGGTAACTCAAACTGTCAGACTCGCTCAGACTTTCTGAGCTTGTTAATAAATCTCAAATAAGAGCAGAAAATGCTGAAAACTCTTATTAAGTCTGGAAGCATCTGTCGACTGAGAAACAGGGTTAATATTTCAGGTCAGTGGCTGTTCATTAGAATTGGTAAAAATTAGAAATGGAATAGGTTTTGAGCAAGTGAAAGACGAGGAGGAGTGTGAGAAAGACTAAAAGTGCTTGACTTGGGTTCTTTATTACTAAAGCATTAAGAAACACTGAGAGCAGGAGCAGATCTCACAGTATTTCAAAGTGTCATTTAAATAGAAATAGACATACAGAAAAGGGATCAAGGGAAATTAATTAAACACCATTCATAAATTGATGCTCTTAATTAGCAACAGAGCTCAGAGAATTGCACCTATTCCTCAAGAATAGGAGAGTGGGAAAAGATATGAACCTTATTTTTAAAATGATGAAAACCATGAACAATGTATTTCATCTGGCACTATTAAAGAATGATGAGACCATCAGAAAAGAAAATTTGTTGTTTATTTAGTATTTTTCAGTACCACTGGGCATTTCAAAGCACTTTATAGCCAATAAATTAATATTTGAAATTCAGTCACTGCTTGTCATGGGGGAAATGTGGCAGCTAACTTGCACACCATGATTCCCACAAATGGCAATATATGAGATCTTTGTGATCATGATTGAGAGACAAATATTGGTCAGGACACCTGTTCTTCAAAATGATTTCATCAAAGCTTTTACATTCACCTGAAGAGTTCCATCTGAAAGAAGGACACTCTTTATTACACAAACTGTTGGCCTTGTCAATTTCAAAAAGTGTAGTCCTGGAAAAGCACAGCGGGAATGATGAAGGGCTTATGCCCGAAATAGCGACTCTCCTGCTCCTCGGATGCTGCCTGACCTGCTGTGCTTTTCCAGTGTCACACTTCTAACTTTGACTCTGCAGCATCTGCAGTCCTCACTTTCTTCCTGTCAATCAACTCATGGAGTAGAACTCGTAATCAGCGCTGTGTGATTCAGAGTCAGCAACACTGCCAAATTGAGCCACAGCCAGGTCAAGCTGGGGGCAGAATTACACTCCTCCGTTAATGAAATGTTTCTTTTAGTGAAATCTTGCAGTGGGAAGTTACAGCAGGGGATTGAAGGAATCCCCATGGAATTTCAGAGTCAGCACCAGATAGATCAAAGTTATATATCACCAATCAGACCAAGAAAGCCAACTGGATGTGGACATCAATTGATTTATTTCAGACTTTCTGAGCTTGTTATCTCAAATAAGAGCGGAATATGCTGAAAATTCTCATTAAGTCTGGAAGCACTTGAAAACAACTTGAACAACTCTTCTCATCAATTTAGAAGAGAGAGAAATAGAATTGATATTTCAGGCTAATGGCTGTTCATCAGAACTGGAACAAATTAGAAATGTAATAGGCTTTAGATGCTGAAAGAAGGGGAATGGGTAGCGTTGGATAAAGAATAAAAAGCAAGATCTGATGGGGTGGGGTGAGGGGAAGGGAAGGTCAATGCCAAAGGTCAATGCCAAAAGGTCTCCTGTTGCAAAACTAAAAGGAGTGGCAATGAAGCAAATTAGAAAGCAACTCATTAGACTGGAGGAGGCATGAACCTGTATAGCTTCCATCCAAAAGCACAAAAAAAGGGAAATAAGAGAACAAGAGGGAGTGGAAGTAAGGCAAATGAGCCCATCAAGTCCACTCTGCCATTCAATTATGGCTGATGGGCATTTCAACTCCACTTCCCCACACTCATAATTCCATAGCCCATAGCCCATAATTCCTTGCGAGATCAAGAATATATTAGTCTCTGCCTTGAAAGCATTCAACAAGAGGGGAAACAAACAAATTAACAAAGAAAAACAAAAGAAAATGAGGCAGAGGTAGCAATCTAAAATTGTTGAAATTAATGTTGTATTTGGAGTGCTGTGAAGTACATAACAGAAAGAGAAGGTGTTTTTACATGAGCTGGTGCTTATCTTCTTTGGAATATTGTAGCAGGCTGAAATTGCAGACAGAGAGAGCGCAGAGCGGACGGTTGAAGATGGCAGATGACTGGAAACTCAGGGTCATATGTAGTAAGGTGAAGGAGACCACATTGTGAGCACAGTAAAATTATTAGAACATAGAACACTCAACAGTACAGCACAGTACAGGCCCTTCAGCCAACCTTTTATCCTACTCTAAGATCAAACTAACCTACATACCCATGTGTCTACCCAATGTCCCTAATGTATTTGACTCTACGACCACTGCTGGCAATGCATTCCATGCACCCACCACTGTCTGTGTAAAGAACCTACCTCCTGACATCTCCCCTATACCTTCCTCCAATCACCTTAAAATTATGCCCCCTCGTGACAGCCATTTCTGCCCTGGGGAAAAGTCTCTGACTATTCACTCTATCTATGCCTCTCATCATCTTGTACACCTCTATCAAATTAGAAAGAAATACAAGTAATGCTGCTTCAATTCGTGAAGGATATTGGAAAGGGAGGAGGCAACTGGAGGTAAAATAGTTGGTATTGCATCTTGGATTTACATGGAAAGCTGTTATAGCAATGAAAAGACTGTTGGAGATAACGGAGAGATGGACCAGAATGTCACAAATATTTTCAACATTTTCTGTTTTTATTTCAGGTTGACAACAAGATGAATTGTAGATTCCATTGTTAAGGATGAGATTTCAAAATTCTTGTAAGTGTAGGGTTGGATTAGAACAAGTCAGCATGGAATTAGTAAGGGGAGGTCGTGCCTGACAAACCTATTAGAATTCTTTGAAGAGGTGACAAGTAGGTTAGACCGGGGAAACCCAGTGGATGTTATCTACCTAGACTTCCAAAAGGCCTTTGATAAGGTGCCTCATGGGAGACTGCTGAGTAAGGTGAGGGCCAATGGTATTTGAGGTGAGCTCCTAGAATGGATTGAGGATTGGCTGCCTGACAGAAGGCAAAGAGTTGGGATTAAAGGTTCTTTTTCAGAATGGCAGCTAGTGATAAGTGGTGTCCTACAGGGTTCAGTGTTGGGGCCACAGCTGTTCACTTTATGTATTAATGATCTGGATGAAGAGACTGAGGGCATTCTGGTGAAGTTCACCGAAGATACAAAGTTAGGTGGACAGGCAGGTAGTACTGAGGAGGTGGGGAGGTTGCAGAAAGATTTAGACAGTTTAGGAGTATGGTCCAGGAAATGGCTAATGAAATTCAACATGAGCAAATGCGAGGTCTTGCACTTTGGAAAAAGGAATACAGGCATGGACTATTTTCTAAACGGTGAGAAAATTCATAAAGCCAAAGTACAAAAGGATCTGGGAGTGCTAGTCCAGGATTCTCTAAAGGTGGACTTGCAGACTGAGTCTGTGGTTAAGAAAGCAAATGTAATGTTGTTATTTATCTCAAGAGGGTTAGAATGTAAAAGCAACAATGTGCTACTGAGACTTTATAAGGTCTAGTTGGGTCCCATTTAGAATACTGTGTCCAGTTTTGGGCCCCACACCTCAGGAAGAACATAGTGGCACTGGAGCGTGTCCAGCGGAGATTCACACGGATGATCCCTGGAATGGTCGGTCTAACATAGGATAAACAGCTAAGGATCCTGGGATTGTATTCATTAGAGTTTAGAATTTTGAGGAGAGATCTAATAAGGTAAGCTGCCATTCTGAAAAAGAAACTTATAAGATAATGCATGGCTTAGAAAGGGTTGACACTGGGAATTTGTTTCCATTAGGTGAGGAGACTGGCACTCGTGGGCACAGCCTTAGAATTAGAGGGGGTCAATTTAGAATGGAAATGAGGAGACATTTCTTCAGCCAGAGAGTTGTGGGCCTGTGGAATTCATTGCCACAGAGTGCAGTGGAGGCCGGGACGTTAAATGCTTTCAAGGCAGAGACTAATATATTCTTGATCTCGCAAGGAATTATGGGCTATGGGGAGACTGTGGGGAAGTGGAGTTGAAATGCCCATCAGCCATAATTGAATGGCAAAGTGGACTTGATGGGCTGAATGGCCTTACTTCCACTCTTATGTCTTGTGGTCTTATGGTCATGTGGTGAAGTGGGCACATAGCTCTGAGCCTGAGGATTTGTGTTCAAATGCCACTCCAGGACTTAATGTTCAATGAAGGTGTGTTCTTGGTTTGGCCAAACAGGTTGATTACCATCCTGTGCATTGTTCCAACATGCCAATGGCAGGCAGTGTGAGTCTCCTGGTCAGCCATTCTCTAGATCTCAGCCCAGAGAAAGGCTGAACCATATGACAAGAGGTCGGTTTTTTGAGCATATCCAAGACTGAGACATACAGATTTTTAATCTGTAAAGCTAACAAGAGAAGAGGCAGGAAAGTGCAGTTGAGGATTATCAGATCAGCCATGCCTACTTCTGTTTCTATATTTTATGGTCTCATAAAACAGAGAGGGTTATTGATAGGAAGGGCACTTGACAGCCTCATTCCTGATGAAGGGCTTTTGCTGAAACATTGATTTTCCTGCTCCTCGGATGCTGCCTCACCTGCTGTGCTTTTCCAGCACCACACTCTCAACTCTTAATCTCCAGCATCTGCAGTCCTCACTTTCGCCTGTCTAATTGTAAAACCAAGTCCAACACATTGTTGGCACCAAGTGATCAACCAGCATAATGGTGCCTCTAAATAAAACAGGAAAAATTTAAAAAAAATTCGGATTTCTAACATTTGCAATATTTTTCCCTTAAAGCTCAAGTTTGGAGCCAGCTAAATGCTTTTTTCTGAATGACTTTATTTTCTCATAAAGTATAAATACAATAGAAACTGGAAATCTGAAACAATACAGAGAATAGTGGAGAAACTCAACAGGTCTGTCAATATCTGCAGAGACAGAAACAGAGTTAATGTTTTGGGTTTTTTCTTCAGATCCTATCTTCTCTTCTGTTTTTTTTTGACCTTGATGGTGTCACACCATGGTCTTGAACTTTTAACATGGTTTCTGAATTATGAAAGCAAACTGTTTCACTTCAATTGTAATCACAGAACAGGAAGTATGATTATAGATTGCTAACCCTCAGGTGGGACCAGAGTTTAAATTCCAATACAGCAGCAGGTATATAGAAAAATGTTATCAGTAATTATTCCTTTTAAAGGCATCATATATCCGGTTAAGGTCAGTTTTAAGGTCATTATGATTAGCATGGGGATAAATTAGAAAATAAATGATGATTCATCAAAAACAACAGGGGAGGATTGAATATACTGAAAAAAAGGGAAGGTGAAAAAAATCTGTCATATGTAACAAGTTGCTATGATCTGGAAAGCACTGCCTGTCTGATCTGTGGAAGAAGAACAAATAATACCTTTCAAAACTGGAATTGAATATACAGTTCAAAAAGAAAAAAAATTGCCAGGTTATGAAGAAAGAGCAGGGATGTGAGATTGTTTGGACAACTCATTCAAAGAGTTGGCACAAAATACTTAACTATCTCCTCTTGCGCTTTGTGGTTCTATGACAGTACATTGTAACATCATAAGACCATAAGAAATAGGAACAAGAGTAGGCTGTTTGACTCCTTGAGCCTGCTCTGCCCTTCAGTAAGATCATGGCTGATCCAATATTCTTTATGTCCACTTTCCTGCATTTCCCCACAACCTTTGATTTCCCTACTGATCAAGAATCTGTCTATCTCAGCCTTAAAAATTGCACAAGGACTCTGACCCCTCCAGCTCTTTGTGGTAATGTATCCCAAAAACTCGCAACCCTCAGAAAAGATATTCTCCTTATCTCAGTTGAAATTGGCATCCCTTTATTCTGAGGCTATGCCCTTAGACTAGACTATCCCAAGAGGGGAAACATCCTCTCAGCACTGACCCTGTCAAGCACCTTAAGAATCCTATGTGTTTCATTGAGATCATCTCTCCTTCTCTAAACTCTAGTTAGTAGAGTGCCAAACATGGCCACATCAAGGTCCTTCCCCAAAATTCAATTCCCATGACCACTCAGCAAACTGGAAAAAAAATGACTAATGTCAGATCTTGGAGACCAGGTTTCTCAGAGGTATTGGTTTGACAAGGGCAATTAAGAGATGTAATTGCAATTATACATTTTTGATTTGCCACCATTTAAGACCCTTAAGTGATCAATAAACAACCTCAACTCACTACAGGGTTGATTACCTCTCTTCCTGGCTGGTGGAAAAAATGGCTAGTTTTCAAAACTGTGTTTGAGGAGGGTGATACCATCAACCTTCCTTTGTGCCTGACTCCCCTGACCTTTTTCCTCTGACTCCCACCCCACCTGACCTGAAAGAAAGGCTAGTTATGTCCCTAAAGGCTGGGCATCAAGCAACTTCCTTTAGGACCACATTGCTGCTAACCTCTACCCAGTGGATTATGATAGTATGTGGAGTATTGAGGCTGGTGATTTGCTGAGAACCTCACTGATCAACTCTTACATGACTGGTCTGACCTTGATCTAGTAAGCTTTCTCACTAGCGAGGGTGAGAATGCAGTCACTCCTGAAGAAGTCCATCCCCATCCCCATCCCCATCCCAATCCCCACTTAGTGTGTGGAATTCATAGTCTATTTAGATACTTAGAGTTGAACATCATGTGCTCAAAACCTTTTTGCAATCTAGGTTTGTTCAATATATCATTTCAGTTGCATGAGACTGTGATCTTTTGCTATAAATTCTGTGTCTTATGATCCTGCTCCACAACCAACTGATGACGGAGCAGCTAATACTTTCAAATAAACCTGTTGGACTATAACCTGGCATTGTGTGATTTTTAAGAGAAAGTGAGGGCTGCAGATGCTGGAGATCAGAGCTGAAAATGTGTTGCTGGAAAAGTGCAGCAGGTCAGGCAGCATCCAAGGAACAGGAAAATCGACGTTTCGGGCATGAGCCCTTCTTCAGGAATGAGGAAAGTGTGTCCAGCAGGCTAAGATAAAAGGTAGGAAGGAGGGGCTTGGGGGAGGGGCTTTGGAAATGCGATAGGTGGAGGGAGGTCAAGGTGAGGGTGATAGGCCGGAGTGGGGTGGGGGCGGGGAGGTCAGGAAGATGATTGCAGGTTAGGAAGGTGGTGCTGAGTTTGAGGGATTTGACTGAGACAAGGTGGGGGGAGGGGAAATGAGGAAACTGGAGAAATCTGAGTTCATCCCTTGTGGTTGGAGGGTTCCCCGGCAGAAGATGAGGCGCTCTTCCTCCAACCGTCGTGTTGCCACGGTCTGGAAATGGAGGAGTCCAAGGACCTGCATGTCCTTGGTGGAGTGGGAGGGGGAGTTAAAGTGTTGGGCTACGGGGTGGTTGGGTTGGTTGGTCCAGGTGTCCCAGAGGTGTTCTCTGAAACGTTCCGCAAGTAGGCGGCCTGTCTCACAAATATAGAGGAGGCCACATCGGGTGCAGCGGATGCAATAGATGATGTGTGGAGGTGCAGGTGAATTTGTGGTGGATATGGAAGTGTCCCTTGGGGCCTTGGAGGGAAGTAAGGGGGGAGGTGTGGGCGCAAGTTTTGCATTTCTTGCGGTTGCAGGGGAAGGTGCCGGGAGTGGAGGTTAGGTTGGTGGGGGGTGTGGACCTGACGAGGGAGTCACGGAGGGAGTGGTCTTTTCGGAACGCTGATAGGGGAGGGGAGGAAAATATATATCACTGGTGGTGGGGTCCGTTTGGAGGTGGCGGAAATGACGGCGGATGATACGTTGTACATGGAGGTTGGTGAGGTGGTAGGTGAGGACCAGTGGGGTTCTGTCCTGGTGGCGGTTGGAGGGGCGGGGCTCAAGGGCGGAGGAGCGGGAAGTGGAAGAGATGCAGTGGAGGGCATCGTCGACTACGTCTGGCAGGAAATTGCGGTCCTTGAAGAAGGAGGCCATCTGGGTTGTACGGTTTTGGAACTGGTCCTCCTGGGAGCAGATGCGGCGGAGACGAAGGAATTGAGAATATGGGATGGCGTTTTTACAGGAGGCAGGGTGGGAGGAGGTGTAGTCTAGGTAGCTGTGGGAGTCGGTCAGTTTATAGTAGATTGTGTGATTTTTAACTTGTCCACCTCAGTCCGACACCGACACCTCCACATCATGGCGTTTTTTATTCATTCATGTGGTGTGGGCATTGACAGGGCTATGGAGGAGGGAGGGGAGAAGTGCAACAAACTGATTTACTGTCGCAGAGAGCGGTGGTAACACGACAGGCTGAATGACCTCCTCTTGTTCTGGAGCCATTTCATAATTCTCGATCATAGTGGCCTTATTATGATAATGCAAGATTACAAGCAACTTGAGAAAAGAACAAACTTGTACTTATATAGCATCTTATTATGTGTCTCAGCAATATCCTGAAGCACTTCACTTAAATGAATTGTTTTCACATGCTGTCATGCGGGTCGTGGTCATAGATGAAAGTATGGTCAATGGTCGCGAACTGTGGTGAAATGACAAATAAATTTGCAGTTTCATTGAGGTTTAAACTATACTGGACAAGTCTGCTACTGTGAAATTGAGGGTAAAGTTTCAAAAAGAAATATCTGTGGTCATAACTTAACAGCAACAATACATGCAGTGTTTCTGTTTTCTTTCTTTCCCATCCCTAATTGTGCTGAAAGAAGTTAAGAGTCCATCACATTTCTGAGGATCTGGAGTCACATGTAGGCTATACCTGATGCTATATACAGAGGAACCTCGATTATCTGGCATTCGATTATCTGAATATCAGATTATCCAGCAAGATCACAAGGTCCCGATGCTTGGCTAAACTATGTTATCCGGCGCTGGATTATCCAGAATTCGATTAACCGAACGAAAACTCTTTGCATGTGTCCTTTGGATAATCGAGGTTCCTCAGTAAATACAATAAGATTTGGAAAAGAGCTGCACAGCTGGAGAACAGAGAACTGTCAGCAATGTCAGCTAACATGGAAAGGAGGTTAAGTGGTTAGCAGTTTATTGGAAATATGGCCTAGAGAGCTCAGAGACAAAATAAGCTTGAGGCAGTCATGAATAAAGATAGGAGAGAAACTAGAGAATGATGCAAGTTCAGGGCTCCGCTCCACACTTGCAGCAATGCGCCGGCACCAACCTCTCCACAGTCATCCCTGCCTCAGCTGAGGGCCACACTCTCTCAGAATTGCAAAGGACCCACTCTGTACTACATCCTCAGGAGAATTCATACTCTCAACAAACAGTATTTCAATTCCATCTCAAACATCAAAAACTGTAAGTAAAACAAACTTTTATCTACCCACCTCCATAACCAGTGCTCCTCAAACATTCCAGAAGATTCCCCTGGCCTCAGAATCTACTCAGACATCATTAGCCATGCGGCTGATGCAGCTGCCACCCCCACGCTGATTGACGACGTCACTTCCGCCCCCATCATGGCCCCTCCCACAACCACTTCCACCCCTCACAATTCCTCATGCATCACACGTGACATCACTTCCGCCCCTCATATCATCGCTGATGCCACATGCTCAGTGACTTCCGCCACTCCTACTGCCGTGGTCACCACCACTTCCGCCCCCACCAGCGCCACTCACCTGCATTCTGCTGACATGTCCCCCACAGACCCCACTGTCACTATCACCACCCCCTAGAACCCCGAAGGGAACACTACCCATGCTCATGACTCCACCCCCATTTCCCCCACCATCACACCCACTCCAGTTACAGGTTCCGCCCCCACTCCCAGCTCTACACCCACACCAGATCCAAGCTCCCAGCCCTTCCGAGTTTTCACCATCCCCCCAGACCTCCCCCTCACTGAGGACAAATGATCAGTCCTCAGCAAAGGACTCACCTTCATCCCCTCCATCCACGCATCAATGAATTTAATACATGCCGTGATGTCGAACAATTCTTCCGTCGCCTCCGCCTCCGAACTTACTTTCACAATCAGGATTCCCGCCTACCTTCCGAGGCCCCCTTTGCCCACCTCCAACACACTGCATCCATCTGGACACCCCGCGCTGGCCTATTACCTGCCCTCAACCTCTTCATTTCCAACTGCCGCCGGGACATTAACCGCCTCAACCTGTCTACCCCCTCCCCCACTCCAACCTCTCATCCTCACAATGCGCAGCCCTCCAATCCCTCTGCTCCAATCCCAAACTCACCATCAAGCCAGCGGATAAAGGGGGCGCAGTGGTAGTCTGGCGCACTGACCTCTACACCGCTGAAGCCAAACGTCAACTCGAGGACACCTCTTCCTACTGCCCCCTCGACCATGACCCCACCCCCCATCACCAAACCATCATCTCCCAGACCATACAGAATCTCATCACCTCAGGAGATCTCCCACCCACAGCTTCCAACCTCATAGTCCGGGAACCCCACAGTGCCCGGTTCTACCTCCTTCCCAAGATCCACAAGCCTGACCACCCTGGCCGACCCATTGTCTCAGCATGCTCCTGCCCCATTGAACTCATCTCTACCTACCTGACACTGTCCTATCCCCCCTAGTGCAGGGACTCCCCACATACGTTCGAGATCCCACCCACCTCCTCCAAGACTTCCGTTTCCCCGGCCCCCAATGCCTCATCTTCTCCATGGATATCTAATGCCTCTTCACCTCCATCCGCCATGACCAGGGCCTCAAAGCCCTCCGTTTTTTCCTCTCCAAACGTCCCCAACATTACCCTTCCACCGACACACTCATTCGTTTGGTCAAACTGGTCCTCACCCTTAACAATTTCTCCTTTGAATCCTCCCACTTCCTCCAGACCAAAGGGGTAGCCTTGGGCACACGTATGGGCCCCAGCTATGCCTGTCTCTTTGTTGGCTACGTAGAACAGTTGATCTTCCGTAATTACACCGGCACCACTCCCACCTCTTCCTCCGCTACATTGATGACTGCATTGGCGCCATCTCGTGCTCCCGCAAGGAGGTTGAGCAATTCATCAACTTCACCAACACATTCCACCCTGACCTTAAATTTACCTGGACCATCTCTGACACCTCCCTCCTCTTCCTGGACCTCTCCATCTCTATTAATGACAACCGACTTGACACTGACATTTTTTACAAACCCACCAACTCCCACAGCTACCTGAATTACACCTCTTCCCACCCTACCTCTTGCAAAAATGCCATCCCCTATTCCCAATTCCTCCGCCTCCGCCGTATCTGCTCCCAGGAGGACCAGTTCCACCACAGAAAACACACCAGATGGCCTCCTTCTTTAGAGACCGCAATTTCCCTTCCCACGGGGTTAAAGATGCCCTCCAACGCATCTCGTCCACATCCCGCACCTCTGCCCTCATACCCCACCCCTCCAACTGTAACAAGGACAGAACGCCCCTGGTGCTCACCTTCCACCCTACCAACCTTTGCATAAACCAAATCATCCGCCGACATTTCCGCCACCTCCAAACAGACCCCACCACCAGGGATATATTTCCCTCCCCACCCCTTTCCGCCTTCCGTAAAGACCGTTCCCTCCGTGACTATCTGGTCAGGTCCACGCCCCCCTATGACCCACCCTCCCATCCTGGCACTTTCCCCTGCCACCGCAGGAACTGTAAAACCTGCGCCCACACCTCCTCCCTCACCTCTATCCAAGGCCCTAAAGGAGCCTTCCACATCCATCAAAGATATACCTGCACATCCACCAATATTATTTATTGTATCCGTTGCTCCCGATGCGGTCTCCTTTACATTGGGGAGACTGGGCGCCTCCTAGCAGAGCGCTTTAGGGAACATCTGCGGGACACCCACACCAATCAACCACACTGCGGCCCAACATTTCAACTCCCCCTCCCACTCTGCTGAGGACATGGAGGTCCTGGGCCTCCTTCACCGCTGCTCCCTCACCACCAGACGCCTGGAGGAAGAACGCCTCATCCGCCTCGGAACACTTCAACCCCAGGGCATAAATGTGGACTTCAACAGTTTCCTCATTTCCCCTTCCCCCACCTCACCCTAGTTCCAAACTTCCTGCTCAGCACTGTCCCCATGACTTGTCCGTACTTGTCCTACCTACCTAACTCCTTTTCCACCTATCCGCTCCACCCTCTCCTCCCTGACCTATCACCTTCATCCCCTCCCCCACTCACCCATTGTACTCTATGCTACTTTCTCCTCACCCCCACCCTCCTCTAGCTTATCTCTCCACGCTTCAGGCTCACTGCCTTTATTCCTGATGAAGAGCTTTTGCTCGAAACGTCGATTTCGCTGCTCGTTGGATGCTGCCTGAACTGCTGTGCTCTTCCAGCACCACTGATCCAGAATCTGGTTTCCAGCATCTGCAGACATTGTTTTTACCCAGTTCAGGGTTAAAGCTGAGTGGTAAATTCTGTAATGTTCTAGTTAAGAAAAAAAATTCATTTATAAAGAAAGAACTCGTGGAAAGTCAGTCCAGTGGACCAGAGAAAAGAAGAGAAGGAATGGGCACAGGTCGCTGATCAAGTTTTTTGACTCTTGGTGAAAACAAAATTCACAAGTTCCTCAAATTTCTCATTGGAGACAAGAATGGAGGAGCGAGGTGAGGGGAGTTTAAGAACAGGGTTGCATGGAAAGGAAAAGCCAGGGATTCCCTTTGCATTCCAGAATTATCCTGGAATTGTAATCTGTTTTCACAGAAAAATAAACTGATCCATCTCCCACTGCAATAGCATCCTTATCCAAGCAGAACAACAGTTAGTATAAACATGGATGTCCCCTCAACAGTTACCCAATCAGCTGATTTCTGTTCACAAACATATATTCCTGAAGATATTTTTATCCAGCAACAAAATGACAGCCCTGAAATTGAACGTCTTAGTTTTGAGGATTTGCCAATTGCAAAGATGAATTAAGACTAATATTCAAAATTAGAGCATCATAATTGAAAACCAACATGCTACTGTTGCAGTGTACACATAACAAAATGGATATGCAGGTGAATCCAAATATTTCCTATATTACAATACTTCAAACTTACTTCATTGGCTGTTAACCAAACTTGAATATGCCAAGCTCATGAATGCGGTCTTACTTTATAAATACAAAACCTTTTTCTCAATTGTATCACTTCAAAACTTTCTTGTGATATTAAACTTGGAGGATTTGCAAAAACCTGGGCAATATGAACCCAGGGTAGCACAGTGGCTAGTACAGCTGTCTCACAACACCAGGGCTCCAAGTTTGATTCCAGCCTTGGGTGACTATCTTTGTGGAGTTTGCACATTCTTGCTGTGTCTGTGTGGATTTGCTCTGGTTTCCTCCCACAATCCAAAGATGTTAGGTGAATTGGCCATGCTAAATTGCCCATAGTGTTCAGGAATGTATAGGTTAGGTGCATTAGTCAGGGGTAAATGTAGAATAATAGGGTAGGGCAATGGGTTTGGGTGGGTTGCTCTTTGGAAGGTTGGTGTGAACTTGTTGGGCCTAATGGCCTGTTTTCACACTGTAGGAATTCTCTTCTATGAATGAGTCATATGAATTTGTGATGGCATGATGGCTCAGTGGTTAGTGCTACTGCCTCATAGTGCCAGGCATCTGGGTTCAATTCCAACCTCAGGTGACTGTCTGTGTGAAGTTTGCACATACTCCCTGTGTCTGTGTGGGTTTGGTCTGCTTTTCCTCTCACAATCCAAAGATGTGTAGGTTAGATAAATTGGCCTTGCTGAATTGCCCATAGTGTTCATGCATGTGCAGTCGAGGTGGATACGCTGTGGGAAAGGGTGGGTCTGGTGGGATGATAAGCTCTTTTTATGAGCTGACAATGGAAGGGCAGGAGTAAACATACAAATGGTTTTGGTCAAGAGATGTAGGAGAAACATTTGGAAGAAACTTTTTTACATAGTGAGTCCTAATGACCTGAATCTCATTGCCCATGATGGTGGTGGTCGCAGGCATTATTAATGATTTCAGAAGGAACCTGGATGGGCACTTGGAAGGAATAAAACTGCAGGGCCACATGGATTGACTGGGCATGTGGGACTGACAGAATTCCTCTGCGACAAGCCAGCATGGATTTGATGGGTTTCCTTCTGTGTCAAAATAGACCCTTTGCCTGGAGCTTCACTCCTCAGTCATATAGCATGAAGATGGGAAATTTCCTGACTCAGCGCATCTGATGGAGGGAGTGGTGTTGTGGAGATGGGACTGGTGAAAAAATGGGGTTTATCACACCGACGCGCACTTTGGAGATGGCTACAGGAACCAATGAGTACGTCCTTCCTCTGGACTTTGTTTAATTTTGTTAAATATTCACTAGCTTTACTAGCCCTTACCCCATACCTCATTCCCCTATTCTTTTAAGTTGTGGTCAGTAGTCAACCAGTAATAATGATAGCTCTTGGGGTCATGTCAACAAACAGTTATTATAACTACTGGAACAATTTTCCTCATCTCTCATTGACACAAAAAAGATTTCTTTTTAATTTTAAAGGGCTGACAATTTAAATAATACAACAGTTTGACAGCTCTATAAAATCATTCATTTATCAAGAGCATTTATGACTACACTGAAAATCTGTAATTTCTAATGATAACTAAAGTCCTTGTTACAGTGAACTTGGGATATGTTTGAACTTAGCAGTGTGTTCAAATGGCCCTGTTGAGATCAGGATTCCTGCATGAGTCATTCATGCCCTGCTCCCTTTCCTTTAATTTGAAAAAATGGGAGCTGTTAGAAATGGCTGTGGTACTTCCCAATCCAGATCCCAGCTGTCAAGTCTGAAGGTCAGTGGAGTCTCACGACAATGACTATCTGGACCTATGACTAAACTGTTTACAGACAAGGAATATGTTCAAGTCAAATTCATATGATTTCCAAATATTTAGCATGGTGTATTAACATTGGACATAACAACTGAGAAGCAAATTAAACTGACCCTGAGAACTGTACCTCCAAAAGCACAGAAATGATCCTTGTCGGTTTACTGGTCAAGCACAACTGAACTTGTCAATCTCGCTGCTCAGGTTATACATGAAACACAATACGGAGCTAAATACCCTGGGCTTTGGAAATCCTGATGACACACATAATGAAGTTGAATGCTAATATCACAGAAGAGATACAGTATCAAACTACAATACTGAATAAATAGTGCAGGATTGTGCCAATATCTATACTCGAGAACTACAACTTAGAGTGACTGATCGGCATATCAACATTGAAGCATTTTTCAGGCACTATAGGTGCACGATATCATTGTTTTTACATGATGGCGGTTCTGCCAACTTTGAATTTTTCTGATAATCAGACTAATCAGTTTCCAATATTTTTATTTTAAGTCTGACTTGATTTCACAGGTTACAGTCAGGAGCATGTCTGGTGGTAAAGCTCTCTCCCGGGCACTGGGAAGCGATTATCGGTGATATCTTTCTAATCTGCAGCCTCAGGACTTCGCCATTGCCCAACCAGAGAATTTTCTAGACCACAGGAGGTCGTGTGTCACAAAACACTGAACAGTACAGAATGGGAATAGGCCCTTTGACCCATTATGTCTGCACCAACCATGATGCCAGCCTAAACTAATCCCATGTGCCTGCACATGTTCTGTACCCTTCTATTCTCTGCCTGTTATTGTGTCTGTCTAAGTGTCTCTTAAATGTTGCTAACATATCTGCTTCTAGCACCTCCCATGATAGTACATTCCAGGTACTACCAGCCTCTGCATAGGCACCTATCAGCCTCTGCATAAAACCTTGCCTCACACATCACCTTTACATTTTCTCCCTCTCACCTTAAACCTATGTCCCTGAGTATTTAACATTTCCACCCAGTGAAGCAGACTCTGGTTATTCACCCTATCCATGCCTCTCATAATTTTCTACATTTCTGTCAAGTTGCCCTCAGCATCCAACACTCCAGTGAAAACAATCCAAGTTTATTCAACATCTCCTTATAGCTTTTACACTCCAATCTAGGCAACATCTGGTAAGCCTCTTTTGCACACTCTCCAAAATCTCCACATCCTTCCTATAGTTTGGCAATTAGAATGGCACACAATACTTCAAATATGGCATAACTAAAGCTTTATACAACTGCAGCATAACTTGCCAACGTTTACACTCAGTGCCTTGACTGATAAAGGCAAGCATGCCATTTGATTTCTTTACCACCTTATTCGCTTATGTTGCCACTTTCAGTGAGCTATGAATTTGGACTCCAAGATCCCTCTGTATATCAATGTTCCGAAGCATCCTGACATTTGCTATATACAGAGGAACCTCGAATATCCGAAGGACATGGGCGGGGAGCATTTCGTTCGGTTAATCAAATGCCACATATTCGAATGCCAGATCACATAGGTTAGCCAAGCATCGGGGCCTTGTGTTCTTGCCAGATGATATGAAATTTGGATAATCGAATGCCGGATAGTTGAGGTTCCTCTGTACTTTCCTCTTGCATTTGACCTCCCAAAACGCATCACCTCACATTTGTCGGGATTAACCTTCATCTGTCATTACTCTGCTCAACTTTCCAACAGATCTATATCTTGCTGTATCCTTCGTTAACCTTTGTCACTATCCACATTTCCATCAATTCTGCACACTTACTAATCAGACCACCTACATATTCATCAAAACCATTTATAGACATTACAAACAACAGAGGTCGCAGCACTGATTCTTGCAGAATACCAGTTATCTAGCTCTAGTTAGAAAAGCACCCTGTGACCAAGCCAATTTTGTATTCAACTTACCAACTCACCAAGGATCCTACAAAACCTAATCTTCTGCTTTAGTAAAGTCCATGTAGACAACATCCACTGCCACATCGATCATCTTCATCTTTTTGTCAAAACCTCAGTCAAATTTGTGAGACAAGACCACCCCTGCCCAAAGCTATACTGGCTATCCCCAATAAGTCAATTATTGTCTAAATGCAAGTAAATCATGTCCCTAAGAATCCTGATCAATAATTTTCCTATCACTGATGTAAGGTTTACCAGCCTATAATCTCCTGGATTATGCTTTTCTGAAACAAAGGAACAACATTGGCTATTCTCCAGTCTTCTGGGAGAGTTAGAGTCAGAATGGAAGATGTGATACCAATCCCTCCCTATTACCTTCTTCTCCCCAACTCCTTTACAGTTGTTATTGATGGAAACTCTAGTCGCCGTGTTTTAATTAGTCTTTACAGCAGTTAAATATTTACACATATTGTTGCTGCAATATAGAATGCAAGAAGCACTGAGCTGAGAAGCTGAGATGGAAAGTATCAAAAGCGTTAAGTTCCCAGAAGTGATAATAAGCAACAATCTGTCTTGGACCACCAACACCTCTTCTTCCTCAGGCAGCTCAGGAAATTTGACATGTCCACAAGGATTGTCAAAAATTTCTACAGATTCACCACAGAAAGCATTCTATCCGGATGCATTATGGGGGCCTGGTATGGCAATTGCTCTGCCCAGGACCATAAGAAACTAGATAAAGTTGTGTGCACAGCCCACACCATCAGTGAAGCCAACCTCCCATCCATGGACTCCATTTACACTTCACATTGCCACAGAAAGGCTGCCATCATCATCAAAACCCCATCCTATCTTGGTAATGCTCTCGTCATATCTCTTCCATCAGGCAGAAGATACAGAAGCTTGAACACATGCACCAACAAGTTCAAGGACAGCTTCTTCCCTGCTGGTAATACACTGCGGAGTGAAGTTCTCTAATTTCAAAGCTAATGTTGACCTTGCTTTGTGCATCTCCTGTGCAGCAAAAAACCTTGTATGCCTTGCTCTGTCTGAGCACCCTATGATCTGTATGTCCTCATTTGCTCTGATCTGCCTGTACTGCTCACAAAACAAACCATTTCACTGCACGTGACAACGATATATCAAATCAAATCAAACCAAATCTGAAGGCCCCTTGACAAATGGGAGGTCCATGTTCCAGATTGGATTAGATTAGATTAGATTACTTACAGTGTGGAAACAGGCCCTTCAGCCCAATAAGTCCACACTGACCTGCCAAAGTGCAACCCAACCAGATCCATTCCCCTACATTTCATGGAGCTTTCTTATTCAGAGAGACAGTGGATGTTGGACTTTACTAAAGCATCATGTAGGCTGGGTTTAAGAGATTTGTAGACCTTTTGGAAGGAAAGCTTAGCTTGTCTTATGAATAAAAATAGACATTTTATTGGCACCACTATGCATAATCAGTCAGTATACTGTGACCATGATCTCTCTTCAGTCGTTTTTGACTTGTTAACTGTTGGGATATCTGGTCCTTGGATTTTAAAAACCAACACCTACTGAGTGAGTAGGAGTAAAATTCAAAGTCAGAAGTTGCATTGGTAGAAATTAACATGAAAGGACAATGAGGTGATAGATAACTGGCAGATGCAGTCAATGCTCAAGATGAACACGTAGGCACAAAACTGTTTCGGCAAGTTATGAGGTTGCAGGCAATCAAAAGGTGATAATCACAAAGGATTTTAATATCTCTTAGGAAATGTGTTAAGACAAGAATAACAAAATGGAAGAAAGCACTGAAAAATCAGAACCAATTATTGATTTGCTAAAATAATTTCAAGTAGAGAGCTATGTCTAGTACTATTCTACATTAAAAAAACAGAAAATACTGAAAGTTGATCAAAAAGTCCAATAATTTCTGAAAGAAGAAAGGTTCACATCTTGGTGTGATTCCAAATTTGCTGAGGTTACACTCGCTTGTGACTGTCAGTTTCTTACAGATTTAGCCAGTCAGAGAGTGAGAATATCTCAATATCATGACACAGACAGGTACAAACACCCTTTAAATAGAGTTCATTTTTTGCATTTAGGAGAGATTGTCCACAAATACCTCAACAACCTTCTTTATTCCAGTATGAGTCCAATTGGTTCCTGAATAAGACAGTTGCTTTTTTGTTTCAAGAATTTTCCAATTTTCTGCTTTCAGGAATCCAGATTGCAGAGGAACCTCGATTATCCAGCATTCGAATATCCAAATTTTGATTTACGCTGGAAAGATTGCAAAGTCCTGATGCTTGGCTGAACAGTGTCATCCGGCATTCGATTATCCAAACATTTGATTATCCGACTTAGTACTCCCTGCCTGAATAGCGAAGGTTCCTCTGTACCTGACTGGCTTAGAACACCTCAGAAAGCTCTTTGTGGACTAGTAATGCTGAGCTCACAAGGATTATCCCCCTCCAACTTCATGTCATGTACCAGAATCCTCATAGTGAACAGTAACTTTAAAAAGAATTAAGGAATCCAACACTGAAACCTAGGACAAACAATGGACAAGATTTCACATTGCGACTGTTTTATAAACCAAGATTCCAAAATTTGAACTGAAATCCAAACATTAGTTAACAGGGAAAAAACGTTTGACACAAAAAGATGACATGCTTCACTTGGCTATAAGCATTCATTATTTCCCACACGAATGAGATGCTACAATTTTTCCAACATTGGTTTATACTTTGGGAATTTCTAATTTCCTCTGTAATTGTTTCAGTCCTTGAGTTACTTTACACAGCAGCAGTATTCTATCTTAAGTTCCCAAGCAAGGTTACCATCAATAAAGCACGCATGCCTCTCTCACTTGATCTCTCATGACAATACAGATGGCACAGAATCTCTCCTCTTTGACCATTTTAAACAATCTCTTCAGCTCCAGCATCATTGAGTCTTGCCAAACCATAAGTTGTTGTCTTTACTGTCTTCATCTCTCTCATCCGTTCAAATAAATGTCGTAACAGAATGTCTGCTCTACTCTCAGAGACCTGATTCACCACCAAGGTGTATTCTGAGACTGCTAAACAGATAATAACTCTATTCAGTGAGAATCTTTCTTAGTTCCCCTTCACATGAATTTTGCAGAAGAGCATTTGACTGGTTAGGGGGAGCTTGACATTTAAAGGTAAAAAACGTCACCACAGTCCCATGAGACAACAGGCAGTGAGTTTACCCTGAGGGTCACCTCACCTCAGGTATGGAGTGAGGTCAAGAAGGTGGGACCTTCAAGGTGACATCAGCCAGCATTGGAATTGAACCCATGATGTTGGTGTTACTCTGTATTAGAGGCCATTTAGCCAACAGAGCTAACCAAGTAGGAGTTTTCCATCTAATCCAACTTTTAAAAAATGTAGTTCTCGCTTCTCATCCCCAACAATACAGCTTTCGTGCTCTTCAGATCCCTATCCCCGTCACATCATTAAACATCCCATTCTTCGGTCCCCATCCCTGGCCTCTTGTGCTGACTCCCAGATCTCACTTAGCTGATGGACACTACAATGTCAGCAGCAACTACTGACTTCTTACATCTAGATATCCAACCATGTTGGCTCTATTAAAGCCACGAGACATAATATCAGGAAGTCTTAGGCCTCACCAGTAGATAATGTATATAATATCTAAACATATATTGAAATTCAACCTCAAACACTTTCTCAGGGCTCCTGCTGAACAGACATAGCAATCTGTGGAGAGAATTAAGATTCAACTCCAATGATACCTCTTCTTCGCTCCAAGGACAATCATTAGACTTGAAACATTAACTGAATTTCTCTCTCCTCAGATGCTGTCGGACCTACTGAGTTTCTCCAGCACTTCATTTGTGTTTCTGATTTCCAGTAACTTCCAGTAACTTCAGATTGCTTCAGATGAGACCAACCCAACCTTTTCACAAGTCTCAATGGTAGTTCTCTACCACTACCAAAGGAAATAGAGGCATTTGCAAATATTAACGATAATAATAATAAATAATTTACCATGCAATGGGACCACTGAAGACTGCAGAGAACAACTCTGCTCCTACTATACTACTACCAATTAATTTTGGGTGTTCAAGAGATTATAGTAATTTATCACAATTTTTGTAAAGTAATGAAAGCAATTATATTGAAACATGATGCACACCTGAGCTTAGGCATCAGATATTTGCCACTGACTTTGCGCATGGGAAGGTCACCTCATCCACCATTGCACTACTATTGTGACTGGGTACATTTAGTTCCCATCACTGCAGATTAAGGGTGTGCAGAAACAAAATATGCTCATGATGGTTTCACAATGAAACCTCAACAACAGAGTAAATTGTTATTAAAACTATGTTTCATAAAGGACCTCACTTTACTTCTACCATGAATCTTGCCTGTTGATTGATCTGACTGAGCACAAGGTTACAAGATTGTTAACCTTCCCGCAGTATTGTTAAAGTGATATTAAAATGACGCATCTATCTGGATACATGTTATGATTTTTTTCTTTTGGATTGATGTTTCCAGTTAGACCAGTCCCAGCATTTAATAGTGAAATTTGGGGAGTTTGTAAAGGGTGTAGGGAAATACAAGTTCACAATCTATGAATGATATGTAATATGCAATATAAATATATTAATTAATTGCACAACAATCTTTGCTCCATTAAGACAATGGAAATGATTAGTTGATCTGAACGGAAACAGAAACATTTTCCACGCTGAGGCAAAAATGGGAAAAAAATTACTGAGATCTGAAAAATTATATTTCAAGGCTCTAGTGTAGCAGAGAACTGGACAATGGGTAATGTTGTAATGAACTATTGCAGGGAGAAAGAGCTTATCCAGTTAATTACAGGTAATTTTACATCTGTGGTAGACTGTAATCAAGGAGGATATGTTCATGCGAAAACTAAAACGCTTTCAAATAGTAAGGATGGATTTCATGATGGACAATCGTTTTTTTACAAACATCATGAAATTTCATATTTTGAGGAGATAACTGGGAAAGTGAAATGAGAACATTCACTGGAAATGAATTGACAAGGCATCACATGAGATATTGTTATAGATGATTAAGAGTGTGGAATTTGATTGAGAACAGTAAATTAAACTAAAATTGGTTAGAAGGAAGAAAAGAGACTTGTTAGGTAGTGTTTCAGTAGGTAGTAATTTCTCACAGGGATCTGATCTGGGTCTGAATCAGTGTTCCATATAATGTGAATTGTGGAGCAGAATAGGCCATTCAGCCTTCTAATTCTGTACTGCCCTTCAATGCAATCATGGCTGATCTGATCATTCCCAACTCCACATTTCTGCCTTTACCCCACAATCCTGGATTCCATTACTGATTAAAAATCTGTCTCTCTCAGCTTCAAATCCACTTAAGGGTGACACAGTGGCTAGCACTGCTGCCTCACAGCACCAGGGTCCCAGGTTTGATCCCAGCCTCGGGCGACTGTCTGTGTGGAGTTTGCACGTGCTCCCTGTGTCTGCGTGGGTTTCCTCCGGGTGCTCCAGTTTCCTCCCGCAGTCCAAAGATGTGCAGTTCAAGTGAATTGGCCATGCTAAACTACCCATAATGTTAGGTGCATTAGTCAGAGAGAAATGGGTCTGGGTGGGTTACTCTTTGGAGGGTCGGTGTGGACTGGCTGGACTGAAGGGCCTGTTTCCACACTGTAAGGAATCTAATCTTAATGACCCAGCCTCGACAGATCTGTATGGTAAAGAATTCCGCAGTTTCACTATCCTCTGAGAGAAAAAAATTCCTTCTCATCTCTCTCTTTAATGTGTGACTCTTTTTTTCTGAGATTTTGCCCTCTAGTCCCAGACTATCCCAAAAGGGCAACTTAACATTCTGCATCCACCCTGTCAAGTTCCCAAAGGATCTTATATGTTTCAATAAGGTCAGCTTTCATTCGTCTAAACTTCAATGAATACAGGCCAATCTACTCAACCTCTCCTGATAAGGCAGTCCCTCCTTACCTGGTATTAGGGTAGTGAGCCTTCTCAGGTCAGCCTCCAATGACAGTATATCTTTTCTTAGATATGAGGTCCAAAACCTTTTACATTATTCCAGCTATGGTCTCACTAGTGCCTTGCATAACTTTAGTGAAACCTCTCTACTTTTGTACTCCATTCCCATTCACTTTGAAATAAAATCCAACATTCCATTTGCCTTCCTCATTACCTGCTGTTCTTGGATGCTTGTTTTTTTTTATGTTTCATTGATGTGGATGTCCAAATTGCTCTGTTCCATAGCTTTCTGCAGTCTTTCTTAACTTAGATAATAAGCAATTCCTCTATTCCTCCTGCCAAAGTGCACTATCCTGCATTTTCTCAAATTGCATTCCATCCTCAACTTCTTGCTCCGTCACTTAAACTGTGTATATCCATGTACATCAATAAGCCAATAATTTAGATAAAGGCTGAGAGAGTTTGTTGCCAAAGTTTGCAGATGACACCAAAATAAGATATGTGGCTATTTTGTTTGGAGACTGAAGGAAGTTGCAAAAGAAATATTAATAAGTTGGGGAATAGATTAAAAAATGCCAGATGTAATTCAAAGTCACGAAGGGCAAGATGATACAATTTGACAAACAAAATAGCAGCTGCAATAATGCTCTGAATTGAAGTAGACACTGTCCTGGAAAAGATCATAGAATACGACGTATACATTTCCAGGGAACCAAAGGTAGTATCTCAGCTTAGTCCGGTTGTAAAGAAGACTAATGTGATTCAAGTTTTTTACAGAAACTGTATTGACTATAAAACCAAGAAGGAGAAAGTGAGGACTGCAGATGCTGCTGATCAGAGCTGAAAATGTGTTGCTGGAAAAGCGCAGCAGGTCAGGCAGCATCCAAGGAACAGGACAATCGATGTTTCCTGAAGAAGGGCTTATGCCCGAAACCTCGATTCTCCTGTTCCTTGGATGCTGCCTGACCTGCTACGCTTTTCCAGCAACACATTTTCAGCTATAAAACCAAGAAGCAAGGATATGCTGAGATGAATAGATGAAATCTTAATAAGTTTTTGGTGATAATGTATACAAAACTGGTAACAATATTGGAAGAATATTGAAGCTACAGTGAGGGTACAAGCTAGATTTCCTGGCATATTACCTGGTTTGAGGAAAATAAGATGAAGTTGAGCAGTTTTCATTACAATACAGATTATAGGATAATATGGTAGAAAGCACATAAGATAATGGAAGGATGGAACACAGTAGCTAAAAGTGGACAGTTTCTAATAAGTTGGAAGATCTAAACATAAATGCCACTGAGAAATTATTAAATTAAAGTAATTGAATACATGACAATTTTGTTTCTCTGCAGCTCTGCATAGCTGTTGAATTCATTTCCACATTTTGTGGTTGAAGCAGATTCTAAATCAGGATTAAAGGTGATTTGAATAGCTGATTGAAAGGAGGAGACATCGCTTTTGGTGATTATGACTACATGCACCAAATGGCCACTATGTCAGAAGTTCAATCAAATTCTGTGTACTGTTTTGAGTCTATTATATTCTTTTTTCCAAGTGATTTTGTCCAGCAGAATGTTTCTTTTCACTGATTTACATGGTTCACACAACCAATGTGAAAAAAATGCTCTGGGAGCTCTGCTTGTCTCATTTCTGACTGATATATATGCCAATCTGTTTGGTGGAGTAAACTCAATGCAGCTCACTGGACAGGAATCTAATAGGATCGAATGAAAGGTCAATTTTACTCCATGCCCAATATTATTTAAATGTGCCACCAGATCCTGAGACCCTCCTGGCAGGCAGGTTAGTCTTAGACAATACAATTCCTGTGGGTGTCTTCCATTAATGTAAATGCAGTGGAACAAAATCCCTGTCTTCCTTCTAGAAATTTCATTGAGCCCATCTCAAGTTATGTGGAATTCTGTGTCAGTGACATAAAAGCTGAGCTAGACTTTGGAGTTGTCTTGGGTTTTGACAAACAATTTACACTCTGCATTAATAATGTAAATCCAAAGCCATGTTAGTATAAGGCCACACTTGGTGTAAATTTACTCTAAGGCATACATTCAGCACCAAAAACTTTATTAGTTCTCTTAAAGTTTAACTCCTCAAATCCAATTAAAAATGCAGATGAGAAACATTGCAATAATTCAAGTGCCAGACTTCAAACAAGAAAGAACACCAATTCGAGTATTTCCCAAGGCAACAGCATGACACAAGCTATATTCAACATTATGAATATTTAATTGGTTATTCACACTAATTCAAGATGCTCATAGCTTCAAGGGTGTGACAAGTATGAACGTGTTGAGAAAAAAAAGCTGCAAAAACATAACCACAAAACAGATGGCATACGTTTAACAGTTGCCCCAAACTCTATTTTTTCACTATTGTTGGATCTTATTTTGGGGCAAACTTATACAAAACAAACTCCCTCAGGAGGATGAAACAATAGACATTTTTTTATATCTGAATTTTATCAACTAATCCATTTCAGTAGAGCAAACCTTGTAAGACTGGTAGAAACAAATATGAAAGTCTCAAGTTGTTTATCATCATTATTGTCTGTGATCATGATTTGGAGATGCCGGTGTTGGACTGGGGTGTACAAAGTTAAAAATCACACAACACCAGGTTATAGTCCAACAGATTTAATTGGAAGCACACTAGCTTTCGGAGTGCCTGATGAAGGAGCGGCGCTCCGAAAGCTAGTGTGTTTCCAATTAAACCTGTTGGACTATAACCTGGTGTTGTGTGGTTTTTTAACATTGTCCGTGATGGTAAATTTCCTCAATGTTACTCCAAATCACCAGTCCCTTTGGTGGGAGTTATTGAAACACATTTAATATGTGGAAGTTGCGTGTCTGCTGAACCTTTATCGAGGTTATCACAGCAGTGAAGTAGTAGAAGCAGCAAGAAAATTTCTGGTACATGTATTTTTTACTTCAAGACATTGCTAGTCAGTCCAAAGATCGACAAATCATTATTTTTATCAGTGTACTGGCATAGAGGAAGAAATGCCACCAGTTTGTTACATTTCTTGCAAATATCGCAAAACATTTCGCAAACAGTGAATTATTTTGCAGTGTAATTGTTATGCATGCAGTGATGTGATCAGCAATTTTTCACATAGTAAGATCCTACAAAAACAAGATAAATAATAACTTAATGCATTTCTGATAGTATTCTAATGATAACATTTCTGTGACAGTGATGGTGCACAGCGCTTTTATAAATATGAAAGAAGTGGACTGTGGTCAATCCAGGCTATTAAATTTAAAAAATCTCAAAATATTTCTCAAAACATATTTGCTTAGAATGCAATCAAACCTGATTTTCTTAGGAAGGAAAAGTTCTTAAAGCCTCCGTTATGAAACACCAGAAGGATTGTTGCACATGTAAGCATGCTCATTAACTATCACAGATAAATTTCACAAACACAGTCTTTCTGGCCATGTAGCATCTTCATTGTCCAAGAGTCGCCAATCATCATTGAATGACTGAGCAGATATGATGGACAAAATTATCTAAGTTTGCTCCAATATTTTATGGTCTACAATATGGTAACATTCCAGCTAATTTTCAGTCCTCAGGATAATCGCTTGCATGGTTTAGCACATCACTCACCTGCATCGTTCCATTGTACTTGGTTTGCAATTCTTCTAACAGTACTGATATGCAGTAGAAACTCTTTGGGTGAAATACAGCCTAATCTAGAATGCTGAATCTCAAACTTCAGACTGCAGGCTAGGGCGGCATGGTGGCTCAGTGGTTAGCACTGCTGCCTCATAGCACCAGGGTTCCAGGTTTGATTCCAGCCTCAGGTGACTGTCTGTGTAGCGTTTGCACATTCTCCTTGTGTCTGTGTGGGTTTCCTCCCACAGTCCAAGGATGTGTAGGTTGGGTGAATTTGCCATGCTCAATTGTCCAGAGTGTTAGGTGTATTAGTCGGAGGAAAATGGGTTTGGGTGGCTACTCTTTGGAAGGTTGGTTGGGCCGAAGGGCCTGTTTCCACACTGTAGGGAATCTAATCTAGAAATCCACAAACAAGTTTAACAGTGTTCAGTGCAAATAGAATTTAGTAATTTGGCTATCCTCCTTCGAAGGCCACAATAGTATCAATTGTCTTGAGCTACCTCTTTACAGAAAACAAATCTTTGAACCACAGTTGCTCACTTCATATATGATAAAACACTACTGTACAATTAGGGACATAGCTCAATTCTTCTGACTGTTTAGTCTGACTAACTGAAATAAAATTAGCCAAGATGTATACGGAGAAAGGAAACACTATAGAAAAAAAGTTAACCTCCGTAATCACGTTAAATTGCTAGTAATTTGTGATATTGAAATACCAATGGCACACACAGATAAAATCTGACCCTCTGGCAGGTCAATAGTTTTCACTTGAACAGCCCATCCATTTATACAGTAATCATGTCAGCAGTGATGGCTGGTAACCTTTCTGACAGGTGTGACACGCACCATACATAGCTACATCAATTAACATGACAAATTAAATCTCCAATCCTTGATTGTCGCACAGTTAGATTTTTTAAAAAAAGCATTGTATCCAAATCAACTCTACTAGCTCAATATATGTGGTTTGGTTAAAGTGCTTAGTTAAAGATGTGTCGGGCAATATGTTGAAACACATCTGCTTGCTGAAGACCCAGTGAAGGTTCTTCCAGTAAGTCAGAATACTGAGGCAAGGGATCGCTGGTCCCATATTGCAGAGCTCAAAAAACATGAAAACAGAGGATGAATTTTCCCCCAAAGCCCCCCTGAATAATGAATCACGCGATCAACCAGTCAGAGAAAAGTCGCCTCCATATACCTGAGTGACAGCAGCATATGTGGAAGAGAATTAGCCAGGGATTGGAGAAGCAATGAGGAGCTGAGAAGGTAAATAGCAACAGCAGGTAGATTGCTGGGGCCAGCAGGGAGCTCTCTGCCAGGATCAAGGGGGAAATGTCTTCTAGGGTCAGGGGTAATATCTATTGGGGGTCTTTCTGCCAGATTGGAGTGGGGTTGTAGGAGGCATCTGCCGGGGATGGGTAATCACAATAGGAAGCTTTCTGGTGAGGCTGGGAAGGTCAGTCAGGGATTCCAATTGCCAAGCCGGGGTGTGTGACATCAGATGGGGGCAGACACAGCTGCATGGCGAAAGAAGGCTGTTCGTAGAGGAGGAACAGAGAAGGAGAACAAGTTTATTATCATGGTGGGTGTTGGAAAACATTGCATCCTGAGCAAAGATCTAGAGACTATGGAGTCTAAGATGTTTGTAAGATTACCTCTTGATTTAATGTTTTGCTAACTGTTTACACTATAAAGCTTAGTTAAAGGCTTTACATTGAATCATCTTTGTCCATTGTCTACTGGCATGTGAACTCTCCTGTCACTCCTGCCCTAGGCTAACTATTTACATATTTTAGTACTAAACCTTTGCTCAGCATCACCCTCGAGGCTCCAAACTATATACTAAAGTACGTCATCTCACATCTCCCCCCAACATCAGTCTCTATCTCTGGCCCACAAAGATAGTCACTGTGGTGATTTCAATACTTTCTCTGAACTTGTTCTCAGCTCTCCCAAGAGGAAGTTGAGGTCTTTTTGCTGGGAGTTAATGAATTAGTGTTTGAGTCACCACAGAATGTCAGCTCTTTATTCAGGTTGTCTTACTTGATCTCTGGATAGGTTTTGATCCATTCCAATGAGGGTCGATTTATCATCAAAACTAACGCCTCTTATTCTCCTTACAATGCTGTTTTCTGTCTCATTGAGATAGGATCTTCATTGCAAAGTGTTCTCCAGGAGTGTGCCTTCATGATTCTGATCCTCTATCCATTCCGACTCCCCAGCTGGTAAACCATGAACTCTACGACTTTGCTTGTGGTTCTTAGCTAAACACTATGTCATCACAGGTAACTATCTTGAAGTCAAAGAATTATGAGAATCCAATTCTTCAAAACAATTCTCAACATTTTACATCGATAGCTGAACAGGAATGCATAACCAGGGTGTCTATAGTTTGATATTTATCTTGGACATACTCTGTTACTGTGACAAATCTTATTCCTGTTAATTGAAATCTTTGTCATTTCTTTGCTATTTTTATGACATTTAATAATTTTATCAATGGTTTATGGTCTGTCTCTGTAGTAAACTTCAGATCTAAGATGTAATCTATAATTTTCTCATGCCTGCGTTGCTGTTGATTCTTCCAACTAGATCTGGATAAAATGGTAGACTTGTGTACATCTTCCCTCTTTCTGAACTTGAAAAAAGCATTGTGCCTGGTCCAGTTAATGATGTGTCTGCTGTCCCTATTGTTGGCATTTCTGAGTCATGATGTGCCAATATGTCTCATGAGATAAGCCATGATTCTCTCTCAGAATATGTGTGAGTTCTCTGCCAACTCCAAGACAATGTCAAAACAATTATTGCCCAAATTCATTTACCAGTGCCAGATTTAATAAATGCTTCCTGACTTAGTTAATCATTCCCATGTTTCCCTGCACTTCAGTAACATTACAATGTAATGGGAAATCATGAATAGTTTTACTGTTTTGCAGACCAGTCATGATGCTCATTATGTGAACAATATGTCCCAAAGTTTTAAGGCTAAGTTGAAAGAACTCACATTTTCATTCAGAGCAAGACCTATTTCTTGCAAGGTTTTCAATAAGGCTCTGGCTCTTTCATCATGTTCAGACATGGTTAAGTCATGATTGTAAACTTTCATCTGTATGACAGGTAAGTCTTCTAGTCCTTCCAAAATAATCATTATTCTTTGAAAATTTTCAGATCTGATGTAATGCTGAAAGGGAGATGATTAAAGCAATATCTTATAAATGGTGTGATCTTTGTTCCAGAGATAGTTGCTGCCTCAGATGACTGTCTGTGTGGAGTTTGTACATTCTCCCCGTGTCTGCATGGGTTTCCTCTGGGTGCTCTGGTTTCCTCCCACAGTCCAAAGATGTGCAGGTCAGGTGAATTGGCCATGCTCAACTGCCCATAGTGTCAGGGATAAATGTAGGGTGGGGGAATGGGTCTGGGTAGGTTACTCTTCGGAGATTTGGTGTGGACTTGTTGGGCTGAAGGGCCTGTTTCCACACTGTGGGGAATCTAATATAATCTAATTATCATCAGGACTGGTGAAAATTCTACCTTGTAACAGGTTTGTTAGATTCTTATCCACAATGATATAAGGTGGATTTCACTCTATAACGCTTGGTTTGACTGTGTGAATGGTCAGTAAATGGTTAAAGTTTGGCTCTGGACCATGCCAGAGAACATTAATCTGTTAGCTTTGTCATTGGTAAAGTCATTCCCTGATGCAGCCTTGCCTTAATTTTGCTTTACTTTTTCAAAAGTGGATATTGAAAATTTCTTGGTGCATGTGCATACAGGTTTGGCATCTGCTTTCAATGAAAAGTACTAAGCTGTTACTAACCTTCCAAAGATGCTAAATATTTTTGGTAATTCTGCTCTGACTTTGTCCTTGTTCAGTTTAGACCCTCATCTTGAAGTGCTCCTTTATCTTGGTGAATCAACAAGCTAATTTCTCAGCTTTTTCTGGCCTTCCCTGTGTTCAAAAAATGTTGGTATTGGTAGTGATCACTCTAGGGGTTTTTTCACTGGAGTTTCACCATGTGCTGCTCCATGTTCATAGCTGCTCTGCTCATGACTGATTTCCAAGTAGCTGGGCCTTATCCTCTTCTTGTCACTGCTCTGTCTTGCTGCTGTTGGGTCAGTCATTGCTGTTACCATCTGTTTTCATTATGGTGTATCTTGTATTTGGTTCTGCCTTCAGGAAGCATCTAGAGAGATTGCTGACTCTAAGATAATAGTAAGATGGCCTTTCTGTTTAACCTTTTGCGAACTTAGCACAAACTCATATATAGAATCATCTCTCTTCAGATTCTGTCATTCAATCTCTGACATTGCTATTGATGTAGGCTGACTATTTACATGTTTGAGTATCATCGCTATACACTGCAAGAAGAAGGTTAGTGGGATGGGGGAGGGGAGACTGAAAAAAAGGAGAAGGAGGCTACAGAAGGTTGGAGAAGGAAACTGCAATGTGGGGTGGGGTTGTTGTTAGAAGGAGGCTGCAAGGAAGTAGCAGGAGGTAGCAAGGGAAGGGGAGAAGGAGCTGAAAGGGAAGTGGAAGGATGAGGCTGCAGGGGGAAGAAAGGAGGCAAAGAGACAACAAGGGACATTGAGGAAGAGGTTTCAAGAGGGGAGAAAGAGACTGTAGCAGCATAGAGGGATGCTGAATGGGAGGAGCAGGAGTCTGTAAAGCATACAGAGGAACCTGCAAGGAGATAGAGTTATTGCACATTAATAAAGGAATGCTCAGTCAACGAGGAGACAAAAAAGCTTGAAATCAATGAGAAAGTCAATTCCTGCAAATAACTATGGAATCCCTAGCTTAAGGTTACATAAATTCAAGACTACAAAATAAGCAACATATCGTGGATGATATTGTGATGCATCAATTGTTAACTGCAAATCTGAAATAGAGATCTGAGATATAGAAAAGAATGTAGCAACTGCCTTAGTTAAAATGTTCTATCTATGTGCTTATGCCATGTAAGGGCATTCGCTTTGACCTCACCAATCTGTAGAAGCTATGTTTAGGATGTTGGATTTTTGTGCGATTTTTTAAAATATACTTTTGCTGCTAACTTAAGATGTCTCAAGACAACAGGCATAAGTTCTGTTGCGACAAGGAAATGAAGGCTTTCCTTGTGGCTTTACGTTCACTTGAGGGCTGATAATAATTGAGGATATTGATGAATCAATCTAACTCTGCTGTTGTGAGTCCATATACTTCCCAAGCCAATATAAATGCACAAGGCAAATTTATTGAGTGACTGCATCACCTAGTTAACGGGATGAAAAAGGGATTCAAGAAAACCAAAAAGTACCCCACGCAGGACCAGAAACATAGGCAGAACAAAAGAAGAAATTCTATATATGCAGGAGGAGGAACGAGGCACCAAATTCAGAAGCAGAGCCTCTAAAGTCATAAGTTCAACATTATTACCTGTGCAATGTGCAGTTTGGCACAGGGAGAATCAGAAGGGAGAGATAACTGCATGGGTCAAGGGCTGATGTGGGAGAAGTGGTTTCTTGGGGCTCTTGGGGCACTGTGGCAGAAATTAGAATCTGAACCTATGGCACAGTCAGTATCTGAACTGTGACGAGGCTCATGTTCTTGGAAGCCACATAACTAGGAATGTAGAGAGGATTTTAAAAGAAATAGTGGGAGGACGGGACCAAATATTGGAAGATGTGGTAAATCCAAGAGAAGAGAAAAGGCCAAAGAGAAAGGTGATAATGCAGGAAATAATGAACAGACTGTGACTGGAAGGGATAAGAAGTACAAATCTTCAAGTAAAGCGATGGATAAAACCAGAGTTTATAAAAATAATAAAGGCATAGTACCAAAGACATTTTATCTGATTGGCTATAGCATTTAAAAACAAAACAGATGAACTAAGAGTGCAAACACAAGTGATTAAGTACGATCTGGTAGATACACGGCTGCAGGCCAAGATGGATTTGAGTCTAAATTTTGAAGAGCACTGCCATTTAGAAAAGGCAGGAAACTTAAAAAGGGTGGAGCGGTAACTCTGGATCAAGAGTTGGTGTGGAAGAAATGGATTCTCCACATATAAATAAGGTGAATTTACTGAGTAACTGCATCACCTAAAGAACTAGTTAATGATGATATATGCAATATAGAGAGGGATAACCTAAACTTAAGAAAACAAGACATGGAAATAGTTTGGGTGGAGATGAGAAATGATAAAGGAAACAAGCCACTTGTAGGAGTGGTGTACAAGCCCCCTAGCAGTACACCCACGGTAGAGTGAAGCGTAAGGGAAGAAATAATGGGAGCTTGTTGGAAAAGTAAGCAATGATCATGGGAGATTTCAATCAACACCTTGACTGAAAACGTCACATGGGCAAATGTAGCCTGGATAAGTTCGTAGAATGTTTCCAGGTAGCTTCTTAAGATAACATATACTAGATCTGGTATTGTACAACATGATAGGATTAATTCATGATCTCCAATCAGGAGGTACCCCAAGGCAGCAATGACAATGACATGTATAAATTTTACATTCATTCTGAAGAAAAGGGGAGAGCGCCTAAGACTATGCTTTAAAATTTAAATTACAGTGATTATAAAGGCATGAAAACCAGAGCTGCCTGAAGTAAACTGCCAAATTAATTTGAAGAATAGCTCAACAGAGATTTATTGGCAGACATTTAAGGGGATTTATCAAGTTGTACAGAATGGGTACATTTCAAAGAATAAAAAAAATGCTCAAGGATGAACCCATCATCCATGGTTAACTACCGAGATTGTAGATAATATCAATCTTAAAGGAAAAATATATAATTAATACAAAAATCAGCAAAGACTGATTAAAAAAAATGCTAAGAATTACAATAAGAAGAATAAATATGAGAGAGCTATCCAGAAATAGAGAAAAGGTAGTAAGAGTTCCTATAAATATTTAAAATAAATGTTTTCAAAATTAATTTTGATCCTTTAGAAAATGAGACTCGAGAATCGTCAATGGAAAGTAAAGAGATGGCTGGAATAACTCCAGAGGCCAATATCCCATCATCATGTCACCATTTATTTATACACGGAGAGTCATTGATCCAGCTCCCTCAGAGTCCCTGCGAGAAGGAGCGCTTCTTGCACAGCATTTTAAGGATCATCTCCGGGACACCATACCAATCAACCCCACCATCCCGTGGCCCAACATTTTAACTCCCCCTCCCACTCTACCAAAGACATGCAGGGCCTCCTCCATGGCCACTCCCTCACCACCCAACACCTGGAGGAAGAACGCCTCATCTTCTGCCTTGGAACACTTCAACCCCAGGGCATCAATGTGGACTTCACCAGTTTCCTCATTTTCCCTCCCCCCCACCTTACCCCAGTTCCAACCTTCCAGCCCTCATGACCTGTCCTACCTGCCAATCTTCCTTCCCACCTAACCGCTCTATCCTCCTCTCTGACCTATCACCTTCATCCCCACCCCATCCATCTATTGTACTCTTTGCTACCTTCTCCCCAGCCCCATCCCCCTCCCATTTATCTCTGCACCCTGGAGGCTCCCTGCCTTCATTCCTGGTGAAGGGCTTTTTCCTGCTTCTCGGATGCTGCCCGACCTGCTGTGCTTTTCCAGCACCACTCTAATCTAGCCTTCGTCTCCACAAGGCCTGTATGATGGTCAATCTTACCGATATGATCATGGACAGATGCATCTATGGATGGCAGAGCCGGCATATTGGTAAGGATTATGTCAAGCATGTCTTTCCCTCTTGTTGGTTCCCTCACCATTTGCTGAGAGCCAGTCCAGCAGTTAGTTCTTTAGAAGCCATACAGCTCGATCAATAGTGCTGCTACTGACTGTTGGTCATGGAGATTGAAATCCCTCACCAAGACTACATTTTGCAACATTATCACCCTTAGTGCTTCCTCCAAGTGTTGCTCAGCATGGAATATTGATTCCTCAGCTGAGGGAGGACGGTACACGGTAATGAACAGGAGGTTTCCTTGCACATATTTAATCTGAAGTAATGAGACTTTACGGGGTCCAGCATCAATGCTGAGGAATGTCAGGACAGTTCCCTCCCAACTATATCGCCATCTTTGCTGGGTCTGTCCTACTAGTGAGATAGGACATATCAAGGGATGGTGATGGTGGTGCCTGGGACATTGTCTATAAGGTATGATTCCGTGACTACGACTATATCAAGCTATTGCTTGACTCGTCTGTGAGACAGCTCTCCCAAACTTTGAGCACTAGCTCCCAGATGTTAGTAAGGAGAATGTAAAGGGTTGACAGGCCTGTTTTTGTCATTGTCTTTTCTGGTACCTATTTCGATGCCAGATGCTCCATCTGGTTTCATATCTTTGTTGAGACTTCATAGCGATTGAAACAACTGAGTAGCTTGCTATTCCATTTCAAAGGGCAGTTCAGAGTCAACCATATGTCAACTAGGCAAGGTGAGGATAGCAGGTTTCCTTTACCTGAAGGACATTAGTAAACCAGATTTTTTTTTTGATGATCCACAATGGTTTTATGGTCATCAGTAGAATCCTAATTCCAGTTTTTTTTTTATTGAACTCAAATTCCCCCACCTGCCATTGTGTGATTTGAACCTCAGTCCCCAGAACATTTGCTGAGTTTCTGGATTAATAGTCGAGCAATAATATCACTCGACCATTGCCTCCCCACTATTATGCCCCAGCAGGGCACTTAGATAGGTTCAAGGTAATCAGGCAGAATCAACATGTATTTGTGAAGGGGAAATCATATTTAATCAATCTATTGAAGTTCATTTAGGTAGTGGATCAGGGGAATCAGGAGCCCAACTGCTAATCCTAGTCAAGACCCATGGCTGCAGGGGTTTGCCTAGCAACCTGAGTCCCAGTTCTGGGATGTACCTTCAGCCCAGACTCTATTATTGATAAGGGGGAGCTTGTGGAAGTACTGTACTTAGATTTCCAGAAGGTATTTGATAAAGTGTTGCATCAAAGTTTATTGTGGAGAATAAAAGCTCTTGGTGAAGAAAACAGTTTGTTAGCTTGGATAGAATTTTGACTGGCTAACAAAATGCAGATTGTAGCTTTACATAGTGTGCCACAGGGACTGGTGCTAAGACTAATTGTTTACAATTTACAGAAATGTCTCGGATGAAAGAATGGAATGTGTAGCTGCCAATTTACTGATGACACAAAGATAGGTAGGAAAGTAAGTTGTGAGGAGGACACAAGGACGGTGCAATATAAAATTCTTCGGAATTCTTGTGCATGTTTCACAAAAGGTGTTTGCAGGTACAGCAGGTAATCAGAATGCCATCTACACAGAAACAGAGAGGCTGTGTTTCAGTTATACAGGGCATGAGTGAGACCACATCTGGAGTACTGTGTACAGTGTTGATCACCTTATTTAAGGAAGAGTATCAATGTGTTGGAAGCAGTTCAGAGAGGGTTTAGCATAACAATAACTAGAATGGGCACACTATTTTATGAGGACATGGTTAGACAGAGCAGGCTTGTACCTGCTGAAGTTTGGAAGAGTAAAAGGTGGCTTGGTCAAAATATATAAGTTTCTGAGGGGTCTTGAAAAGTTGAATGTGAAGAAAATGTTTCTTCTTATGGAAAAATGAAGAATAGGGGTCACTGTTTAACATAAGGAGTCACCCATAAAACAAATGAGACATTTTTTTTCTGAGAACCATGAGCATTTAGGTCTTTCTTCCTCAAAAATGTAGGTAAAGCAGAGTATTTAAATATTACTAGGGCAGGGGAGGATAGATTTTTTTGGTAAATAAAAGGGTGAAAGATTATCAGAAACAGAGGGATTTGAAGTTACAATCAGATCAGATGAATCAGATGCACAGGACGTTGATTAGGCCACTGTTGGAATATTGTGTGCAATTCTGGTCTCCTTCCTATGGGAAAGATGTTGTGAAACTTGAAAGGGTTCAAAAAGATTTACAAGATGATGCCAGAGTTGGAGGACTTGAGCTATAGGGAGAGGCTGAACAGGCTGGGGTTGTTTTCCCAGCAGCGTCGGAGGCTGGGAGGTGACCTTAACGAGGTTTACAAAATTATGAGGGGCATGGATAGGGTAAATAAGCAAAGTCTTTTCCCTGGGGTTGGAGAGTCCAGAACTAAAAGATATAGGTTTATGGTGAGAGGGGAAAGATATAAAAGAGACCTACGGGGCAACTTATTCATAAAAAGGATAGTACGTGTATGGAATGAGCTGCTAGAGGAAGTGGTGGAGGCTGGTACAATTGTAACATTTAAGAGGCATTTGGATAGGTATATGAATAGGAAGGGTTTGGAGGGATATGGGCCGGGTGCTGGCAGGTGGGACTAGATTGGGTTGGGATATCTGGTCGACATGGACGAGTTGGACCGAAGGGTCTGTTTCCATTCTGTACATCTCTATGACTCTATGACTCCATGTGATCGCATTGAATGGTGGAGGTTGATCAGGGGTAGAATAACATACATCTACTCCTTAATGGCATGTTCCTAAGTTTAATTTCATTTTGAGTCACTTGTATATTTTGTTTGATTCTACAGATCACCTTTAAAGCATAAAAAAATATTGTGTGAAGATTTTTCTTTCTCTAAGTGTGGGAGCTGGTGTTTAAACAGGTGAATAACACTCCTTCTAGCCATCTTCGCTTCCACTGAGTGAAAAATCCAACTCACAGTGTTCCTGGAGTGACTGTATCAATATATTTGTTTTAATATAAAATATGTGGCTTCCATTTTTGGGTCCGAAAAGCATTTAGCCACGGATACAAAAAAGTATATTGTAGTTATAAGATAGAGTTATAATCCCAGTTGATAACACCAGACAAGTCAAATCCTAGAGTGGAACTTGGATTGACAGATCATAATTTTAGTTTGCAGTTTGGTTGCAATGATTGACCACTGAGCATATTCATATGAGGCTGCTAATGCTCTCTTAATAAAAGAATACAAGTTTATTACATCAAAGGAAAACTAACCATATATGAAAATAAAACATAATTTAGAAAGAACTTAACCTAAACAGCAAAAAGGAAGGTTCCACTCTTTTTCCAGCATTATTCTTTACAGTCAATCAATCCTAGTGAAGTATTATTCTGACTCGACCCTTTAATTTTGTATTCAATGGACAAGATTGCAAGCATTTATTTTTAAATTTTCTGCATAACACCAGATGTGCTTCTTTTTATTACTGCTTTGCCCTAAAATACATAGAACTACTTCACTGATTTATAAAACTGAAGTTTAAGAAAGATCTACTTAAGCTGCTAAAGACTCCTTTCCAGCTCTAAAAACCCCCCACAACTCCAACTGTCCTTCTGCTGATGTGAAACTATTCTTCTGAACTGATTTGAGCCTCTGACCATCATTCTTTCTAAATTCATAAATATTCCAGTTTGTAAATATTTCATCAATTACCTCACCAGATAGCTCACTTAATTTAAGCCATACACTTTCACAGAAATGACGTTTGAACTCACTGTTCAAAAATACTTTCTAGCCTCTTAAAAAAATTCATCTTCACAGTTTTCTACCATTTTCAAAGTTCACAAATAATAACAGTATGTTACAAACCTACATCACAATAGTGAAGATCATTGTAAGTTCTTTGCCTCACTAAAGTGAAATGATGGAAGATGAAATGTTATTACCTTTGAATTAATCAGTTTACCTCCAGCAGCTACAAGAAGCTGAAATCCTAGTTACATTCTAGGTCATTCAATTCTGATGGCAATAATTCCTAGCAGGGTTTTCAAGAAATTATTAGCAATTTATGTAAAGCAAGTCTGGTTAGATAAAACTTTGGTTAATGATGGATCGCTGAAATTGTCCAATAATGTAAATTGCATGAAATGTTCGTTGCAAAGAATTGCAAGAATTGGAACAAAGAATTGCAAGAACATATTGCTAAAACAGAAAAGGCTTTTGAAAGAATGCTGTATTATTTTAGAAGAGATATGTTGGAATACTGCTGACTCTTTTGAAGTCCCATATTGAAGATTTTAATTCAAGTCATTCAAAAATCAAGTTCAGTCGTTCCCTTCACAGTACCAATCCTAACAAATGATCCATGAGGCATTTGCAGAGACTAAATATTCTGCTCAGTTGAAGATTCCACAATAGCAATGCTTTAAACCTGCAATTCCCACCCTTGTTTACATGTGACGCTATGTGCTCTTGACTCCCTAGCTCTGTCACTCATCCAGATTTATAACTCTCCAAGATCTTGTGTACCTTCATTTGGCCTCTTGTGCACCTAACATTGGCAGCTGTGCCTTTTCCAACCTCAGTCCTGAAATCCTGTGCTTTGTCCTTCAACCTCTGCAAAACCTCTCTGTCCCTTTCAGGTGCTCCTTAGCATCTATTTATTTAATTAAGTTGTTTTGGTCCTCATCTGGATGTTTCCTGATGTGACACTGCTAAGTTCTGATGAAGGGCTTATGTCCGAAACGTCAATTCTCCTGCTCCTCGGATGCTGCTTGACCTGCTGTGCTTTTCCAGCACCACACTCTCGACCCTGATCTCCAGCATCTGCAGTCCTCACTTTCTCCCACTGCTAAGTTCTGTTTAATAACACTTCTGTGGAATGCCTTGGAACATGCTACTATGTAAAAGGTCTTGCAAAATGCAACTTGTAAAAATGCAAAAGGCCAGTGAGAAACACATTGTTGTGATGTTGTTATGCAACCGTACCTGGAATGATGACACTGGAAACCACATGGTTCCACAGACTGGACCATCTGTGTGAGATAATACAACTGCTCAATTATCATCAATTGCTGTATGCTGACACTGATGGTTTTGCCATGATTTGTTTGCATAATATTAATCATGATTTTAATAGATGACTACAAGTTGGCAATGATTTGTAAGTTGATCTCACATGAATAAGCCAGACTGTTACAGTTTTGCTTTTATGGAGGTGTTAAAATCTGTTAACTGCTAGTTCTTCACAAATATTTGTTTAATGATTATTTTTTAAAATGGAAATATATGAATCTACAATGAGTAACAAAAGAACCACCATATACAATACCTGGCACATTCATTATTAATGTAACATTTTTTTCAATAAGTTACAGTAAATGAACATGACTTAAAGGTGCTTAGAATGTGACTCTGCATAATGAAATGTTTAGTAAATTGTCACCGTCTCCTTTAATATACATATTAGGAAATTAAGGGAGTTGCATTTTATAATAGAATGTGGTACAGTAACTGGATGCTTTTATTGAGAAAAATACTAAAAGCCTAAGTGTCAAAACATGATATTTTAGTTATAGGGTCATAGAAACGTGCAGCATGGAAACAGACCCTTCAGTCCAACTCATCCATGACGACCAGATACCCTAACCTAATCTAGTCCCATTTCCCAGCATTTGGCCCATATCCCTCTAAACCTTTCCTATCATATACCCGTCCAGATACCTTTAAAGGTTGTAATTGGACGAGCCTCCACCACTTCCTCTGGCAGCTCATTCCATACACGCACCATCTTCTGCATGAAAATGTTGCCACTTAGGTCTCTTTTAAATCTTTCCCCTCTCACCTTAAACCTATGACCTCTAATTTTAGACTTCCCCACCCTGGGGAAATGACCTCTAATTTCAGACACCCCCCACCCCAGGAATTATGCCCCTGATGACTTTATAAACTCACCTTTCAGCTTCTGATACTCCAGCCCCAGCCTATTCAGCCTTTCTCTTTGGATCAAGCCCAACTGGCAACATCCTTGTAAATCTTCTCAGAACCTTTTCAAGTTTCACAACATCTGTCCTCCAACAGAACTGCATGCAATATTCCAAAAGTAGACGAATCAATGCTCTGTACAGCCCCAACATGACATCCCAGCTCCTATACTCAATGCTCTGACCAATAAAGGAAAGCATACCAAACGACTTCAATTATAAAATCTTCAATTTAAAAAAATTACATTTTGACTTTTAAATGTGTAAAAATATAATTAGAGCTTCCTTTATTATGAAGATATTCAAATCAAGGATTTCCTAGATGGCCATGAAAAGTCATATTTACATTCTTCATTGTTCTCTCCTGTTTTCTTGATTCATGCCTCATACAGCCATCCTCAAATATTTCCCACCTTCTCAAGTTCAATACATATCAGGTTGTAATTCTTCAACTATCTTCTTCCCACTTTCTCCAGTCTCCTCTTCTCCATGAAATCTATCTTCTATTCCTTTGATTAGGCCCATTTGTGGCAGAACTGTCAGCTCCATCAGTCCTACTGTCTGAACCCATTCCCCCAAGTCTCTCTTCTTCTCTCACCATTGTTGAAGTACTCCACATGACCCATTTTTTGACCAAGCATTTAGTAACTTTGCTTCATTATCCATTCCTTAAATGGTCACAATTGTTTATTTCATTTTTTTCTGTAAGGTATTTTCAGGTATTTTCGCCATTAAATAGTGCTAGATTAATGAAAATTGTTGCTATTTCCTGTGGGGGCTAGGGACTTCAAATAAAATTCTAATGTCTGGCAATTGTTTCCTACCAAAGGAACATATGACAGTAGCAAGGAACAAGATCATCTTCAGAGGTGGTGTTGTTTTTCTGTTGAACATCTATGTTGTACAACCTGTGATAGTGTTGTAATATTCTTTACAAAGAGAGTGATGGAAATATGGCACTCATTACAAAAGAGAACAATGGACCTAATGGCAATTTTGTGTTTAAGGGAAATCTAGAAAAGCAGACAAGGGAGAATGAATTAGAAGATCACACTGATGATGAGGGGTGCAAGGAGGTTCATATGAAGTGTGAACACCAGCACGTTCTAGATTGGACAAAAGAAAAATCAGTTTCTGTGCAGTACATTCCACATAAGTCCACAAAAAAAAGTAACATAAGTTGCTATAATTAGGGAAACTCAAAGGGTTTTAAACCAAATAGCAGGAGCAAACGTCAAAAGATGCCGTCCATCAAAGAGTACAGACAAGGTAAGAGAGGAAAATAATAATGTCAAGAAATTAAAATCAGAGAATGACAAGGAAGAACAGAGAGATAAAACAAAACGTGAGGAATGCACGAACAATTCAGACTGGAAACTAAAAGATAACAAAAAGAAAAAACCAAAGACCCGATGCCTGAGTGTAAGTTGCTTTTCTAACTAAGGCAGTGCACATTGAAGTCAATAAATATCAACTGATAACCACTGCACAGACATGGCTGCTGGATGACAAGGACGGGGCTCTGAATCTTAAAGGTATATGATAATCAAGAAGAATATGAAGCTAGGTGAAGGTGGAAGGGGATTAACCAGGGATGATATTGTTGCAATAATCAGAGATGGTTCAGGAGATCAAAATGTAGGATCAGTTTGAATTGAAATGAGGAACAGTAGGAGAAAGAAGCCATTAGTGGGAGTAGCGTAGACACCCCTTTACAATAAACACATGCAGGAAAATCTATCAATTTATCATAATTCTTTGAAAGAGTAATATGTTCTGTTGATAAAGGGAGCCTATAGATGTACTATACTTGGATTTCCAGAAGGCATTTGATAAGGAGATTCATCAATGTTGATTACAGAAAATAAAAGCTTGGGTGATAATATATTAGCAAGGGTAGTGAGGTGGCTGGTAGAAAACAGAGACTATACAAAAATGGGTCTTTGATTGACAGGATGTGATAGCTGAAGTTCTGCAGGCATCCTCAAATTTTCAGAATTCACATCAATGACTTAGATGTGGGTACAAATGTATTGGCTAAATTTGCAGACGATACAAAGACAGCTGGAAAAGTATGTTGAAAAGACAAATTTAGCATTTTATGGAAGGTTTTAAATGTAGTGATTGGTACGAGGTCAGCCAGGTGCACCTCATAGAATATGAGTTCCCTGATTAGGGCTGATAGCCTAGTCCAATCAGGGATTCCTGGCTGACAGATTTTAACAGGAGTGTCAAGGGCTCTGTTCACTCTAGGAGTTGGCTCTGAGCTAGCTGGGTCAGTGACATGTAAACACAGGGTGACTTGGTGGAGTTATTTCAATATGAACAATTTGAATGAGTGGGCAAAAACCTGAAAGAAGGAGGATAATGTGGGAAAATTTGGCAAAGTTGTTCACTTTGGCAGGAAGAATTCGAAAAAGAATGACTGTGATATTTTGGTGGACATGGAATCTTATACTCCACAACCACCTGATGAAGGAGCAGCACTCCAAAAGTTAGTGCTTCTAAATGAACCTGTTGGACTATAACTTGGTGTTGCGTGAGTTTTAATTTTGTACACTCCTGTCCAACACCAGCACCTCCAAATCAAACTGTGAAATTTTGAGATGCAAAAGAATCTAGATGCTTGGTGCATGAGTCACAAAATTTTAGAATGCAAGGTACAGCATATAATCAAAGCAATCCCTTATGATAAGAGAATTGAACATTGAAGTAAAGATATTACAATTCAGTATTCCAGGGAATTGGCAGACCTAATCTTGAATACCGTGTGCAGCTTTGGTCTCTTTGTCTGAGGAAGGATATTAATGTGTCGGTGGTGGTTCAGGAGAGCCTTACCAGACTGACATTTGGAATTAGTGGGTTGTGTTATGTGGATAGGTTGCGCAGACTGAATTTATTTCCACTGGAATTTAAAAGAGTGAGGGGAGACTTAATTGAAGTGAACAAGATCCTGAACAGTATTGACAAGGTGGACATGGAATAGATGTTTCCTTTCTTCGTGAGAACAGAACTAGGATGTACTGTTTCAAATTAGGGGATCATTCTTTCAGACAGAGATGAGGAGAAGTGTTTCTCTTCAACAGGGTTGTGCAACTTTGGAAATCTCGGCCTCAGAAGGAGATTGAAGTGTGATCATCGAGTACCAAGACAGATTAGATAGATTCCCTTCAGTGTGGAAACAGGCCCTTCGGCCCAACAAGTCCACACCGACCCTCCGAAAAGTAACCCCCCCAACTAATGTGCCTAACAAGTATGGACAATTTAGCATAGCCAATTCATCTGACCCGCACATCTTGGAATGTTGGAGGAAACTGGAGAGAATGTGCAAACTCCACACAAACGGTCGCCTAAGGCTGGAATCGAACCTGGGACCCTGGCGCTGTGAGGCAGCAGTGCTAACCACCATGCCGCCCCAAATGTAAAATGTAAGCTGTAAAACGATTCTTGTCAGGCAAGGGAATGAAAGGCTATTGATATATATGAGAATGAAAATGTAGAATTCAGAACACAAGCAGAACAGCCATGATCTTATTAAATGGCAAAGCAGGCTCAAGGCACTGAATGGCCTATTCCTGCTCTTCTTTTACATATTTGTGTGTTACATTTACTGTGAAAACTGGTTCTTTATGTGAGCCTGTCCTGGACTACAAATTAACTCCAGTCTCAGTTTATTGGAAGGCTGTTGAATACTTCTTTTGAATTTCAAATCTGCACTCATCTGTGCAGATACCATCCTATTCAATTTCTATGTAAGCATAAAGATCAAAAGGTAATTACCTATTCTTTTACCGCAAACCATGCTCTACACACTGATGAGCATCCATAAAACCTGTATTAAACAAGCAGCGATGCATCCATTATTCTCCTTTTCATTTTAAAATATGCTGATTTATGTGCTGAATTTATAAACTTACCTCGACATCATCTTATTTTCAAATCATTGTGGTTCATACTTACATGCAGAGGCTAATCTTGAGCTATTGAAATAATTGGTAAAACACAAGAGATCAACATAAAAGAAACACTCGATATTCCTACACCTAAATTGAAAGTGGCTTGCTCAACTATTAGTACTGCACAGCCTGTAAAATACTATTTCCCAATAGTTCTAAGTGATTTTCACCTATATTTCACCAATCTTCCCTATTCCTCTTCTCAAAGCACTGACTCCTTACCAGTTTCTAACTGCACAAATGGTTAATTACTCTCTGATACTTGCCCAATTCTCACAGTCAAGCCTCATCGTCTTCCAGTTTAGTAATAGCAAGCATTTCCTTTTCCTAACCTGGGGAGACATTTATATCAGCGTCCCTGCCATATCCATAGCTGTAATCAGCTAAGTCAACTCACCTGCAATGAAAGGTGGAATATGAATTCTCTGCATTATTCTCCACTTTAACACACTGGTTTACCAAAGAAGCTGCCAATGTATAAATTGGATTTTAAATTTGTCAAACAGACAGTTCCTTCTTTTGTAATTTAGGATGTAAGTCTCATTGGAATTTACGGCCCAGCCCGCATAGATGTAAGGAGGTGTCTTCCTAAAATTGTGAAGCAGCCTGACATGACTGATGGCTTGGTTGGCAATTAAGAGTTACATTGGTTACATACATGCATACCAATTGTTAACTGTATAAAACTACACAGTGGGGCCAAACACAATTCACTGGCATGTGTGTTGAATCAGAACAATGGGTAGCCAGGAGCTGAGGTTTGAGGGCAGAATGTGGACACTTCATACACTTGACTAATGCCTAAGAGTTGGCTGATATCAGAAAGAAGACTTCTGACACCAGCAGAACCATAATCTGATCCTACTACCTTCCTACTGGGAATTAAAACTGTGAAATTATTTGGCAATTTGTACAGATATTTTATCAGCTCAATATGCTTTACAGTTGTTTTATCCAATGCTGAGGTCACTTTGTTAAGACCTAGCTTTTCAGTATTTTCTTATTATTAATGCGCTACTGTAACCATATGAAATGAACCAAGTAAAATGCTACCAGAAAGCCAGAAAAAGTGTGCAAAGTCATAGGGACACTTTATTTTTCCACTTTCTCCTGTCATTTTTGTTCCGCCCATTACATTTGTTAATGTTGCAGGGAAAGCGCCACTCTTTAATTATCTACATTATTATAAAGAGTTTCCAGGTGGTCAGTGCTGTATACCTGCAGGGCAGGGATCTATTTAGATCTTTGCGGAGCATAATTGTATTGCAGAGTAGAATAATTAGTTGAGTCATTAATTGTCTTGAGTCCAATGACCTAAAAACTTTTGAAATTACTGCTATTCTGGGGGTATATATTAAATCTATCCAATGTGTCCACATATCCCAGCCTTGTTTAAAATATACTTGAAAATTGAATTGGTAAATATTTAACATATTAATTTTAGTAACTATCAAATTATACTATAAAATATTTTAAACAAAAATTTCAACTTCTCAAAGCACGTCAAAAAATCTCCCTTTCATTTACCTTTTAGTTTAATCCTGTTTTTTTCTGAACGATGTACCTGCATTTTAATAATGCATATTGAAGAAATGACCAATGTGCATTCATTCAGTTCCTGCATTGGTTCGCTTCAGTAACACTCCCCATCAACTCTTAAATTGATATAATCACTCAGTTATCAACATAAGATGTTAACAGGTGAAAGAAATGCGAACAATAAGTTCTTAATTATTTAGCAACTAGGTTCTGAAGTTACATAAGAACTCGGAGCAGGAGTAGGCCGTCTGGCCTTTCAAGCTTGCTCTGCCATTCTATAAGATCATGGCTCCACCATTCAATAAGATCCACTTTCCCACTCTCTCACTGTAACTCTTAATTCCTTTATTGTTCAAAAAAGCTTTAATAACATTTATTGAAATAGTGTCAATTACTTCCCTGGGCAGGGGATTCCATAGATTCACAACCCTTTGGGTGAAGAAGTTCCGTCTCAATTCAGTCCTAAATCTGTTCCCTCTAATCTTGAGGCTTTGTTCTCTTGTCCTAGTTTCACCTGCCAGTGGATACATCCTCTCTACATCTATTTTATCTATTCCCTTCGTAATTTTATATGTTTCTATAAGATCCCCCCACATTCTTCTGAATTCCAATGAATATATCCTAGTCTACTCAGTCTCTCCTCATAGGCCAACCACTCAACTTCACAATCAACCTAGTGAACCTCCTCTGCACCCCCTCTAGTGCCAGTACATTGTTTCTCAAGTAAGGAGACCAAAACTGCACACAGTACTCCAGGTGTGGTCTCACCAGCACCATGTACAGCTTCAACGAATCCCCCTGCTTTTAAACTCAATTCCTTTAGCAATGAAGGACAAAATTCCATTTGCCTTCCTAATTACTTGTTGTACCTGCAGACTAACCCTCTGTAATTCATGCACAATGACAGCCAGGTCCCTCTGCACAGCAGCATGCTGCAATTTTTTACCATTCTAGTAATAATCCTTTTTATTGTTACTCCTACCAAAATGGATGACCTCATGTTTATTAACATTGTATTCCATCTGCCAGACCTTTGCCCACTCACTCAAAGTATTAATGCTCCTCTGCAAAGTTTCACAGTCCTCTGCCCACTTTGCTCTGCCACTCATCTTAGTGTCAACTGCAAACATTGACACACTACACGTGGTCCCCAACTCCAAATCATCTATGTAAATTGTGAATAATTGCTGCGCCAACACCGATCCCTGAGGCACACCACTAGTCATTGATTGCCAGCCAGAATAGCACTCATTTATGCCCACTGTTTGCTTCCTGTTAGTCAACCAATCCTCTTTCCATGCTAATACTTCACCCGTAATGCCATGCATCTTTATCTTATGCAGCAGCCTCTTGTGCGGCACCTTGCTGAAGGCCTTTTGAAAATCTAGGTACACCACATCCACTGGGTCCCCGTTGTCCACCTTGCTCGTAATGTCTTCATAGAATTCTAAAAGATTTGTAAAGCATAACCTGCCTTTCATGAATCTATGGTGTGTCTGCCCAACAGGACAATTTTTATCAAGATGCCTTGCTATTTCTTCCTTGACAACAGATTTAAGCATTTTCCCCACTACAGAGGTTAAACTAACTGGTCTATAATTCAACCAGATCATTCACTTTAATACCCTCATCCCTCTGCCAATAAATAAACTAAAATTAATTATCTGCTCATTCTGTTCATGAGGTATTGCGTATATAAAATGGCTGCTGTGTTTACACGACAAGTCACAGTGCTTCAAAAGTAAGTTATTGTTTGAAGCACTTGGAGATACTTCAATATGGTAAAGTACTGGGTCAATACAATAATCATTAGTACTTGAATGACTGATTTTGCAATCAATTAGGATCTAGGATTATGGAATGTATGCTAAATTGAATGGTTCGTCCTGCTTCCAGATTTCTCTGTATTGTACTAGATAATGTGGTTAACCTGTGACTGAATGGAAAGTACTTCTCCCCTCCCCTATTTATTTTTCACTTTCCCAAAAGGCATTAACTTATACTGGCGACATTTCACAGTCTTAGGCTACTCTCTGGCATCTTATTTATGCCTAGTTAGTGGATACTGGCATACTTTATAAATGTGAGAGACATTACAAGTTAATTCACCCATGCAGTACACTGCCATTAGCATAAAACGGATGGCATGGGTAGCCCATGCTGGAGTAGGAGAAATGTATTTTTAACCACCCTATTAAAAAGTGGGGTGTCCTTTCAGAAGTGGGTGCTCTCTAAGAAACCGGTGCAGCATATAATAGAAAGCCCACTTCAGCAAACAAATTCATTGGGAAAATGTCTGAACTAGAATTCTAATAGCAGTAAATTATGCAAATAACAATGGGATGATCAATTAATTACAGTGCAACATATTCTCCCAAGTATCTTGATATTTTTCTCACTCTTTTTGGAGACAGCTCTTCTTCCACCTAATGGCAGACTTTCTTCAAATGTGTGGGATGATGAGAATGGTTGGAGGCTTGGAGAGTGGTACCGACACTCATTTTCAGCGTGGTTGCTTTTCTTTTCTCCTATTCCGTTAATCTTCATGCAAATCCCCTGAAGAGCAAGTGAAGTGAAGCTTCCAATCTCGTTTCAAATCTTCATGCATTTGATCATTTTAATCTGAGTGCAAGCTCGCACCCACATTCCTGCACCCGGGACCAATGAGGCTTTCAGCTTCTGGCTATTTCCTCTTTCCTGAATCCAGGCAGGACACCTATATATGGAAGTTTCAGGGGTATCTTCAGAACCCCACCTCCCAAAGCCCATCTCCACAGCGATTTGCATCTCATAGTCCTTGCTAACAACGTTGATTATCTCCTTAAGAAAACAAATCTATCCTATCCCTGTTTTAAATATATTCATTTACAACCCAACATTCCCAATATCTGCTTGGAAGCTGAGGGGCTAGCAGTTTAACCACTGTAAACGTGAATACTGCTATTGTCTCCCAGTGTGAACACCGTTATATCTTCTTTGCTCCAAACAATCTAGACCTCCCTGTAATCTCCAAAAGCCACCCAGGCTGGACGTCAGGCAAATTTCAGAACAGGTCACATGATCCCTTCATTTTATCCTAAGTTAACGACAGCTCCAAAGTAAAAACCTATTCATGTCAGATTTGTAACACAGCAGTGACTGCAGTTCAAATGTACATCTTTAGCTGTGAAGCATTTTGAAATATCCAGTGGTCATGAAAAGCTGTATGGAAATGCAAATATTTCTTTATCTTTCTTTTTACTGCATAGAGGGAGAATAAAACAATCAATGAAAAATATTCTTCATCAACTTCTTTTCCAAAGTGTCAGTACATCGACTGCAGCAAAGGAGAACTTTCAAAATGTTGCGATTCGGTTTGATTTCCAATCCTGACTCTCACTGGCAGTGAGGTATAATAGTTTACCACCCATCAGGCTCAGTACCTTCCTGAGATTTTGGTGCACAGAGGCCAGATTTTCATGCCTTGGACCATGTCAGAACCGAGGCGGTTGAGATTTAAAAATGTTAGTGGGCGGCACGGTGGCACAGTGGTTAGCACTGCTGCCTCGCAGCGCCAGAGACCCGGGTTCAATTCCCGCCTCAGGCAACTGACTGTGTGGAGTTTGCACATTCTCCCCCTGTCTGCGTGGGTTTCCTCCGGGTGCTCCGGTTTCCTCCCACAATCCAAAGATGTGCAGGTCAGGTGAATTGGCCATGCTAAATTGCCCGTAGTGTTAGGTAAGGGGCAAATGCAGGTGTATGGGTGGGTTGCGCTTCGGCGGGTCGGTGTGGACTTGTTGGGCCGAAGGGCCTGTTTCCACAGTGTAATGTAATCTAATCTAATCTAGTTGAGATCCTATTCCAGCATTCCCAATAGCATTCCCACTCTGCGGACTTTTTAAGATTGTGGTACCTATTTAGGGCGATTATTGCATGATATCTGCATCATCATCTGCAGCATCTGGCTCATTACTCTGAAGTCTCCTATCCAACAACCCACAGCAAGGAAGCTAGATGTCAATATGAAAGTCAGAGCGGGTACCTGGTGACTCCAGGTATCATCGCTTGCTCCTCTGGATATTCACCTTGGAGAGCCAGCACCAACATCTCAGGGTACCTTTGATGGGAAGTGACCACACGCACCCCTCCCACACTAAACAGCACCCCTTCCATCCATGGAAACTACCATCTGATATGTGCCAGCCCTACTGCATCATCATGTACATCACCTTATAGCACACTTCTGCACTGCCAGGCTGGACCCAGGGCACACTGGGATATCATCATTACTTTGGCACTTCAGGGACAGGAACCCAGCTCACAGAGCATTTCATGGATGTTCATTTGCTCTCATACTGCTCACTCACTTTAAACCTACCTCGGGGCTCACAGCATCCATGCCTTACTTGGTATTTTTGTAGTGTGCTTCCTCAGCCCAAGTTACCCGGTTCACAGTAGTACTGTTTTGCCTGATCATTTAGAGCAGTCACAAAGCCAGGAAGCTTGTCATGGTTGCCAGAAGTCATGATCAAGTCAAGTGTGACAGGAGTCCTAGCACAATGGGTCAAGGGTGGCCTTTAGATTAGATTAGATTACTTACAGTGTGGAAACAGGCCCTTCGGCCCAACAAGTCCACGCCGACCCGCCGAAGCGCAATATCAGTTCTGTGGCTTTGACACAGTCAGTCAGCCACTCAAAGAAGGCAGGGTCATACTCCAAAGGGATGAGAGAAAAATTTTGGGTAGCCCTCCATCCAGTTTGGCTTGCTTTACTCTATTGTCCTGGTATAACAGAAAGGGCTATATTAATGGAGATGAAAGCAGCTGACACAGCAGTTACTGTTGATGCAGTTAGGGGAACATTGATGGGGTGCTCAGAGGCAATGAGTAGGCAGTGCAGAATGCATGCTAGGTTCATCATGTTGTTGAGGGTTGGGGAAGGGAAAAGTGAGTGAATGAGGATACCACATGCAAAGGTGAGAAGGGTATAGCATGAGCCAAGATGGCAGGTGGGTACAATAACAGAACTGGAGTGAGCGTGAGATATCAGAGAGAAGACAGCAGCATTTACACAAACGGAGAGAGAAAGGTCAATGACCTCCCTCCTGTGGTGCTGGCCAAACCTCCGGATGGCTCAGACTGCTTTAACCCAGGTAGCAATCTGAGACCAGGTATGGCGTGTGGCCTCCATCGGCAGTCCTGGGGTAAGAGGATGCCCATGCTCTGCATCAATTTGTCCAGGTCTTTGCCTACAAAGTGGGCTGCCAATTTCCCCTAATCTGCCTATGTCAGGAGCTATGCAAGGCAGTTCGGGTCTTATGACACGTGACTCAGTACGCAATGTCATTTAAAGATTGCATCGATGAGAGGGGTTTAGGTCGACTTGAATCATAGAATCTGTAAGCGTGGAAAGAGATCATTTAGCTCATCTCATCTGCAATGACCGTTCAAAGAGCATCCCACCCAAAACCCAGCCCCCTACCCTAGCCCTTGAACCCCGCATTTCCCTTGGTTAATCTACCTAGCCTGCACATCCCTAGATATAACAGACTATTTCATATGAGGTGCAGGAAAATCGATGTTTCGGGCAAAAGCCTTTCATCAGGAATCCTGGTGAAGGGCTATGCTTTCCAGCACCACTCTAATCTTGACTCTGATCTCCAGGATCTGCTGTCCTCACTTTTGCCTAGACTATTTAGTATGTCCAGTCCACCTTTTTGGACTCTGGGGTACCTGATAGCAGAGAGATGTTCCAGCTATAAATTGTAAAATCGGGCTAGAATCAGACAGGATGTGCAGCATAGGGGTGTGGTAGATAGTTGAAGAGATGAGTTTGGTGAGATAACACAAGAAAAGGCCTCATTTAGAGAAACTCAATAAAACGGACACTTTGCCATAATATGGCAGGGGTCAGTCAGCCTGTGGTCTTTGCATATTTCTCATCAAAAGCTATCACACTATTGCCACACTACATTGTCAGTCTAGATTATGTGGTTTGAACTATGGAGCATGGATTAAAACCACTTACTTCTGCGCAGAAGAAGTACAGCTGGCATCTTTAATCTGCAAGGGGAAATTAGACAAGGACAGTGCGTATCCAATCAACTTTGTCATAAACTGCACGTATGCGGTCCTCTGATGAAGTTAACCGAGGCCCCACATTTAATATTATTCAGTTAAATAATTTGCTGAAACACACTCACAACCAAGACTCACACAAGAGTGACTGCAACCATTTTCTAATCCTGGCAAGAGCACAGATAAACTACCATGTGTTCAGTCACAGAAATATGATGGACATTTTACATTATAATTTTTTTAGGACACAAATGATATTTGATGAGAGGTTTCACGCCGTATTACACAATCCCCTGTAGTTTCTGATATGGTTACATCCTGTATTCTCCAGTGCAGAGAATGTCAATATTTTCACTGCAGTCCAGAAAACAATTATTCAGTTGAATTTTGGGACAGGCTTAGCAAAATAAATTTATGGAGAAGCAAACACTCATGACAGGTCCCAGAGAAAATATTGACAAAGGGACTGAAACTACTTTGGTACACATTTGGCACTTTTTATCCCTTCCCAAATAATATATTCTTCAGAATTGAAATGCAGGAATGTTTCCATTCTGAAGAATGGTCATTGAACTCCAAACACTAACTCTGCTTTCTCTCCACAGATGCAGCCAGACCTGCTGAGTTTCTCTAGCATTTTCTGTTTTGGATTGTTCCAGATTACCAGCATTTGTGCTTCTTTGTTTTATTTCAGCATTTCCTTACTGTTGGGGATTCAGATGTCTGTCAAAGCTTTTCAAGTAATTACTATTCTGACAGCTGAACCCACCCCTGCAACACTATTATATTGAGGCTGCGGTGCAGAAAACCTACAGTGTGCACTTGCAACAATTCATTAAGGTTACTTCAGTAATAATGTCTAGATGTGTTCACAAGGGAGACAGGTCTAGAAAGATATGTTTTCTAGACACAGATGTAAGCAGGCTTCTGTGGGACATAAACACTAGCATGGACCTGTCAGGTCGAATGACTGTTGCACTGTAAATAATTTATGATACTTAACAGTCATTTCCTCTTTGATTTTGCATTGCCGAAAAGGATAGGTGCAGCAACATTGTTGGAATACCATCTCCTCAAGGTTACTTGTCAAATCATGCACCCCAATGTGATTTGGGCAGATAGTCATTTCTTCACCATTGTTGGGTCAATATCCTGGAATTTTCTAATTTAACACTGTTGTCACAAGGACTTCAGCAATTTAAGGAGAAGGCCCATCACAATCTTATTAGGGTTAATTGCCTACATAGCTCATAAAGAGTCATAGAGTCAGACAGCATGGAAGCAAACCCTTCGGTCAAACTCGTCCATGCCGACCAAGTTTTCCGAGCTAAACTAATCCCATTTGCATGTGTCTGACTCATATCCCTCTCAACCTTTCCTCTTTATATACCTGTCCAAATGGCTTTTAAATGTTGTGACTGTATCTGCATCTAACACTTCCTCTGGCAGTTCTTGTTTGAAAAACGTGCTGCTCAGGTCCCTTTTAAATCTTTCTCCTCTCACCTTAAAATTATGTCCTATAGTTTTCTCACCCTAAGAAAAGGACCTTTACTATTCACTTTATCTATGCCCCTCATGATTTTATAAACCTTTATTAGATCACCCCTCAACCTCCTGCACTCCAGTGAAAAAATGTCCCAGCCTATCCAGCCTCTCTTTATAATTCAAACCTTCCATTCCAAGTAACATCCTGGTAAATCTTTTCTGAACCCGCTCCAATTTAATAATATCCTTTCTATAGCAGAACAAATCTTAAGGAAATTATTCTAGGCATGCACAATACATAGAGTACAAGTATATTTTATATCATAATGCAACAATGATTAACAACAGAAACTGGACTGATAGCCTACATCCTAGGGTATTAAAGGAAATAGCAGAGGAGATAGTGGATCCATTAGTACAATATCCCAAAATTCCCTAGACACGGGAAAAGTTCCAGTGGATTGAAAAAATGCTAATGTAACACTTTTATTCAAAAAGGGAGGAAGGTGAAATTAATTTAACATCTGTTCAGAAAGTGCATGAATCAATTATCAAGGAAGCAATGTCAGGGCATTTGGAAAGTGAAGACACTATCCATCAGAGTCAGCAATAGAACATAAAAACCTGCAGCAGGAGGAGGCCATATGGCCCTTTGAGCCTTCTCTGCCTTTCAATAAGATCATGGCGGATCTTTTGATGGCCTCAGCTGCAGTTACCCCTGCTCTCACCATAACCCTTAATTTCTTTATTCTTCAAAAAAAAATCTATATGAGCTTTAAAAACATTTCTTAAGTACTGTCAACTACTTCACAGGGCAGGGAATTCCACAGATTAACAACCCACTGGATGAAGAAGCTCCTTTTCAATTCAGCCCTAAATCTGCTCCCCCTAATCTTGAGGCTATGCCCTCTTGTTCTAGTCTCACCTGCCAGTGGAAACATCCTCTCTACATCTATCTTATCAATTTTCTGCATAATTTTATACGTTTCTATAAGATCACCCCTCTGAATGCGAATGAATATAATCCCAGTCTACTCAATCTCTCCTCATAAGGCAATCCCCTCAACTCTGAAATTAATTTAGTGAACCTCCTCTGCACCCCCTCTTGTGCCAGTACATTGTTTCTCAAGTAAGGAGACCAAAACTGCACACAGTACTCCAGGTGTGGCCTCACCAGCACCATGTACAGCTGCAACGTAACCCCCCCTGCTTTTAAACTCAATCCCTTTAGCAATGAAGGACAACATTCCATTTGCCTTCCTAATTACCTACTGTACCTGCAGACCGACCCTCTGTGATTCATGCACAAGGACACCTAGGTCCTACTGCACAGCAGCATGCTGCAACTTTTTAACCATTCACATAATAATCCTTTTTATGTTACTCCTACTAAAATGGATGACTTCATATTTATTTATATTATATTCCATCTGCTAGACCTTTGCCCACTCACTTAAAGTATCTACGTCCTTTTGCAAAGTTTCACAGTCCTCTGTACACTTTGCTCTACCGCTCATCTTAGTGTTATCTGCAAACTTTGACACACTACACGTGGTCGCCAACTCCAAATCATCTATATAAATTGTAAATAATTGTGGTCCCAACACCGATCCCTGAGGCACACCACTCGTCACTGATTGCCAGCCAGAATAGCACTCATTTATCCCCACTCTTTGCTTCCTGTTAGTCAACCAACCCGCTATCCATGCTAATCCTTTACCCATAATGTCACACAGATTATCTTATGCAGCAGCCTCTTGGGCGGCACCTTGTCAAAGACCTTTTGAAAATCTACGTACACCATGTCCACTGGGTCCCCATTATCCACTGTGTTCATAATGTCTTCATAGAATTCCAAAAGATTTGTTAATCATGACCTGCCCTTCATGACCTATGTTGCATCTGCCAGCAGGACAATTTCTGTCTAGATGACTTGCTTTTTCTTCTTTGAAAATAGACTCAAGCATCTTCCCCACTACAAAAGTTAAGCTAACTGGTGTATAATTTCCCATCTTTTGTCTACCACACTTTTTAAACAATGACATCGCATTTGTTATTTTCCAATCTGCTGGAATTGCTCCAGAGTTCAGCAAATTTTGGAAAATTGCCACAAATGCACTTACTATTTCTCCTGTCATCCTTTTGAGTAAGCTAGAATGCATCCCATCAGGGCCAGGAGACTTCTCTATCTCTGGTCCCAGTATCTTTCCCAACACTATTTCTTTCATGATAATGATTATTTCCAGGTCCTCCACTATGTTCATCTCTTTGTCAATTACTCGCATGTCATTCGTGTCCTCTACTGTGAAGACCAACACAAACTACCTCTTCAATGCCTCGGCCATCTCACCATTTCCCATGGCTAAATGTCTCTTCTCATCTTCTAAAGGACCAACATTCACTTTAGCCACTCTTTTTTGTTTTATATATTTATAGAAACTTTTGCTGTCTGTCTTTATATTCTGTGCTAGTTTTTTCTCATTTCTATGTCATTTTTCTTTATAGCTCTTTTTGTGGCTTTCTGTTGACCTTTAAAGGATTTTCAATCTTCTCATTTCCTACTGATCTTGGCCACTCTTGTATGCCTTCTTTTTAATTTTGATTGTCTCCCTTATTTAACATGGTACAGTGAAGGGCAAATCATATTTGACTAATTTGCTAGAGTTCTTCGAAGATGTAACAAGCAAAGTAGATAATGGGGATCCTGCGGATGTAATATATCTGGACTTTCAGAAGGCATATGATAAGATGCTGCACAAAAGATTAACTCACAAGGTTGGATCATATGGGACTGGGGTAATTTATTAGCTTGGATAGATGACTAGCTGATGGACAGAAAACTGAGAGTCAGGATATTTTTTCTTTTCTGGATGGCAAGATGTAACCAGTGAGGTACCACAGGGTTCGTTCCTCTGACCCCAGATATTTACAACCTAAATTAATGACTTGGATACAGGGATAGATGGCTACGGAGCCAAATTTGTGGATGACACAAAAATAGGGGTGATGGTAAATTGCAATGAGGAAATATGAACCTTAAAAATTGAACTAGATAGGTTAGGAGAGTGGATCTTAACATGGATTAGTGTGAGATCATGCATTTTGGTCGGAAAAATGGGAAGGGGATCTATCATCTAAAAGGGAAGAGATGTCGGGGTGCTCCGGTGCAGAGGGATCTGGGTGTCCTCACTCATGAGTCACAGAAAACTAGCATGCAGGTACAGCAGATAATTTGAAAGTGAATGGAATGTTAAGTTTCATAGCTAAAGGAATAAAATATAAAAAGTAAGGAAGTATTGTTGCAACTAAAGCATCATTGAGACTGTACTGAAGTATTGTATGCAGTTTTGGGCCCCTTATTTGAGGAAAGATGTAATGGCCTTAGAAATACTTCAGAGGAGGTTCACTAGATTGATGCCAGAGATGAGGGGTTTGTCGTGTGAAGAGAGATTGAACAGTTAGGCCTATATTCTCCGGAATTTAAAATAATGAGGGGAGAGCAATTGAGGTACTGGATAAATTCAGGTATGGATAAAATAGATGTGGAGCAGATGCTTTCTCTTGTGGGGCATCCTAGGATGAGAGGTCATAGTCTTAGGATAAGGGGTAGCAAATTTAAAACAGAGTTAAGGAGAAACTCCTTCTTCCCAAGGGTTGTGAATCTATGGAATTCACTATCCCAAAGTGCGGTGGATGCTGGGACATGTAAGGAAGAGTTTGACAGATTTTTAATTGGTAATGGGATGAAGGGCTATGGGGAGAAGGCAGGAAAATGGGAGTGAGGAGCATATCAGCCATAATCAAATGGCAGAGCACTCGATGGACCAAATGGCCTAATTCTCCTCCGATAGCTTATGAACTTGTGAACTAATGAATTAGTTTGGTGCAAAGAACTGTAGGATTTATAGGGAGTGGATGTGAGGTATGAAAACTAAATTGCTCATCAAATCAGAAAGCTTGGCATGAAAGGCAGAAAGCATCCTAATAATCTGTTGAGAAAGACAAGAATAGTGAGCAAATTATTTGTTTATCAGATCAGTAACTTTTGTATCATAGCCAGAAGGGATCCCATTTATTTAGCTGTTTATCGAGTTGAGAGAGGACCAAAAAGACTGGAGTTGTTATGGTTACAGCTGGCTTTCACTGTTGCTGACAGCTTTTCTTTTCTGTCATAGCTGCTTGTGGCTGACAAGAAAATAGTTCTGGTCCAGTTGTTACCTGATACATTGTAATAAATCATAGGCATCCTCATATGACAGAAACAACCATCTGTCACATGATGCTAATGGATGCATTTGTCATATCTTTCAAAACTACATCTAAGTAGTGGAAGAAGGCCAGTTGTTTCCCCCTGATGAGATCTTAAGAGAAACAATAACCAGCAAATTAATCACATAGTGAGCTGACCTCAGGATATTACGCAGAATTTAGAACATCGAAACATGTCACTCAGCCTCATAATGCTATGTCAGTGTGTATGCTACACATGAACAATTTCCACCTCACTCTGTTACGTAACCTTCTATTCCTTCCTATCTCAAGTCTATGCCTGGCTTTCACTTAAAATGAATCTAAGCTATACCTCAAGTACTGTTTCCACGAGGAAATTTAACATTCTTACTTTCTCAAATTAAACAAAATGTTGCTCCTAACTTCCAAACTGGATTTCAGCGATGACTACCTGCATCCAAAGTCTCACACCAAAAATGGAAATTTTTTCTCAACCTGTTGATCCCCTGAAAAATCTGAAAGACTTCTATCATGTTACCACTCTTCACCTTCTGTATATCTAAGGAAGAGAGCTTCAATCCATTCAGTTTTTCTGAACAGATTCCACCACCCAGTTCCTGAATTAGACTGGGGAGTTGGGATTTGACAAATGCCTGAAAAACAAAACTCTACTTCACAATTTTGAAATAACCTAAATTGATTAAATTCTCAGTCACTGCCTGAGCACTCTGCTACCTTCATGAAGGTCATCTAACAAAGCTTCCCTTTGTCTGTCCCTTAAAATGTGTGCAATACCATAATTTGATCAGATGTAAGTCCCAGGGTTGCCTTTAAATCTAAGTGGCAACTGTTAGAGATGAATGGTACTTATTCATCAGAGCCCTGTACAAATGGAATGCATTCTTTCAAATGGCTAATTATTATTTATGGTTTTTATTTGCATTTGTTTCTCATATCAAACAAATAAAGCAGCTCTTCCAGCTCTCAGATTTGAAACAGAAGATGCTTAAAGTGCTTGTTGTGAGAGGAAACAGTTCTGAAGGTGTTACATTGGCCGCATCCATTGTATTGAAGTCACATATAGACTGTAAGTGGACATACCTAATTCTACCAGCTTTTTAAGGTCCTAGTAAATATGCCTGACAAAATTTAATTGTGGTATTGCTAATATGAAATAAATCTTCATGTTGTCCAAGTGGTCTGTCCTCTACCACTAACCACTTAGGGAGGCCCAAAGACAGAGCAAAGACAAAGCAGGATAGGTGTGACAGCCAACTATGAGAAAGTGAGGACTGCAGGTGCTGGAGGTCGGAGTCGAAGAGTGTGGTGCTGGAAAAGCACAGCAGATCAGGCAGCATCTGAGGAGCAGGGGTATCACGTTGCGGGCATAAGCCTTCATCAGGAATGAGGCTTGAATGCCAAGGGAGCCCACAAGCTTCATTCCTGATGAAGAGCTTATGCCAGAAATGTCAATTCTTCTGCTCCTCGGATGCTGCCTGACTGGTTGTGCATTTCCAGCATCACACGCTTCAACAGCTAACTACCTCAATTAATCCTTATCCAGTACCACATACTGGCAGAAGTGGCAAATACCATACATTGGCAGTGGTGGTCATTTGGGAAAATTCCTCACTACTCATCAGGTCAGTCATGGAGAGAGAAAAGGAGTTGACCTTTCAAGTTGGTCAACTTTTGTCCTTAATAGCACTTCAAGTTTAAACGTTAACTTTTCTTTCTCTGTCCATGGATGTTGCCTGATCTGCTAAGTCTTTGCAGAATTTTCTGATCTTATTTCAAATTGCCAGCAACTAAAGTATTAGCCCACCAGCTCTCACTCTGCAAAGTGACAATTGTTAAATAAGTACGTGTTGACAAAGTTTGTGGTAAAGCATATCATGATTTAAAAACTTGAACAATTATTAGAGATAACTTATTTTCCCCTTTATGCATTTATACCAATTCTCATTTCACAGAAGATATTATTTTACATCTAGATAGCAGGAAAAGATCCAAAAATTGCTGAGAGTTCTCAATGTTTATGTTATCAAAACCATATTTTCTGTCTTGTGTTTCTGAATATTCCAGTAATAGTTCCTGCAACAGTCGATCAAAACACACAGCTACTGCCTGCCGCATCTTCTCTTTCCCAGCTCCCTAGCTGCCTGCAATCATTGCCACATTATTTTCCAGTTCAGGCCAAGAAACAATCTTAGAGAGGTTTGACTCTGTGCACCGAATTGGAGGGGTAGGGGTAGGAGATGGGGCTAGTGCGTGGTTTTACCCACATTCTATTCCAAAGCTCCTATGGGCTGAGAGTTCTGCTGAATCCTGTGGAGGTCTTTGAAAGATTTGATATTTTATTGATTTCTCAGTAATCAAACCTTGAAGAAATTGAGTCTTTTCTGTTGTCAGGTAGAAAGATGACTTTTCAAGTTGAAGACTGCAGCAACCGCATTTGTTTTTCAAAAAGAATCAATTTCAAGGTGCCAGATGGGCCTGTCTGCATGTCAGCAACCAAAATACTGCAGTCTGCAGCTGCTTTTTGAGAGATTCAAGCTTTGTGAATATTCGTCAGCCACAGGCATCTCAGGGGTCCTCATACTGGCAGCAGCAGCCTCCCATTAACTCTGCTGAAGCCACGAGGGTGACACTTCATAGAAATGATAATGTGAGTAAATTTTCATTTCAAAAAGGAATGGGGAGATAGTGGTGCAGCCATAATTTTACTGGATGAGTAATCCAGAGTTCCTTGCTTAATGCTCTGGGGACCTGAGTTTGAATACACCTTGGTGGTGGTAGATGGTGAAATTTGAATCTGGGATTACAAGCTGATCTAATGGTAAGTGTGTGTCCATTTGTAAAAAAAACACATCTACTTTGCTAAAGTCCTCCAGGGAGGAAAATCTGCAAACATGTGACTCCAGACACAAACATAAAACGTGGTTGACTCTTCTGAAATAGTCTAGCATGCCTCTCAGATGTATCAAACCATATTAAAGTACAAAGAAAACTTTGTAATCAGACAGACCATCCAGCCTCATCGACGTAGGGCACTGAAATCAACAATGCCACTCCCAGCCCTGTCAACCCTGCAAGTCCTAACATCTGGGGACCATGCCAAAAGGTGGGATAGTGGTCACACCAACTAGACAAGGGAAAACCTAACTTGGTATGCAAGGTATGATTCCATTAGAGCGACAATGTTCCAGACACCACCATCTTCATTCCTAGGTAAGTCAGGTCTCACAAGCAGGACATACGTAGCAGAGGTTGTGGTACAGTGGTGTACAGATAGAAGGCAGTTACCCTGGGAGTAATTAATGTTTGACTTTGAACCCCATGAGGTCTCATGATGTTAGATCGATCATGGACAAGGAAACCTTCTGCTGATTACCCCCTACAATCCTCCACCCCTATCTCTGATAAGTCAGTGCTCCTTCAAGTTGCACACCATTTGGAAGGAGAATTAAGGTGGAAAGGCGCACAATGAACTGTGGGTGGAGAATTTCAATGTCCATTGTCCTGGTGATAGTACAGGGCAAGTCATATCCCAAAGTGAAACCAAGCTTGACAGACCATATGTTTTATTCTTGCTGTTTGTTTATCATGAAAGTCAGTCACTGAACATATTCTCAAAAGGTTGACATTGTACTTTTAACAAAAAACTGAAATTTATCCCGCACAAGAAGAAAGAATACCAAATTATATTACACAATACAAAAGTTAGTTGAAATGGTATTACAAATGAAATGACTCCACAGAGGCTGGTATCCTGTCATCAAGTCACCCTTTATTTATACATGGGGAGTCCTTGACACTGATCCATCTTCCTCAGAGCCAGCTGTCATAGTGAACAGGATAACTGACACTCCTGCTTCTATCTGTCAGCCAGGGCTTCCCAATTGGACGAGGTTAACAGCCCCAATCACGGAACTCATATTCTAAGCGGTCCCTCTGGCTGACCTCATCACAATCACTACAACAAATATCTGAAATAATGATATAACCCTTTGACCTTCAGCAACAACCTTACAGATAATTAAACCTCAGTAAAGGGTTGCTTGATTCCACTTTAAAGCTTTGAGGAGAAAGTGAGGTCTGCAGATGCTGGAGATCAGAGCTGGAAATGTGTCATGGACATCCAGTCCCTGTACACCTCCATCCCCCATCACGAAGGACTCAAAGCCCTCCGCTTCTTTCTTTCCCGCCGTACCGACCAGTACCCTTCCACTGACACCCTCCTTCGACTGACTGAACTGGTCCTCACCCTGAACAACTTCTCTTTCCAATCCTCCCACTTCCTCCAAACGAAAGGAGTAGCCATGGGCACCCGTATGGGCCCCAGCTATGCCTGCCTCTTCGTAGGATATGTGGAACAATCCATCTTCCGCAACTACACTGGCCCCACCCCCCACCTTTTCCTTCGCTACATCGATGACTGTATCGGCGCCGCCTCGTGCTCCCACGAGGAAGTTGAACAGTTCATCCACTTCACCAACACCTTCCACCCCGACCTCAAATTCACCTGGACAGTCTCAGATTCCTCCCTCCCCTTCCTCGACCTTTCTATTTCTATCTCAGGCGACCGAATCAACACGGACATCTACTACAAACCAACCGACTCCCACAGCTACCTGGACTACACCTCCTCCCATCCTGCCCCCTGTAAAAACGTCATCCCATTCTCCCAATTCCTTCGACTCCGCCGCATCTGCTCCCAGGAGGACCAGTTCCAAAAACGCACAACCCAGATGGCCTCTTTCTTCAAGGACCGCAATTTCCCCCCCGATGTGGTCGACGATGCCCTCCACCGCATCTCTTCCACTTCCCGCTCCTCCGCCCTTGAACCCTGCCCCTCCAACCGCCACCAGGACAGAACCCCACTGGTCCTCACCTACCACCCCACCAATCTCCATGTACAGCGCATCATCCGCCGTCATTTCCGCTACCTCCAAACGGACCCCACCACCAAGGATATATTTCCCTCCCCTCCCCTATCAGCATTCCGTAAAGACCACTCCCTCCGTGACTCCCTCGTCAGATCCACACCCCCCACCAACCCAACCTCCATTCCCGGCACCTTTCCCTGCAACCGCAGGAGGTGCAAGACTTGCGCCCACACCTCCCCCCTCACCTCCCTCCAAGGCCCCAAAGGAAACTTCCATATCCGCCACAGATTCACCTGCACCTCCACACATATCATCTATTGCATCCTCTGCACCCGATGTGGCCTCCTCTATATTGGGGAGACAGGCCGGCTACTTGCGGAGCGTTTCAGAGAACACCTCTGGGACACCCGGACCAACCAACCCAACCACCCTGTAGCTCAACATTTCAATTCCCCCTCCCACTCCACCAAGGATATGCAGGTCTTTGGACTCCTCCATTGTCAGACCACAACAAAACGACGGTTGGAGGAAGAACGCCTCATCTTCCAGCTAGGAACCCTCCAACCACAAGGGATGAACTCGGATTTCACCAGTTTCCTCATTTCCCCTCCCCCCACCCTGTCTCAGTCAAATCCATCAAATCCAGCACCGCCTTCCTAACCTGAGATCTTCTTCCCGACCTCTCCGCCCCCACCCCAGTCTGACCTATCACCCTCACCTTGACCTCTTTCCACCTATCACATTTCCGACGCCCCTCCCCCAAGGCCCTCCTCCCTACCTTTTATCTTAGCCTGCTGGACAAACTTTCCCCATTCCTGAAGAAGGGCTTATGCCCGAAACGTCGATTCTCCTGTTCCCTGGATGCTGCCTGACCTGCTGCGCTTTTCCAGCAACACATTTCCAGCTCCACTTTAAAGCTGTTTACTCAGTTAATACAATTATAATTGGTTTCTGAAGCTTTCTTCTTACTGTCTTCTAAACACTTTCAAAGCAAACTCCTAGATTTTCAATCCCCTCAGTTTCTAGCAGTTATCTGCTGTTGCAACTTTCTTCTAAGCCAAACAGGATTTTTTACTAGCCAGAGCCTTTTGGACATTAGTTGAATCTGGGCACACCGCCTGACTTTGTGTTAGTTCTATCATTCTGTTGGTTGGGGGCAACAGCAGATTTTTTTCTCTTCTGTCCTTGTTACCAGTGAACTGAAATATTAATCTTAAGTGTTTTAAAACCTTGTTTAGATGAATGTAAACAAATGTCCTCACAACACAGTACTCCCAAGAGTCAAAACTGAAACTAAAACTATGCCCTTCCCCTTCTAAACACATTGTCGTGACTCACTGAGGTACTGTGCTGGAAGACAAGCTCCATTATTCCTGCAGTTATGTCAAATTTGAGGATTTAACAAGACTACCAAAAATCCCATTGGCCTCTGATCGACTGCTATTCAGGTTACAAGTAAATTATTCCAGGTTTCTTCAGTAACAATGAATATAACTATTCAAGATTGTGTAACTTAGGTAACAGTGGCACAGTGGTTAGCACTGCTGCCTCACAGCACCAGAGACCCGGGTTCAATTCCCGCCTCAGGCGACTCTCTGTGTGGAGTTTGCACATTCTCCCTGTGTCTGCGCGGGTTTCCTCCAGGTGCTCTGGTTTCCTCCCACAATCCAAAAATGTGCAGGTTAGGTGAATTGGCCATGCTAAATTGCCCGGAGGGTGGGTTGCGCTTCGGCGGGTCGGTTCGGACTTGTTGGGTCGAAGGGCCTGTTTCCACACTGTAAGTAATCTAATCTTAAGCTCTATCCCTTTTAAAATTCACACATAAACGCAAGCAGACACAAAAAAAAGAGTGATGGGAGAATAAATAGTCAGAGGAATATAGTCAGCCCGTATCACTAATCCAAAATCACAAAACTACATGGACTGATTCCCGATCCTTTTCCTTCCTTTAATGATGATTCAATGTTATTTGTACAGTGATCACTCATTGCCTGGTTAAACCTTGGGCCTTTCTGGTTATCTTTGAGTTTTAGAATTATTTCTCTCAATGCCTCTGAATGCATCATTTTCCTGCTCTATCAACAGAAGATTGGAGATAGCAACTTTACAGAGAAAAGGAAAAGAGAAACTTTTGATGGAATTAACTTCAGAAGACCTTCATGCTTCTCACTTTTTGATTCACTGCCTCCACAGAATCTGGCTTTGATATCAAGATGGCATTTACATGAGTACAGCATCAAGGAGCTCGAGCAAAACAGGAATCAATGGGAATCAGAGGGGAAGCGCTCTATTAGTTGGAGTCATACCTAGCACAAAGAAAGATGGCCACCATTGTTGAAGGTCAATCGTTTCAGTCCAATTACATCACTCCAATAGCTCTTCAAGGTAGTCTCCAGCCCAAAGATTTTCAGCTGCTTAATCAATGATATTCTCTCCATCTAAAGCTCAGACGTGTGGATGTTTGCTGATGATTACACAAAGTTCAGCACCTTTGATGGCTCCTGAGACACTGAAGCAGTCCAGGTCCACAAGCAGCAAGACCTGGAAAATACCTAGGCTTGGGCAGATAAATAGCAAGTAACATGTGTGCCAGGCAGTGAACATCTCCAACATAGCAGAATCTGACCAATTCCTTCGATCATTGTTCAATGGCATCACAATCATTCAATTATCTACTGTCAACAATCTGGAAGTTACAATTGACCAGAAACTTAAGTGGACCAGCCATGCATAATACTAAAAGAGGAGGCCAGAGGTTAGAGGTTTTGCATCAAATAACTCACCTCCCATTTCCCCAAAGCCTGTCCACTGTTTATAAGGCACAAGTCAGGAGAGTGATGGAATATTCTTCACCTGTCTGGGTAGGTGCAATTTCAGCAACACTCAAGACACTCTACATCTTCCAGGATAAACAGCCCACTTTACTGGCACTCCATCCACCACCTTCAACATTCATTCACTTCACTAGCACAGTGCCAGCAGTGTGTACATCTACAAGAGTCATTGCAGTAATTCAACAAGGTTGCTTTGATAACACCTTCCAAACATGTAACCTCAACCACTGGAAGGAAGTATGCATCACATCCGTACAAACCCAACCACCTGCAAGTTCCCTTCCATGCCACAAATCATCACCGTTTCTTCACTGTCGCTGGGTAAAAATCCTGAAATTTCCTCCCTAAAGGCACAGTGGGTCTACCCATATCCCAAAGATTCAGGTCAGCTCACCACAACCTTCTGCTAGACAATTAGGGATGGGCAATAAATGCTGGCCTAGGCACTGATGCCCATAAGCCATGAACAAAAAGAAAAGGATCCGTCAATAACATTGATAGCAAAATAATTCAATATAGTACTGTGTTTGATATTAGTTAGATTACCTTGAACCCATCTGCAGCTTTAGTCTATAGCTTCCTTTCATTACAGCCTCTTCATTTGTATTATCAGGAACCCACTGAAAAATAACTTGGCTTAATGGCTTCAATACTGTTTAGTACAAAAGGAAGGGAATTATGAATAAATAACCAGGAGCATAAGAGGAAGATTCAGTCAGCACCTCAAGCCTGATCTGCAATTCAACTAGATCACAGCTGACAATTCAACCCAATGCCAGTAAAGAAGCAGCCTAACTCAAGGTTAGGCTGGTTAGTATGGCTTGGATGGGAAGTTAGAAATTGGCTTTCAAATACATGTGATGACCCTGTTACTTTTATGGTACAGGCCTAGGTGAGTTGCTGTCATGTATCTTGCAGATGGCACACTACTGCTGCTGCTGATGTGCATCACTGGTAAAGCACTATTAAAAGGGGTAGGGGATCATTTACAATTATGCAGTTTCTTTGTCTCAGAAAGTGATGGGGTTTGGGGGTAAGCATCCAAGTCTTCAGTCGTATTACCAGGAACGATGGGTCTTTGCAGTGTCCAGTGTCATTTCTTGATATCAAGTGGAGTCAAGCAAATTGGCAGAAGACTGACATCTGTGGTGCTGGGTACTCCTCAGGAGGAGGCTGAGATGGATCATCCACCCAGCATTTTTGGCTAAGGATAGAGTGTTGGCCTTGCATTTCAATGAGCTCTCTGATCACTGATAATGGGGAAATATGTGGAGCTTCTTTCTGCACTTTTGTTTTTAAATTGTCACCAGTATTCATGGCTTGATGTGGAAGCACTGCAGGGATTACATCTGATCCAGTGGCTGTGAGATCATCCATCAAACTGCATCTGCTGTTTGGCATGCAGGTAATACTGTATTGCAGCTCCATCAGGGTGATGTATACCTGGTGCTGCTACTGGCATATCCTCCTGCACTGTTGATTGAAACAGTGTTGATCCCCAGCTGGATGACAATGGTAGAGTGGGTAATGTACTGGACCATGAGGTTATGGATCTTTGTCAAATACAATTCTGCTGCTGATGCTCCTATTGGCTTAGATCACCATATGATGCCCAGTTCTGAGCTGTTGGATCTCTTCAAAATCAGCATGATGGTAGTGACACAAAACATGATGAATTATTGACTTGAATTAGATTTATTCTCACATGTACTCACATGAACACATTGAAAAGTTTTTAAGTCGCCACTTAAAGTAAGGAAAACAAAGATTAAAATGTTAAACATTACAGTCCTTCTTACAAAAAGGTAGAAAAACAAAGAAACACTGTTAGCAGTTCCTCACCACAGTCCGGCCATGCTGGGCTCGCTCTCCTTACAGAGCCTGACCCCTTCTGCTTCGGGACTGAACTCACCCCAGCTGGATTGGCCGGCTCCCACCACCACCCCAGGCTACCTTGATCCCTGCATTCTCAATACAACAATGGGACTTTGTCTCCACCACGATAACTGTATGGTAATCATTCACACCAATACTGTCATGCATCTGATGCATCTGCAATAGGTAAACTAGCGAGGTCAAAGTCAAGTTGCAGATTCACTTATTGCCCTCGAATACTTAGTGAATTGTGTCAGCACATGTCACAACGTAGGAACAAATTACTGCAGATGCTGGAAACTGTCCTGAAAATGAGAAATGCTGGAGCTCACAGTGAATCAGACAGCATCCATGGAGAGAGAGCAAGCTAACATTTCAAGTCTCGATGACTCTTCATCAGTGCTAAAGTGATGTATGGAGGGGACAACGTTTAGGCTAAAGTTTGGCAGGGGTTGGGGGTCGTGGGGTGTAGAGTGTTGATGGAGAAAAGACTTGAAATGTTAGCTTGCTCTCTCTTCATGGATGCTGTCTGACCTACTGTGATCTCCAACATTTGTTGTTTTCTCCTCATGTCACGTTCCTCAGTCTGTGAAACCACACCATCTTTCTTCTCTATCTGTGCACTAATCACTGCTGACTGTATGTCAGCAAGCACCAGCTGCTCTCGGAGTAGGCCTCCTCAAAGATTATCAGAAAATGACTGATGAGAAATGCAATGAAGTCAGATGAGAGTCAAATGAGGGAGTTGAGCACTACTACTTTCTTTTCTCCAAGCCTCTCCCAGTCTGCTCTGCTGTTTTTTTAAACAAGAATCTCCCTCTATAATTCCTATACATCCCAACATACTGTATCTGTTTTAAAAGGGTTACACCAGTCACTGCTATAATGAGCAAATCCAGGAAATTATGTTAATATAGCTATGTAAATCGTTTCCTCTGCATAAGCAGGCACAAATACTCATACAAAGTTCACCTCTACATATTTTAATCTTCTGATCTATTACCACTCAACCAAAGTAAAATTAAACAGACAGATTTTAACATCAGACTTTTACAACTTGGCAAAATGAGCTAGGTAATGATCAGTATTACATAAATAATTCCTGTGCGGAGGACAAAGAGAATTACTTAGCTCGAATAATTATAGTGTTTCTGCTGCCATCTGCCACACTCAGACTTGATAGGTGAGCAGCAAACATAAACAAAAGCTTTATTTAAGTGGCACTTTGATTTAACATGAAATTGCACGGGAAGAAAACAGAAAGCAATTGGTAGCATAGTCAGCAAGATGAGGTTTAGCCACAGTCTGTACCACTCTGACGATTTGTAAGGCTGATATTGTTTCAAAATAATATTATTGTCATATGTGCTGATGGAACCCTAGCTGGGCTGCTCACACCAAGAGCTGAAATAAGCTGAAGTTTCCAGGAAGATGATACAAAGCATGATTTGCAGAAACACAAATACTGCATTTGCTTGAAAAGGAAAGAGGTAGGAGTAATTTTCATCTCAGTCCCACCATGTTAATAGGAGGGAAGTTAGGGTGCTATTGCTTCCTGAGGTCAGCTTGCTGTCATTTTTGATTGGGCTTTGATGTAGGTGTTCACAGACTCCCCAACCTCATCAGCAGAAACAGGCAGAAGATACATTGAGGAATAAAAGTCAAAGTGTTCTCAGGTAAATATAATCCCTGTGCCATATTCCTCCACATCATCCAAATACTATCCAAGACACCAAAAGGCTATAACATGAGGCAATCTCTTTATTCAATTTCATAAAGGTCTTTTCAGTCACTGTGATCCGCCTGTCTCAATCCTTGTAAATCTCAATCTCTGTGGAGTTCCATTTAGCAGATGTCCCAAGCTTGACTTCAGGTTTTCCTAATGGAGATCAGTATTGGTTGTGGAGGGATGTGAGGAAAAGCTTTTTCACCCAAAGTGTGGTGGGAATCTGGAACTCAATGCCTGCTAGGTTGACACAGGCAGAAACCCTCATAACATTTAAGAAGTATTTAGATTGACACATGCAATGCCAAGGCATACAAGGGACCATGTGTTGTAAAGTGGGATTAGAGAGTTGGGTGGTTGTTTTTGATTGGTGCAAAGGGCAAAGGGCTTTCATCTGTTCTGCAGATCTCTATGACTTTATGAGAATATACTATTATTGGTCTTGTTATAGTAAAAACAAAGTTATGAAGCTCGTTAAATTAGGGAAAACATCAACTTTATTTTTAAAAAACTCTGAGGATGGCTGTATCTTGAAAGTGAGAGAGGAAGAGAGAGAGGGAGAGACAGCAAGAGCGTAGGACACTGAATCACCTGCTGTGATGATGTACACTCTTACTTTTATATCACACCAGACCTAATCCTGTGTACTATAGAGATGTACTATATTTTATGCTGGGTGCAATTTTCACCCAGAAACCTCATCAAATTAGTTTAAGGTGTTCAATTAAATATTCAAAGTTCATGTACAAAGTTGCATAATTCATTCACTTTTTTTTGGTCATGCAATAAAGTTGAAAATAGCAATTTTCTGAGTTTCTAAAATTCTAAAACCTGAAAGATACCCTTTGCTGTTATCCTACATAGTAAACTGTTGTTTGCTAATAAATTCACAACTTGTGAATATCCGTACAATCAAACTGCAAAGTACCTTCAATCTTTAAGTTTTAGGAATCAGTCACTGCTATTTCTATACAGCATATTTACAATAATAGAACTGCTGCCATTTGCTTGAGCTGTATATGTCTGGGGTCAGTGAGATAAATTTGTGATATTTACTTGTGGAGAACTGTTTGTTTCTTTGCATAAAACAATAAAACAATGCAATCTATAAATGAAGTTAATAAGAAACATTGAAATGATGCACTGGTTTTTTAAAGCAAATTGCAGAAGCATCAAACATGCATTTTTGTACCCAATTTCAGAATAGATAAGATGCAATGAGATTTTAGATACATGCCAGTTCAGAGCTTATAATTCTTTAAAAATATTATCTGTTCTCAGCATGTGGGTAATATTGACATGGCTGCAGTTGTTGCCTGTTCTTTGATTGCCTGAGAAATTGGATGTTCCTATATAGGGACATGGATAAAGAGATGGTCATAGCAGAAAGGTGATGAATAGGGATTTCACAGAGATGGTCCTTTTGCATGCCAGGTCTTGCTGTTCTCCGGGTCCTTTTCAGTTCCTTGCAAGAGGCACAAGCAAATGATACATTACTTGCAAAACCTCATATTTGCTGAATAAACCGAAAGAACTGCAGATGCTGTAAATCAAAAACAAAAACAAAAATCGCTGCAAAAACTCAGCAGATCTGGCAACATCTGATGAGAGAAATCAGAGTTAATGTTTCAGGTCTGATGACCCTTCCTCAGAACGTTAACTCTGGTTTCTCTCCACAGTTGTGACCAGACCCGCTGAGTTTTTCTAGTGATTTCTATTTTTGAATCTCTTATTTACAAGTTCACACACACATGCTGTTCAGCTTCCCAGGTACCAATCAGCTAGTTCTTGTCAGACTGATGGCCCTTGTTATCCACAACTGGCCACAACTTCACAAATTCTGGTGCTACTTGTCTACTATTATATGTTCTCCCAGTGCTTGAACAAAGCAGCAGTTCAAACATGACTTACAATGAATATCAGTTAAGCACAAGTATTCAAGAATTTCAATGACTTTCTTTTTAAAAAAGTAGCAAATCCTTTCACAATCACTGGTTTTAAAAATAGACCTTTTCCATTTCTGTTCCCATCAAAAATGTGGGAAAATAAAAAGATATAATCTTTACATGATACAATATAAATAACAACTTGAGTAAGTATACTGATGATACCAAACTGGAAGCATGTGACAAATTTCAAAGGAGAATTTAATCAGGACAGTGAATATCAGGTTAGCAGTTTCAATGCAGTGTAGACAAATTGGGAAGGAACATGCATTGTGATAGGCGTTTGAAATACACCTTAAATTGAAAGATTTTAAATGTAATACAGCAAGTGGAAGATCACAGCACACAGATACATAGGCCACCAATACAGCAAAAGAAGTTGAGAGAGTATAGAAGGCAAATGGATTTGTGGTATCCAATGTACAGGTGAAATTAAAGCAAGTTTAAATGTTAAACTTGCACAGGATTATACAAGAATTTCTCCACAGCAAGTTACATCCAATAAGTTATCATGTGGTCATCTTAAATCTGTAGCAAAGGAAAAACCACCAGCTGCAATTACAAAACACAGCGTGGTACCTCTTCTAAATTTGTTCATGTTCATTTCATTTAGCCTTCAGTGCCGCATATTTCCTACCCCCACCCACTCCCTGACTCACTCCTTGCACAGCTGACATTTTCTACTTCTTGATTTTTCTGCATGAAGGCAGAACCAAGCCATAGTGCTATGACCTCCACCATGGGTATGGTAAGGAGGTAGGCCCCCAGAACACTGCAGCCAGAATGGAGCACCAAACCTTACGCTGTTGGCACCAAGCTGGTCCATACTAGACAAGCCAACTGAATCAACCGACTCCCCAGGAAGCCGGAATTGCTGTGGCTACGTGCATTGTTTTGCATCACAGCACAGAGCTATGAATAGTGATGATCAACGCTCCAATTTCTTTCCATCAGATGGTGACCAGAATCTTCCCCACTCTTAGTGACGCCATTTGTGTGTGTCAGATGAACTGACAAGTTGGTTCTTATTTTTCCACATAATCAATGCTATCAGGCCCTGGGGTGGCAGGGGCTTGACTGAGGAGGCAGGCATACTATCTACCTTGCCAAAAGCCACTTCATGATGGCTATGCTGCAATCAAATGCATGAGTTTTGGAACCTAACTTTGCAAATCATGTCCATCATCAGCAAGCAGATTGTACCTTCAACATAAGCCTCTTGATCCATCTATCTTTCATAGATTATATGCAATCTCAACTTCCTCTGTTTCAAAAGGTTTTCCCAAATGTATATTAAAAAAACATGCAAAGACATCAGGATGTAAGGTTTCACATTTGAAATCCTATCTGATGACATCTGAGCTGGCTATAATTACTGACAAAAAAATCTGGTAGGTTGACACAGAAAATTATTTCTCTTCATTTAGTCATGCTCCCAAAGGCTATTTGCAGTTCAGAAGAACCTCGCTGTATTCAGGACAAGGTGAAACATTGCAGCATGAAGGGTTTTGCTCCTCAGTTCTAAATCCAGATATGCTGGATGAAATCAGGACAGAAATCACAAGAGTATTTTCATTCATATTAAATAGCTAACATACTGAGAGTATTACCTTACACTTACTTTAACTATTTAAATACCGAGATGGAAGTCAGGACCATGCCTAATGGGGTGTATTGTGCCCGGAGTCACTTCTAACATAGTATGGACTGTGTCCATACCAGGAAACACACTCAGATTTCCATCAGAATCATCCAAACTGGTGATGTTTTAACATTATGCACCCTAACAGCTAATGTGTCGCTCTGCCTGCGCACCTGCAATTCATAAGTCCACTGTACATATTGGCTTGCCACTCATGGTGTAGCTTAAAGGATTATGCACTTAACTAGCAGACAATGTAAGTTACAACAACTGCTGCTTCTGAAAATTCTCTGCAGGTATGCTACAGTGTTTCCGGAGGTAGTAGAACAAGTTCCTGAATATGGTGAGGAGTATTATGGCATTACATCCTTATTGGAAAGGCTGAGGATTTAATGATTTATCCACCAGGCTGCAAAATGTCTGCAAGCTGCAGTTCTACTACCTGAGTCATTTGGATGACAGAGAGATGGCTCAGAAGCTGCTGAGAGGGCAAGCTCTGCATGATGTCCACTGCTAATTTGAAGCCGCCATCCTCTGTGCTACTTGGCAATAACAGGACACAGTCTGGAAGCCCAGACAATACCCTGAAACGTTAACTTCTCCACTTCCTGATGGTGCATGGTTGCTGTGTTCTACAAGCTTCCTGCCTATCTACAGACAATATACCCAGCACCTTCATGTAAATGTTCTCCTGTAAACAATTCCATCAAGGTGCTCAGCCGAATTGTAGCAAAAATCAACTGTGAACTCATCCTCACATGAGCTGACACTATTCGTCACCCCCAAAATAGCTGCAGTCCACTGATGTCTGTGATTCACAATATGTAGATATCAACTCTATAATTGGTTCTAAGGCATGTGCAGCGCCAGCTCCTGAGCTGATTGCTGTATGTGTCAGACCAAGTATCGGGGCCTCTTAATCAGTGTCATGCTATTTCTCTTTCCTCTGCTGTGATCTTTTCTTATGGCTCTGCAGGTAATAGTTATTGGGTGCCAAAAAAGCAGGAAACCACAAAGTCAAAGATTAAGGTGAAGTAAATAGAAAGCAAAAGGCCCATGATCAGCAAAATGGATTTGAGCTGAAAAGGTGGAAGGCAAAAATATACTGTTAATGAGTTTTGAAAAGATTTGTAGCTCAGGTTGAGGTTCTGGATGTAGGATTGCTTGCTGAGCTGGAAGGTTCATTTTCAGATGTTTCATCACCACACAAGGTAGCATCTTCAGTGAGCCTCCAGACGAAGCACTGGTGGTGTAGCCCATTTTCTATTTGTGTGTTTGGGTTTCCTTGGGTTGGTGATGTAATTTCCTGAGGTGACATCATTTTCTATGGTGATGTCATTTCCTGTTCTTTTTCTCAGGGAGTGGTAAATGGGATCCAAGTCAATGTGTTTGTTGATATAGTTCCAGTTGAAATGCCATATTTCTAGGAATTCTCATGCGTGTCTCTGTTTGGCTTGTCCTAGGATGGATGTGCAGTCCCAGGCAAAGTGGTGTCCTTCCTCATCCGTTTTTAAGGATATCACTGAGAGTGGATCATGTCTTTTTGTGCCTAGATGATGTTTATGTATCCCGGTGGCTAGTTTTCTGCCTGTTATTTACAGTTCTTGCAAGGTATTTTGTAAATGACATTAGCTTTGCTAGTTGTCTGTATAGGGTCTTTCAAGTTTATTCGCTGCTGTTTTAATGTGTTGGTGGGTTTGTGTGCTACCATGATGCCAAGAGGTCTGAGTAGTCTGGCAGTCATTTCTGAGATGTCTTTGATGTAAGGAGAGTAGCTAGAGATTCTGGATGTGTTTTGTCTGCTTGTTTGATGCCCCTACACCAAAGACATTACAGATATGACTGCCAGACTACTCAGACCCTTGGCATCCTGGTAGCCCACAAACCCACCAACACACTAAAACAGCAGTTAATGAACTTGAAAGACCCTATACAGACAACAAGCAAAGCTACTACATTGGACAAACAGGCAGAAAACTAGCCACCAGGATACATGAATATCATTAGCCACAAAAAGATATGACCCATTCTCACTAGTATCCTGACATACGGATGAGGAAGGACACTTTGACTGGGACAACACATCCATTCTAGGACAAGCCAAACAGAGACATGCACGAGAATTCCTGGAATCATAGCAGTCCAACTGGAACTCTATCAACAAACACATTGACGTGGATCCCATTTACTACCCCCTGAGAAAAAGAACCGGAAATGACATCAGCATAGAAAATAATGTCACCACAGGAAATGACATCGCCAACCCATGGAAGCCCAGACACATAAATAGAAAGTAGGCTACACCACCAGTGCTTCATCCAGAGGCTCACTGAAGATGTTACCTAGTCTGATGACAAAACATATGAAAACTAACTTTCCAGCTCAGCGAGCAAACCTACATCCATATACTGTTATCCTCAATATTCTTAGAAATGCCAGATACCACAAGTTGTATTATAACCACAATGCAGAGAGTCATCTCCTCCATATAGCCCTGGAGGTACAAATGCCCTTATCACCCATCAGTTCTGCACTAACCATCCCGGTATTTATCTGGCATCAGACCAGTTCTTCACTATCTTTCAAAGAACGTATGAATTAGGCTATTCGGCCCCTCAAAACTACTCTGCCATCAATAATGTCATGCCTGATTTGTTTCCTTTGAATTGTACTGTCCCATCTACACACAACAATGTTGATCTAGTCTATCTGTCTTCACCTTAAAAATATTCGATGACTCTGTCTCCACCACCTTCTGAGGTAGAGAGCTCCAAAGTCACACAACTCTTTGAGATAGTTCATTTTTTCCCTCATCTGCGAGAAGTGCAACCCTTGATTTTCAAACAGATCTCCATAATTCCAGACTCATCCATTAATGGAAACACCATTTCTATGATCACCTTGTTAACACCATTCATGATATTGATCTTACATACTTTATTCAAGCCACCCCTCATTCTTGTAAATTCTGTAGCAACAAACTTTGTCTGTCCAATGAGGTCCCTTCATTCCTGGCACATGATATTCCTACAATAAATTGATTAAACATGATTCCCCTTTCACAAAACCACACTGATTTCTTCCAAATACTTTGAAATGCTGTAAGGGCCCAGCTACAGCTTTCTAAATGATCAATACTGGCACGTTTGCCCTGACAGGTGTCAAGCTAACTTGTCAACAGATTCCTTTTTTTTGCCTCCTACCCTTTTTGAATAAAGGGGAGATATTTGTGATTTCCAGTCTGATGGCACCTTTCCAGGGTCCAGGGGGTTTTGAAAAATTAGCAACATTATGAGCTACCTCTTTAAAGACCCAAGAATGAGGTCCACTGGGACACAGGAGCTTAAGACCTTACTGTTTCATCAATTTGCTCAGTTTCACCTCCCTAGTGATTATAATTTCATCAAGTTCCTCTCTTCTTTCCACCTCTGGATTTACAGCAATTGTCGGAAAGTTTCCTCTGTTCTCTAGAGTGAAGGCAGAAGCAGAACTTTGTTTCATCTATCATTTTTATCTTATGTCCAGTATTGCCATTAGCTGGGAGCAAGTCAGATGTCAGAATGAAACCAGGCTTGATACATCATACTGGATTTTTGCAATTGGTTAGCTTGGTTGTTCATCACTGAAACGTAGTCACATGAAGCTGCAGATGTTCTTTAACAACAGAACAAATGTACATTACACAAACAAAAGAAAATACAAACAAATCTACATAAATAGAAAGATTGTGAAACAAATATCAAAACAACTTTTCAACTTGACTCCCAATGCTATCAAGTCCAGAAATGTAATCTCAAAGAAATATCACATATCACTGCAATCTTGAACATTTCAATTGCAAATTTTCTTGGCTTGGAAGCTCCACAGACCAGAAACCATTCTTGTTGAAGGCAAAAGTTTCCTGTCAAATGAATTGAAAGAAATCCGACTGAGATAAAACATTTAGCCCAATTGAAATCAAACTTTGCTTTGTTCTTAACAGAAAACTAATGTCTTGTTCTGTATACTCTGCTTGTCGTAAATGTAAAAGTATAACCAACTTATCCATTAACACTATAGGGTCTAGCAAGCAGTTGACTGCAGTAATGTTTCTCCGTAGCACTGATACATGAGGTCATGTCCAAGAATAACCTCCCAACCTTTTAAAAAATCTTTCACAGTATAACCTACATCTATCTGCCTTTATTTTGAAATCCAAATCCAAAAATATAATATACGTGTTTATTATCGATATTAATTACTGATTTACACTCCCTAGAGGACCAACACTCACTTTCCTTACATTATATATAGAAACTCTTGTTACCTGTTTTTACATTTCAAGTCAGCTTCCTCCTATACTCTAATTTCTTTATACTGATTAACCTTTTAGTCGTTCTCTGCCATTTCTTTATATTCTGACTAACACAATGCTGACAAGAAATAAGACAAGGATGGAGAGAAAATATTTTTAGAAGATAATCTCACTCTCTAGCAAACAAATGAGTGAATTCTAAATACCAATTTTTAAAAATGTGCCAGCCTGAAAACCAGAAAAACTGAAAAAAAGAAATTAATCCTTGAGTTCTTTTAGCTTGAAGGCAAGGCATAAACCATGCAGCCTGAGATACCCTTGAACAGAATGATGATAATGAAAGCAAAAGGAAACATTGGTTGACCCATGATATATTGCTCTTTTTGTTTTTGTCATTTAAAGTCTCATTTCTCCAGACTACAATTTATAAGAACTGAAATGTATGATCTCTGCACTACATCACATTCGAATAAACAATAGCTAGCTTTTCATTTTCAACATTTGACATTTACACATGAAGAATTATAAAGATTGCTTCCTGCTGTGCCAAGGTATCCACAATGACCTGTCTACATTCAGATGACTCTTGAGGCTTGAGGGCATTCCGTATTTGAATTTAATTGTTTTCATCTGCTCTTGAAATATTCTGTTTTGCTGAACATATATCAAAGGCAGCATCAAAAGCCAGTTAATCTTTCTTGACAAGCACATGGATAGGTTTCAGAAACAGAAGCAAACTGGCATGTGTGCTATTTTAACACATAAGGACTAGGTAAAGCAAAGCTATGACTGCTTCGGTTTTCTCATCAGTTGCACGTCAGCTCCCTGTAAAATTCCTTCCAGGGCACCTGAAGCCAAAGTATTTTAAGGTATTGTTCTCAGAATGTGCAAGGCCCTAGTAAGGTCACATTTATGGCTAAAGTCTTCCTGACCTGACGTACCAAGTGTTGGGGTGGGAGAGAGAGGTTTGATGATGGAACAGAAGATTCAGGATGGAGTAGATTGCAAAGTTGTGGGGAGTTTTGAGGATCAAGGGAGAGAGAGGATGCACCAAATTGCAGAAGTGCCTCAAGGAAACAAATATCTGGATCCAAGAGATAGAGGGAAAAGCACTCACCTCTGCAATCCAACAAAGCTCTCACCTTAATATAACTGTCAGTTTGCCAAATGCTAGAATTAGAGTTAAAGTTGAAAAACTGGATGATAAATCTTCCAACATCAGTATCACTAATGGATTTGTCACCCACATTGCTTCCAGCTGGAAAGTGAATGAATTGGAGGTGAGTTTGGGTAAAAGATTTTTTTCAGACTTTGAATCCCCGCTTAGTTCAGACCGCCCACCTTTCAGATAAAATCCAGCCCATATTCTCTTCACCCTGCAGCAGAAGGTGATGGTGGATCCCTCCCTGTAACTATTACAGCACATGCATTATTAAAGGCCCCACAATAAGGAAATCCAAACTTTGACCAAGCAAAAATGAAGGATCAGCAAGAGATACAACATATAGAGAGGTTGCTGACCATGGTCTTTACAAATATTCTCACACTTGCCCTCCCCACCATAAGGAAAAACACCAGGATATCAAAATAGCACTTGTGGTATCTCCATAAGTGTCTGGTAATTGCTATCTCGCAGATTCGTTTAGCAGTGGTTGTGACGATTATTTCAGTAAAGAAGAAAGTACTTACATTTGAAGAGCACCTTCTTACATCTTCATAACTTTGTCATTGATAATTCACAAATGCTGCTGGAATATTTATACTTTCTAATAACTGTGTTTTAGATGAAGCATTATCGAAACTGACAACAAAGGACTTTTCAGGAGAAATCCTTCATGGTCCCAGCAATTGCGAAAGTGCTACAAGCAATTGGAAATGATATGTCAGGACCAAAGAAATTCGCCACCAGAACAGAAATGAAGATCAGAGCAAACATGCATAAAACCAAATTAGCTGAAAGCGCTTTTGTTGAATTAGCCCTCCAACTGTCAAATGTATCTTTATTCTCACAGCACATAGCAATTACTATTATGGCATGAAGTGCTTTATTTCATAAGATAAATTGATTCCTTAAGAATAGAAGTCTTACTGAAGCACGTGAAGTTATTAGTATAAATATGCAATGGCACAACACAAATTTGCTAGGACAAATGTTCGGCACAACATCGTGGGCCGAAGGGCCTGTTCTGTGCTGTATTGTTCTATGTTCTATGTTCTAAATCCAGCACCAGCTCACGGAAGATTTATAGAACATTGAAAACATTTTTAAAGGAACTGGTTTTGTTTCTGAACCTTTCACACTATAACATCTGTCACTGTTGCGGCTTAGTTTAATATACCTCATTACCTTACTTCTGACAAATGAACAATTTGGTAAAGATAAGAAAATTTTCATTCAGCTCCCACCTCTGATAATAGTTAGTCATGTTGAGAGGGAAAGAAAAGGACTTGCACATAAATGGCACAGCATTTACATGAAACAGCACAGCATAGTTTAACAGTAGCTGTTTTCTTCTACAGTAGCTATTTTCACAGACCCACCAACAGTCCGCAGAGCACCATCAGCTGCTGTATGTTCAGGGACATTGGACAGGCTGCAACTTGAATAGACAAGGTGAGTAGGTGAGGCAAGGGGAAATCATGAACAAAGAAATGGAGTGCTTGCCATGCCATTTCATGTACAATTTCATCCAGGTGAAGGATGAACAAGAATTTCATATACTTATTTATATAAAAAATGTGGGGCATCTTGTTAGTGTCACACTTTGAAGCATATGAAAAATTCAACTTGCTGCCTTATAGCAATGGTCATGCCTATTATGATTTTCTGAAATCCTGTAGCCAGTGAGGCCTTTAAAACAATAATGGACAGTATCTGCAAACTCTATGCAATTCCTGTGCAATCCAACAATTGTGGGAATCTCACTACTGCCGATTAATTGCCATTCTGCGCTGCACATTAAATCATTCCATTTATCAAATCAGAACATAGAAGATATGCAGTCCATCAGGCTGCCCCCAAAGTTCAAATAAACGCTTTTATTCACTTCAATTATTTCCCCTGCCAAACAACATGATCACCTTCCCTTCTGAAATTAAGGGGAGTTTTGGCTAGCCCTTGTACCCACTTATCTTGAGCTATGGTGGGGAGGGATGAGCAACACTCGTGACTGACCCTTCCACCTCCTTGTGAGTTCAAATCTCTCTTCTAATTAGGAAAAGGAAACTCTACCTAATTTTGTCCTCTATTTACCACTCTCCTACCTAAATTTAAGCAAGAAAGCAGAAGTAAATCCAGCTATAAATCTTGACCACTTTTTTAGAGTTTGGAATTATATCCAAAATATCATTAGTTTTGAATTATCTAGAATTTCAAATATTTTGCCTTGTAGCTGAGGCACCTAATCCAAGGTATTGAATTGATAGTCCTTTGATTTACCTTCTCTATTCCCTCTGTGGTATATCAGTTAGAAATGTACACTACACTACACTGATTTCAACAAGTTCATTGTGCCAACCTGAACGTTTTTCTCTACAATTCTAGTAGTCCATCCTAAGATTCTACATGTCCCATTTATAATCTTTGTGAAATACAAGCTGTATGAATTGACATTTTCCTTATGAAGGAATGGCTCTGTCAGGTGGCACCTACTTAATTCATTTAGAACATAACAATATTGTTGATTTGCTTATCATCATTATCACCAAGATATGTCTGCATATGTCCCTCCGGGTAGCATTCTTAGCCCAATCATCTTCAGCCACTTCTGTAATGGCAATGTCTCTTGACGACTGCACACTATTCACTATTCCTCAGATGGTGAAGCAGTCCATGTCCAAATGTAGCAAGACCTGGACAATATCTAGGCTTGGCTTGATAAGTGGCAGGTAACATTTGCATCACACAAGTGCAAGGAGTGACCATCTCCAAGAAGAGAATCAAACCATTGACCTATGACATCAACTTAATTACCAAATTCCTTCAACAACATCCTAGAGGTTAACATTGATCAGAAAGCAAAATTGTCAAACGTTATAAATACTGTGGATCTGATAGCAGGTGAGGAATTAGGAATTGTGTGGTGGATAGAGATAAGAGTGGTGCTGGAAAAGCACAGCAGGTCAGGCAGCATCCGAAGAGCAGGATTTTCAGATTTTCCTGCTCTTCGGATGCTGCCTGACCTGCTGTGCTTTTCCAGCACCATTCTAATCTTGACTCTGATCTCCAGCATCTGCAGTCCTCACTTTCGCCCATTGCGTGGCGGGTAACCCATCTCCTGTCTCCTCAAAGCCTGTCCACCATGTGGAAGGCACAAGTAGGGACTATGACAACTACACTGCACTTGCCTGCATGAGTGCACCTTGAGGCACACGCAAGAGACTGACACCATTCAGGATAAAGTAGCCTACTTGACTGACACCACATTACAAACAACTGTTTCCTACGTCACTGATGCTTAATAGTTGCAGTACGCACAATCAACAAGATGCACAGAATGCAACAAAACCCATTAGTCAATATCTTCTAAACCCAACCATGATTAAGAAGGTCAAGGACAGCAGATAAATGGTAGCACCACCATCTGCAAGTAGGCTACCCAAGTCACTACAATCCCGACATGGAAATATATCACTGTTCGTCAGTGTCACTAAGTTCAAATCCTTCAAAAGACATGCAAATGTTACTTGCCACTTATCAAGCCAAGCCTAAATATTGTCCAGGTCTTGCTAAATTTGGACATGGACTGATTCACCATCTGAGGAGTAGTAAATAATGTGCAGTCATCAAGCGAGAATGCCATCTTGTGGATGTACCTATACCAATTGGAATGCAATGGTTCAAGAACTCAGCTCACCAACACCTTCTCAGGACAATCAGTGAGGAGCAATAAATGCCCAACCAGAGAAATCCACATCCCCTGAATAAAAATATGCTTTCCTGTGTCATGTTCTCAAGGCTTCTAATATTTCATTTAGGACATTGTTTATTCTACTTGATGGAGTACTACAGTGTAAACGCATCCAGTTAATTTAGTTGTGGTTCCAAGTAAACACATTCATGAAAAACATATGCCTGCTGGTAGATCACAAGGAGCATTGTAAACAGATATTTGAACTTTAGGTGCAAATTCATTATTGCAAGAGGCCAGACAGGAAGAGCAACAATACAGTTCTGAAGCCAGGAAATAAGTGACCTTGCAGGAGTCAATCTCGCAAGTTAGAAATGGGAAGGAGTTTTACTTAACAGGTGGGGAGGTGTTCCTGTGGGTGTTGCCCCTGCCGCAGTGGGTCCTTCCATTAAGTATGGAGTGCCTAAGCAGGAGGGAACAATCCCAGGCTGCAGAAAGCCCATCGGGACATAATTGGCAGCCCGTCCATGAGGCACAACCCCCTCACTGTCCATAGATAGCCATTAATTGACCTAATAGTCACTATTAAGTCAACTAGCCCAGAGACAGGAAGCTGAAAGACAGAAAGCCAACTCAATCCCTACCAGACTGGATTTAAATGGGGGTCAACTTCGTGTCAACCCATCATACAGCCCCCACTATTTCCTAGCCCATACACACAGGAGATGGTGGGGGTGGGGTGGGAGTGGGGGCGGATGGTTGGATGTTATTGGTAGGCATTAAATGTTCCACCTGATGTGTTTAATTGACAGTTGCTCTGTAGCCTTATTGTTGTTGCATACGAGAAATGACTTAACACCAACTGGAGACATAAACGACCACTCTGTATTCATGCCCAGCTGTAAGTACAATTAATAACTACCCTCAACTTTGTAAGCAGCAACCACAGGGTACATTTATTTACTGGCTTTCACATAAGGAAACAACTTATGCATTTCTCAGAGTGTGTTAAAGCAAGTTCAGAACTGCATCAAATGAGAGCAGATAATCAAAGGTTTGATCAAAAAGTTGGGTTTAACAGCGTGCCTTAAAAGAGGAAAAGAAAGTGTAAGGAGTGAGCTCAAGAGCTTAGGTCCTTGGGAACTGAAAGCATAATGACCAATCATTAAAATGATTAAAATCAGAGATGATCAAGAGGGCAGAGTTCAAGGAACAAATGTATCTGAACACAAGGTTGTGGGACTGAAGGAAATTGCAGAATTGGGGCAGGGTACAGTTGTGAGGCTATGAAGAAATTGGAAACAAAAATGAAAATCGTGGCATTGCTTAAGCAATGGATCAGCAAGGACAGGGATGAGTAAATGCAAGGCAGGGCACAAGCTTCTGAGTTTCAGCTGACTTCAGGTTTATAAGGGTAGACTGTCAAGGGCCAGGTAGGAAGTCCATAACACAATAAGAAAAAGGAACAGAAGAAACCCATTCAGCCCACTGAGTCTGCTCCACCACTCAATAATATGGCTGATCTGGTGATCCTGAAATCTCATTTCATGCCTTTTTCCCATTATCCTTGATATCCATACTGATTAAATATCTATCTATTCCAGCATGGAATATACTTAACAATGTAGTCTTTAAAATCCTTTGCAGTAAAGAATGACATAGATTAACTACCTTCTGAGTGAAGTTCCTCCTCATCTTTGTCCTAACTGGCAACTCTTTACTCAAAGACTATGCCCTTACCCTAGCATCTCGCACGAAGGAAACAACAACTCCTACAAGGAACTGGACAAGTGTCTGAGGAAACAAAGGTGTGAATGAGTGCTGCAGTAGCAAAAGAGCTGAGAGAGGAGCAGAGTCAGACCATTGTACAGAGATGGAAATAGGCCTTCTTAGTGATGGCATGGATGTGCAATCAGAAGTTCAGACATTGGTAACTCCACATACCATAATCTCAGGGTCATCCCACTGACTGTTAACTAAACAGCAGCTTATCTAAATGAGGGAAAATAAACCTGACCTCTGAAAGAGAAATGATAATAACATTTTGAACATTGTCTACAAAGTAAGCAAAATATTATGTTCGCTAGTTTTTGCTGAAGCTTATTGTCACTCCTGACAGTCAAGACTTGAGGACTGTTGGCTTTGCAAAGATTATTCAAATTTTAAAAAACCCTGCAGAAAAATGTCAATTTCTGCAATTAAGTTGAATTTTCAACAATATTGGAAACAATTACCAAGCCACCATTACACAGAATGTATTTAGATTGCTCATTTATCTGAACCAATTGAACTTCTAGAAATTTCTGTTGCACCTGAAACTCTTGATAATCTGTTATAATCTCTTTAGAGACTGATAACTTCTAAAAGAACATAATTCCCATAAAACCAATGAAAGAAAATCAATTGGACAATATTTCACTTTTTAAAACATTTATTGTTACATACTAACTAAAATTAACATCATTAATAGCAGGCAAAGTGTATTCTAAACAAAAAATTTAAGTGTCCATTTTAATAATTGATACAACAAAAATATATCCCAAGTAGTTACAAGAATCCCCATTTCTTTTGACAAAAGAATTACCTAAAAACTTAGTATTTTTAACTCAGTTTCCATTTTTGTATGATCTTTCACTTAATTCTAATCAATCATTTTGCCCACAAATCACGTACACCAGCAGCTGTATTCCATCCGAAGATCCTGGGCAAGAATACCACCAAGTCGCACACCTCTGCGTCTTCTCTTACTGGATCATATAGTCCTGTGTCACAGATTCCACAGTTGTCCCCTTTGCTAACCACTTTCAAAATGGTGGGGGGATGCTGGCAGCAAAAGTCTTTTCACATAAAGAAAATATGCTTTTCCAAACACATGGCTTATCACATTCAACTGAATGTGATGCTCTGTTGAATTGCAACTGGCAAAGATATAACATTCTGCCTTTTTTTTAGTAGCACAGCATGTACTTTTGGATATTTCAGCAAATAATTCAATAGGTTAATTTAAATCTTCACGTATTAATTATCTGTGCACTTTCAGGTGGGATTAATGGATCTACTCAGATAGAACTAAAATTGCCATTGAAATCTCATTTCCTTTTCATGCAATATACATCAGCACTATGTCAAGCTTTCTCCCACATACATTCTTTATTGCTCAAGATCAGTACTGCGATATGGCTAGTCAGCTATCAGCTGCCTTTATAAGACTATCTCGAGCAGGCAAAGAATAATCAGACTTTGAATTTGCTATTTTCTTTCTTTTCAGACAGTTTCCTGATTTTTTTTTCATTTGTTTAGAAAACCTTCCAAATTGCTTTTACAATATGCTCTTAAAGACATAAAAAAAAACTCCCTGCATTTATACAGTACTTTCCATGTTTTCAGTAGTCTCGAATATTTTGTCAGGGCTCTCAAAACAAAGACATTCTGACTGAGAATTGGATGTGCCAGCAATGAGCGGAGATTAGGATCTCTGATACCTTCTTGCTTCTCCATACTTTCAGATGACAAAAATAGGTATAAAGACAAAATTGGTGTGTACAAGTAACACCAACATTTTGAACAAAATTATCTGATTAAGTTTAAGCCACACAACATAAAACATTTCAAGAGGAAGCAAAGCTTTAATCTTAATAGAAGCTGTAGGTAATAATTTATGTTACTATTTAACACAAGCAAAAGATTAATTAATAACCAAGCCTCAACAAGTATATTTGGTTAATTTTCCATGTACCTTCTCAAATCATCAATCTTGAGTTCACAGTATTTAATGTATGCAGTATGGTCTTGCTCAATAGCTGAAGAGTCAACAAAAGCTCCGTGTCAAATCAAAAATGGAAATTGCTGGAGAAACTCAGCAGGTCTGCCAGCATCTGTGGAGAGAAATCAGAGTTAATGTTTCGAGTCCAGTGATACTTCTTCAGAAGAAAGGTCACTGAAGAAGGGTCACTGAATTTTAAACGCGAACTCTGCTTTCTTTGCACAGATGCTGCCACACCTGCTGAGTTTCATTGGCAATTTCTATTTTTATTTCAGATTTCCAGGATCTGCAGTTCTTTGTTATATTTAAAGAGTCTCCTCTAACTGAGAAAGCCTGCAGCCTTAATACCAATCAGACTCTTAATTGGGAACATCCTTCCTGTGTTTACCCTCTCTGGTCCCAATAGAATTTCATTGGGCTCCATGAGATTCTACACCCTTTCCTCCCCCCCCAATCCCCTCCCGCTGCAAATCATCAAAACTCAGTGAATGTAGTCCTAACCAATCCAGGACCAAGGTTTGCAGGAAGTGCTGTCAGCCAGACAGAGGGCAGGAGTTCTTCATTGCTCAACAGCTCCATAGGCAAAGTGGCCGCTGCTGTCAGTAATGCAACCCCTGCCCCCACCGACACCAGCCATGAACCCCTGTAACTCAGAATCACCGAGGAACTCAGATCACAGCTAGGACATGGCAGAAGGTGATGGCCTAACAGAAAGGTTCTTAGCAGCAATGGCAAAGGGTTGCCCTCTGCAGACACGTGCTGCTTTCCAAAACCGGTTCCCTGATTAGACAAGTACCAAATAACTTGGAACAAGGGATCTCTCCCAGAAGTCAGCAAAACAACTCCAACAGGATTTTGTTTTTCAAGTTTCCTACATGGTGAGTTCCAACCCTGTTGATGTGTGACCACCAGCAGTGGTGGGATGGAGCCCTTCCGTGATTGTAAATTGCCATTTAAGGGTCTCAATGGCATGAGGCAAAAAAGGCCATCTACATGGGAGATGCAACAAAGCCAGTTAATATACCAGTTGCTGAGAGTAAACATGCACATGCAGAAGGCAAATGGAATACTGGCCTTCATAGTGAGAAAATTCAATCACAGGAGCAGGGATGTCTTCCTGCAATTGTACAGGGCCCTAATGAAACCACACCTTGAGTATTGTGAAAAGTTTCAGCCTCCTTATCTGATGAACAATGCTCTATCTCAGGAGGGAATGCAATAAATGTTTACCAAACTGATTCCTGGAATGGCAGGACTGAGGCATGAAGAGAAATTGGATTGGTTAGGATGACATTCACTGGTGTTTAAAAGAATGAGGGGGGATCTCATAGAAACCAATAAAATTCTGACAGAGTGAGTAAACACAGGGTGTTCCTGATGGCCCAGGGGTCCAGAATCAGCAATCGCAGTCTAAGTATACAGCGTAGGCCATTTAGAAATGATAAAGGAAGAAATTTCTATACTCAAGGAGTGATGAACCTGCTGAATTCACTGCCACAGAAAGTGGTTGAGGTCAAGATAGTGAATATTTTCAAGAAAGAGTTAGATACAGTTCTTAAAGCTAAGGGGTTCAAAAGGTATAGAAGAAGAGTAGGAACAGGATACTGAATAAGAAGTTCAGTCATCATCATATTGAATGGCAGAGCAAGTTTAAGGGGCCATCTAGCCTACTCCTGTTCCTATTTTCAATACTTCAATGGGCCTTCCTTCCATCCACTTCATTAGGGTTGAGAGAGAATAACAGTGGAGTCCCTCCACCCACTAAACTCATCATAAGGGAAGACATTAAATTATGTTTTATGATTTAACTCCTTTTTGAGAGCACAATTATCTGAATTATTTGAAAAATATGGTGCCATAAAAATGGTAGACAGTGGACCAGAAGACTGATGTTGAGGGGGTCAAGATTGTACATGGTCCAGCAATGCTGGATATTTAGATACAGGATTGACAACAAATTAACAAGTATTTCCATCACAGAACAACACAGTACATTAAGCAGAGAACACTGATGAAGCGCATGACTGCTGATAACCCTCCTACAAACAAAGAATGACATTATTCAGTCACATCACCTGGTATTATAAATTTACATGACCACTTGAAGTTATTATCACCCTCTCACTGTAGTTAATGTTCACTGGGGAACTACTTGTCACACCTCCATGCTTTCACTGAAGCCAAACAATCACACTCATTGTCGAAACAGATTAGAATTACGACACGCATAGCTCCAGTCTAACTCAAACAGATGAGATCAAGAAATAATACAAAGGATAGCATTGCTTTCTGATATGATATTGCTGCTTATTCAATTTACAACTCACAAACAGAACTTACTCACTATCAGCTCAAAGCATTCTCCAGTCAAATGTCAGAAAATGAACGAACATTTAGATGGCATGATGGCTTACTGGTTAGCACTCTGCCTCACAGCACCAAGGATCCAGGTTTATTTCCACCTTTGGGTGAATATCTGTAAGGAGTTTACACATTCCCCCCATGTTTACGTGAATTTCCTCCAGGTGCTCCGATTTCCTCCCACAGTCCAAAGACTGTGGATTGGCCATGCTAAATTGCCTCTTGTGTCCAGGGCTGTGCAGGCTAGGTGGATTAGCCATGGGAAATGGAATAGGTGGAGTGGATTTGGGTGGGATGCGATTTGAGGCTCAGTGTGGACTTGACAGGCTGAATGCTCCAATTCCACATTTTAGAGATTTGATGATTTCTATGATAACTCTGTAAATAAGCTAATGAAAAAATAATTTTGTTTGCACATTTAAATTACCAATGAAGAAAGCAAAATAAATCTTTTGGTAGGATTGTCATTGCTGAGAGCAATTTGTTCCCTAGAGACAGAAAGGGAGTGAGCAAAGGGAAGAGAAATTGGTCATAATTGAGTGACTCACGTCACTTTTGTTTATGGTAGCCATGGAGACCACCTTAAAGTAGGTCACCTTCCTTCCAGAGGTGATGAGCAGTGAAGGATGATTCAGGAATGAATATAAGAGAAAAATACCTTATTTTATAGATTTAAGTTTTCAGATCTCTTCCCCTACTTTGAGGTTGCTTATTGCCTGAGATGAGAGATTTGCTACCAGAATTCCAGGGCTTTCGAGCAATTTTAGGAAGGGACAGAAAAGCAGTGCAGATATATCTTTTTTGTGTTCCATGGCTTCTCTAAGGGAAGTACCTGTGAGGAGTAGCTAGGCTCCATTGTGATATATTCGGCCTGAGGCATAATCGTATATAACTGTGGCGGCACTGGGGACTAATAGCTGGGCCAGCACGAGTAAGATGGACAAGCTATACATGATTTCTCAGAGGATAACAATGACACCAAGTTGGGTCCTGTCCAATGACAGAATATTTTTCTAACTGCCAACTTCATCTTCAGGAGATGCAATGAAGTAGGAACCAACTCGAGGTCATAAAATTGGGCCTTAGAGTCAAATTGCTGCCATAATGAGACACGTTTTACTTAACATCTAGGCTATCATAATGCTGCAGAGTTGGTCACTTTAACAGGATTACTAAGTAGATATGACGCTAGGTTTAAATCTAGTATTACATAGCACACACTTTTACATCATTAGTGCCAATTACAGCACCATTTACTGGTGTTCCAAACATTGCAGGTAAATATTTAAAGATTTACAATCCATTCATATGCTGACCAATGTCTAATGTTGGACCTTGTGGTCTGTTTCAGTTGGAAACCTTGCAACACAGAGTACCTTAATATAGGTATGATAACTGGCAGAAATTTTAACTTTATAATTAGACAGAAGACATCAAGAATGAGACAATTATTAGATAAAGTATCTTGAGACACTTCATTGAGCTGGAAAGGTGAAAGTTAGCAAATTTAAAATTGTTGTAACTTTACCCAAATTTCATCAAATAATAAAAAGGAATGATATATCTTAAACATATTGCTAATTGTTTTAATCATCAACCTCAGGACTGCACCATCTATAAATCAGATATAACTCTGTCCACTGAAAGAAGACATGAAACACGAAACTGCAGCTGTACTATAAATGGACAGTTTTCCAGTTTGAAGACTAGGTTTGGAAATTTGATCTTGGCTGAATTACAATACAATCTTAGTAAGCTAAAAATCACACAACACCAGGTTATAGTCCAACAGGTTTAATTGGAAGCACACTAGCTTTCGGAGCGACGCTCCTTCATCAGGTGGTAAAGGAGTGGCACTCCGAAAGCTAGTGCTTCCAATTAAACCTGTTGAACTATGACCTGGTGTTGTGATTTTTGACTTTGTACACCCCAGTCCAACACCGGCATCTCCAAATCAATCTTAGTAAGCATTCACCTGGTGGTAGAACCAGGGAGTTTTAGTCTCCCTGCCCAACTATGACAGAGAGCCCTGGATCTGATTCTTGAATAGGCTGGGTCTGTTTTCCCTGGAATATCAGAGGCTGAGGGGTGACCTTATAGAGGTTTATAAAATCATGAGGGGCACAGATAGGATGAGCAGTCAAAGTTTTTCCCCAAGGAAGGGGAGTCAAAAACTCAAGGTCATAGGTTTAAGGTGAAAGTGGAAAGATTTAAAACAGTCTCAAGGGGCAACTTAATCATGCAGAAGGTGGTGTGTGTATGGAATCAGCTGCCAGAGGAAGTGGTAGATGCTGGTACAACTACAACAGTTAAAAGGCATCTGTATTGGTATATGAAGAGAGGAATTGGGTTTAGAGGAATATGGGCCAAATGCTAGCAAATGGGACTAGATAACTTAGGGTATCTGGTCGGCATGGACGAGTTGGATCGAAGAGTCTGTTTCCATGCTGTATATCTCTATAACTGTATGGCTAGTAATCCAAAGGAGGCGAGATTACATCTGAGAATGTATTCATATCCTACTGTTATGGCTGGTGGAATTTAACTTCAATGAACACATCTGAAATTGAAAATCCGTCCCTTTACTGACTGTGAAGCTGTTACTGATTGTCGTAAAAACCTATCAGGTTGACAAATGCCCTTTAGGGAAATAAATCTGCCATCCTTACCTGGTCTGATAATTCCAAACCTTTAGCAATGTGGATGATTCTTAACTGCTCTCTGAAATGATCAAGTAAGCTACTCAGTTCAAGGACAATTAGGGATGGGCAACATTCCATCGCTTCCCATAAAGAAAGTAATAATTCACCTTTTATATTCTGCATTGCAAAACAAGACGCCCTCAGCTAGATTTGTGCCACATGGAGATTTCACATGATGATCATGCAGGAATATAAATCCTACTCTTTCCCACTAAGATAGAAGAGTTTGAAAAATTACCAAATCCTCATGCTTAAAATGTTTTAATTTGCTTTGGTAGCTGTTCAGTCTTTGCAATTTCAGGCTAAAAACTCCCTTAAGCATTGCACTGTGAACTATTATTTATGTAAAATATTAACACAGCGAAAGCCTCTTAACAAAAACAGCCTACGGGGAGAGAAAATGCTCCTACTCACCACTTGTTTCTGCTAAATAAACAGCATGAACTGAATTGGCAGTATTCACAAGCATTATTAGTGTATGAAATTGGAGAAACTTGCCACACATTCATAGGTAATTCTGCTCTAATCTCATTTCCCCATGCATCAATTTGTGGTCTGCCCATCAGGCAAAAGTCCTGAATAGGGCCATGAGCATAAGGCTAAAAGTCCATAAGATATAGGAGCAAAAAGTAGGTTATTTAACCAATCGAGCTTGCTGAGTCATTCAATGAGATCATGGCTGAACTCGTAATCCTGCCTTTTCCCTATAACCTTTGATTCCCTGAAAATCTGTCCATTTCAGCCTTGATAGACTTGATGACCAGCTTCAGTAGCCCTCCACCTGATGGGGAAGCATAAAATCCAGCACAATGTACCCATGTACTAAGCTGCAAGTACCTTATAATGAAAGTCTAGTTTCATAACTGGTTACTTGGTGAAGCTATGTTCTACTCAGGTCGTAATTTAAGATACACCAAGCAAGGAGAAGGCAACTGAAGGCTCAATCACCTCCACATAGAGAGAAAGAAAAGAAAAAATAACAGTTACACAAAGGGATTCTCTGGTGACCAATTATAAGAGAACTGAAGGCTGTTGAGGAGAAGGTGAGATACCTCAACTCTTGGAATCAAAGGGTTACTTAAATGGACAATAGGCTCATGAAGTGTGAGTATTGAGCCCATTGTGGTCGAGCTCTACCTTCAATTCATTTTTCCAAACAATCTCTATGTTTGGGGTAGTAAATGTAGCCTCAAGCAATGATGAATACATTAAACATAAAATATAGAAATGATGGAAGGCATGTTCTTAACAGACACAAAACCTGCACGTGTAAACGCTGTTTACAAATAGGGAACAGAATGAAGAAGAAAGGATGATTCTATCAATAAACACATTAAAAGTTAGCAAAGCTGAGCAAACAAGTAAATTTTACAGATTGCTATGTTGTTTTTCTGTCCTGTGTTTTCACTCAGATGAGAATGTACTCTCATTTTTCTAGTCTCTTTGTTGTATCTCCATGATATAAAATACCTTCTGGCTGTACAAACACAGTGTACTTCAGATTACAAATGCATCTATTACATTTCCACAGCACAGTCCACTCTGAGTAAGTACTTATTCATTAAAAAGGGGATAACTAAATATTCTGCATGAACGCACATAGCTTTCAAAACAAAACAGATGAATTAATGGTACAAACAGAAATTAATATGTACAATCTGACAGCAATTACAGAGACATGGCTGCAGAAAGACATTGTTTGGACCTGAGTTTAGAAAGGTACTTTGGGAAGGATAGCAAGCTAGGAAGTGGTGCAGGGTGGCTTTGTTAATTAATGATGGCATTTGCATTTGACATCCTACTTGGTAAAGTACATTGGTTTTTGATCTGCACTACACCCAGGGTGACTACAGAAGTGAGAGAAATGAAAACATTAAAAAAAAGACTAAAAATTAAAAAGGAGGGAAAAGTGAATAATTAGAGTGGGAGTGTAAGCTATATTTTTAAGAATTATATAAGTATATATATTTAAAATAAGAACAGCATTCACAAAGCGATCTTGGTCCTACAACAGTGAGCCTGGGGAATTGATAATTGAAAATAGGGGCATTGAAAATGTACGGAATACATACTGTGCACTGGATTTCACGAAAGTACATGCACGTCGCATCCCAGGAGTTAGCTGTAAATCAAGAAATGGAAAATAGGGAGGAACTTCAGAAAATCAAATCACTAAGGGAGTGATATTGAACAAATATCAGGAGTTCCAAACTCACATGACTCTAGTCTTGTTAAATTTTATCCAAGGTTCTTAAAAGAATTAAAAGAGTAAGACAGTTTACATTTATGCTTTAGTTTTCCTAATTTCAGGCAAGATTCCAATAGAATGGGAAATAATTAATATAACTCTTTCCTTCAAAAAGGTACACAGAGAGAGAAGTAAGGAAACCACAGGCCAGTTAGCTTAATATATAGCATAGGGAAGATATTAGCTGCTATTATTAAAGGTATTAGAGCAAGGCACTTCAAAAACTTCAAAGTAATCGGGCATCAATATGCTTTTTTAAAATTAATTTACAGAATGTGAGGGTTACTGGATAGGTCAGCATTTATTGCTATCCCTAGTTGCACAGCAGGCTGTTAAGAGCTGACCACATTGCCATGGGTCTGAAGTCACATGTAGGCCATTCAGGTAAGGATGGCAGTTTCCTTCCCTAAAGGTATTAGTGAGCCAGATGGGTTTTTTTCCCTGATAATCATTTCATGGTCACCATTAGACCCTTAGTTCCAGATATCTTGTTTAGATTGAATTCAAATTCCACATTCTGCCATGTCAGGATTTAAACTCAGATCCTCAGAACATTACCTGTGTCTCTGGATTAATAGTCTAGTGATAAGACAACTTGTATTATCGCCTCCCTTGAGACAGGTAGATCACATTTAACCGATATACTGGAATTCCTTGGGGAATTAATATTTGCTGTGGTTAAAGGGAATTGGTGGATGCGCTGTGTTTGGATTTCCAGAAGGCATTTGCTGAGGTGCCACATAAAGAGTTATTGTAGAAAATAAAAGCTCTGTGTCAGGGTAATATATTGGCATGGATAGAGATTGGCTGGTTAACAGTGAGTTAACATAAGTAGGTCATAAGTAGATTGTCAAGATGAGATAAGTGGTGTATCACAAGGGTCACTGCTGAAGCTTCACCTTTTATAGTTTAATTTATGTAAATAACGTGGATGAAAGGATCATAGGTACAGTTGCAATATTTGCTTTCACAACAAAGATAAGTAGTAAAGTAAATTGTCTGTAGAGCATATGGAAACTTGAAAAACTATCGCTAGGTGAAGTAAGTGGGCAAATATCTGACAAATGAAGAATAATATGGAAAGATATATAATGCAGTACATCTGTGCAGGAAGAATTTTTTTTTAAAAAAAGAACATTGGTAAGAGATTGCAGAGCTGAGATGCAGTTATTTGGATGACCTTGTGCATGAAATACAAAAGGTTAGCTTGAAAGCGAACCAGGTAATCAGGGAAGTTAATAGTACTGCGTTGAGGGCTCTTGTGGTGCAGTGGTAGTGTCTTTACCTCTGAGCCAGGTTCAGGTCCCACCTTTTCCAGAGGCATGTAATAACATCACTGAACAGGTTGATTAGCGAAAATACCAATAGAATGTTATTATTTTTTGTGATGTGAATTGCATGAAAAAGAAAGGACATATGGTTCAGTTAATGAGATTGATGAGAACAGCACAGTGGCTCAGTGGTTAGCAGTGCTGCCTCATAGCGTCAGGGACCCAGGTTTGATTCCTGCCTTGGCTGACTGTCTGTGTGGCGTTTGCACATTCTCCCCATATCTGCGTGGGTTTCCTCTGGTTTCCTCCTACAGCCCAAAGATGTGCAGGTTAGGTGAATTGTCTGTACTAAATGAAGAGAGGTTGAGTAGGTTAGGTTTATTTTCATTAGAAAAAAGAAAATTGAGGAGGGACCTGATTGAGGTTTACAAAATCATGAAGGGTATAGACAGGGTGGATAGAGACAAACTTTTTCCCAGGGTGAAGGATTCAATAACGAGAAGCCACGCTTTCATTGTGAGAGGTGGAAAGTTTAAGGGGGATATACGCAGCAAGTACTTCACACAGAGGGTGATGGGCGTTTGGAACGTGTTACCAGCAGAGGTGATAGAGGCAGGCACAGTAGATTCATTTAAGATGCATCTGAACAGATGCATGAGTAGGTGGGGAGCAGAGGGATACAAATGCTTAGGAATTGAGCGACAGGTTTAGACAGTAGATTTGGATCGGCTCAGGCTTGGAGGACCAAAGGGCCTGTTCCTGGGCTGTAAATTTTCTTTGTTCTTTGTTCTAAATGGCCCATAGGTGCAATATGCAGGGTAAATGTAGGGTAGGGAAATGGTTTGGATGGGTTGCTCTTTGGATGGACTTGTTGGGCCAAATGGCCTGTTTCCATACTGTAGGGAATCTAATCTTTAAAAAAAACACACCTGAAGTGCTATGCACAATATTGGTCTCCTTATTTAAGGTACAATATAATTGCATTAGAAGCAGTTCAGCGAAGGTTTTCTTGACTAATACCTTGTAGTCCACACTTTGGATACTTCAACCAGTTTATGTATTAAAAACACTTTATTCGAGAGGTCTTGTCAGTTGGGCAGACAAAGGGACACAGAATTAGAATATAAGAAATAGGGTCAGGAGTAGGCCACCTGGCCCTTTCAAACCTGCTCTGCCATTCAATATGATCATGTTTGATCTTTTTGTGGACTCAGCTCCACTTACCTGCCCACTTACCATAATCCTTCATTCCTTTACCATTTAAAAATCTATCTGCCTTAAAAAACATTCAACAAGGTAGTCTCCACTGCTTCATTGGGCAGGAAATTCCACAGAGGCACAATCCTTTAGGTGAACAAGTTCCTCTTCAACTCAGTCCTAAATATGCTCCCCTTCATTTTGAGGCTATTCCCCCTAGTTCTAGTAATTCAGTTTGCAGTTCTATTCAATTTTATTAACAAAATATTCCTTACTAAAACACCATGTAAGCATTTCCCAAATTTCCACAATATTTACTCCCTGACTAACTCTATCCACTTGAGGAAAAAATATTACCAACAATGATCCATGTGTTTGAGCTGGGTCATTGAAATCTCCTTCCACGTTGACATTGGGTGGATTCTCTTTCACGAAAGTGCGTCTTATAGGTCAGGGCAGATCTTCTCCTGGGTCTTTTTGGGTTGCCGCATGGTCTTCTTCAACAAGTCTTGCTTTGAGTCATCATCAAATCTACACTGAGTCTTCAATGTGGCCTTTACTGAGGGATAGCTTCCAGGTATGTTTGTTTTTATTACCTCCCCCCCACCTCTCACCAACCTTGCACCAGACCTTCCAGAATGTTCTTGAGCCTTTAGCCAATGGGGTCATGAGCTGGTTTCTAATCATCCAATGGGGTCCTGCCAACACCCTTCACTGTTGCCATGCCAGGATGTGTAAAGTGCACATACTCCAATGGTCAGGATGCCAGAATGTCTGATTGACACTTCTCTAATATACAGCCCTTGGGCTGGTTATAACTGGTTTTCCTTGAAAAAACTTGTAACTTCTTTGATCTTGGTTTCCACTATTCTTTGTTGCTGACTGCTGTTTAATTTAGTTTGGCCAATTTTCTGTCAGGCCTGATTTTTCTGGCTGTGAATCAATTTAGAATGTTGAATCTTGGGACTGTGGTAGCTTTGCCACAACCTGGAATGGTTGGGTTGCCTTATGGGGCAAGTTTGAACAGGCTAGGCTTGTATCTGCTGGTGTTTAGTTGAATGAAAAATAACCTAATTGAAAGTAATAAGATCCTGAGGGGTCTTGGCAAGGTGGAGCTGTTTTCTCTTCTGGAAGAATCTAGAACTAGTGGTCACTGTTTAAAAATAAGGAGTTGGCTATTTAATACAGATCAGCAGATTGCTTTTTCTCACAGAATTTCTCGAGTTTTGGAACTCTGCCTCAGAAGGTAATGGAAGCAGAATGGTTAAATATTTCTTAGGCAGAGTTAGATTTATTCTGGATCAACAAGGGACTGGGAGGTTATTGGGGCAGACAGGTGTTTGAAGAATTTGATCAGCCTTACTTTTTTTGAATGGTAGGGGAGGCAACATGCTGAGTGCTATGTGCCCTGGCCACCCAGGCTCATTCTAGCCAGGGCAGTATTGGCACTGAATTGCCATCCCACCCTTGGGACTATTGGATCCATTTGGATGTCTCATCCCACTTCTTCCCAAAAGCAGGGTAAGGCCCACATCTTCCAAAAAGCACCTTTTACTATTCTGGCTAGCACCAGGCAATTGGATGGTGGGCAACATCTTTTGGGCACGCCGTGCCCATCAGAGGTACCTTTCCTCTTCCTTCTACCCCCAGTCCCCACCACTCCAAGTCATAGCCCTCCTTTCACATTTCTCACTGGCCTTTTAAACCTGGTCCCCCTACCTCCCTCATTCTCAGGCCCTTAGGTCTGCTAGCCAAGTTCTGCAAATATCTCATTACACCTTGAAGTCTGACACCAGAACATCTTATTATTCGTTGACTACACATAATTGCATCAATGGCAATGGCTTGAACCTGGCATTGCTGGGACCACAGAGTGTCTGGCGAATCAAATATGCGAGCAGTTGTCTGAGACAATATTCCCTTGCCAAATGGGGGGCATAATTATTAACTTGAGCCAATTAATATCCCTTTGAACATAAAATAGCTAAAATAGCTTTTTGGTTAATGGATCCCTGACCAAGTTTTTAATTGAAAGGGTTGGAAAGAGTGTCCCATAAACTTCGAATACTGAATCAACTCATTTGAACACATACATTTGGTCACAATCAAAAACAAATTGGGAAAGGCATATAAATTTATCATCCTATGCAGAACAACATCCTTCTCCAATCCGTCTGTGATTGCCTCTTAATGCTCTTGAAACAAATAGATTTTAAAAATAAAGACTGTCTCAAAAGAGTTAACCCTACCCAAGAATAAGCATCTGAAAAATTGTCAGTCAACTCAGATATTCCCCTTGCCCCACGGAATCAACCCTTTCAACCCATTTCACTCTTCTGGTTCATTCAGCAGAACAATCATGTATCATGTTTTAAGCTGTTGAGAAAATAAATTGTTGTCTTCATATCTTCACATTTTTCCCTGATAAATTCTGTGAAATAGTGAACACCTACAAGACTGGTTATAACAACAACTTGTATTTCTGTGAAACATTTAACATCTTTTTTTTTAAAAATGCCTCAAGTCACCTCACAGAAATATTTTTGTACTATGTTTGCAACTGAGTCGTATGAGGAGATTAAACAGCCCTGTAGGCCATAACATCCACAATTCTTCCAAGATTGCAATCATTTATACATACGCCAGCTTACAGATAATTCTAATCACCCTCTTCAGATACACTAGTACACACTTTTGGAGCAGTGCCTGTCTCATTGCCCAGAGGTAGGGAAAGGACCACTGCATCACAAGAGCTCCCAATACTGGTTTATAGAGTAAATAAATCTCATATAGATAGAGGATATGTGACCCAAGACAGCTATATTCACCAAAAGTAAGAATTCCACATGATGCTATCCTAAATTCAGAAGTTGCAGTCTCAGTCTTTAGGCTATCAATTGTGGGATTCAAACCGTGCACATTCTAACTCAAAAGTGGAAATATTATGACAACCCAACTCCATAATACATGTAGATCCAAAAGGAAATTAGTTTGTTATCCTCACACCATAAAACTATAAAATGTGATACCTTTAGTCTTCCACCACATGGTTGATGCTTTTAACAAGCTCTCACTCATTACAGTGTGGAATGGGATGTTGGAAGCTGAACAGTTGGCTTGGATCCATTGAAACGGACTTCCATCTGCTCCTTCTACTCTGTTTTTCTGTCCACATATGCGGCATGATGTTCTGAGTTCCAGCATTTTCTGCTTTTTCTTTTTTGTGTTTTGGTTTTATTTGTGCTAATGTAGTGTTAGCAAACAGTCAACAAGAAACCTTTTGTTACAGCAACAGCTTACTGATTTCCAAGATCCCCTCAATCACTGAACAGCAAAAGAATAAACATAATATTTGCCTTTAGCCACAACCTTTAAATCTGGTTTGTAAATGTGAAGGGTAAATAGCATAAAATCAGCATATTTAATTTGATGTACACCTCTACAAATTAAAAAATTTAAAGTCATCCAATGCTTTTCTGGTGTATAATAAAAGTAAGTATCTATAGCATTAATTCTATAATTAGGATTTCACCAAAAATCAAAGAATCTCAATTTGCCACCTCTACATCAATCATAGAACTACAACATTATATCACATAGAACATAGAACATAGAACAATACAGCACAGAACAGGCCCTTCAGCCCACGATGTTGTGCTGAACATTTGTCCTAGCTTAAGCACCTATCCATGTACCTATCCAATTGCCGCTTAAAGGTCACCAATGATTTTGACTCTGCCACTCCCACAGGCAGTGCATTCCATGCCCCCATCACTCTCTGGTTAAAGAACCTACCCCTGACATCCCCCCTATACCTTCCACCCTTAACCTTAAATTTATGTCCCCTTGTAACACTCTGTTGTACCCGGGGAAAAAGTCTCTGACTGTCTACTCTATCTATTCCCCTGATCATCTTATAAACATCTATCAAGTCACCCCTCATCCTTCGCCGTTCCAATGAGAAAAGGCCTAGCACTCTCAACCAATCCTCGTACGACCTATTCTCCATTCCAGGCAACATCCTGGTAAATCCGCTCTGCACCCTCTCCAAATCTTTCTTAAAGTGAGGCGACCCGGAACTGCACACAGTACTCCAAATGTGGCCTTACCAAGGTCCTGGACAGCTGCAACATCACCTCACGACTCTTGAATTCAATCCCTCTGCTAATGAACGCTAATACACCATAGGCCTTCTTACAAGCTCTATCCACCTGAGTGGCAACTTTCAAAGAGCTATGAACATAGACCCCAAGATGCCTCTGCTCCTCCACCTTACTAAGAACCCTACCGTTAAACCTGAATTCCGCATTCTTATTTGTCCTTCCAAAATGGACAACCTCACACTTGACAGGGTTGAACTCCATCTGCCACTCCTCAGCCCAGCTCTGCATCATATCTAAGTCCCTTTGCAGCCGACAATGGCCCTCCTCACTATCCACAACTCCACCAATCTTTGTATCGTCTGCAAATTTACTGACCCACCCTTCGACTCCCTCTTCCAAGTCATTAATAAAAATTACAAACAGCAGAGGACCCAGAACTGATCCCTTATAACTGGGCTCCAGGCTGAATATTTACCATCTACCACCACTCTCTGACTTCAACCGGTTAGCCAGTTCTCTATCCAACTGGCCAAATTTCCCACTATCCCATGCCTCCTGACTTTCCGCATAAGCCTACCATGGGGAACCTTATCAAGTGCCTTACTAAAATCCATATACACTACATCCATTGCTCTACCCTCATCCACATCCTTGGTCACCTCCTCAAAGAATTCAATAAGACTTGAAAGGCAAGACCTACCCTTCACAAATCCATGCTGGCTGTCCCTAATCAAGCAGTGTCTTTCCAGATACTCATAAATCCTATCCCTCAGTACCCTTTCCATTACGTTGCCTACCATCGAAGTAAGACTAACTGGCCTGTAATTCCCGGGGTTATCCCTATTCCCTTTTTTGAACAGGGGCACAACATTCGCCACTCTCCAGTCCCCTGGTACCACCCCCGTTGACAGTAAAGACGAAAAGATCATTGCCAACAGCTCTGCAATTTCCTCTCTTGCTTCCCACATAATCCTAGGATATATCGTGTCAGGCCCGGGGGACTTGTCTATCCTCAAGTTGTTCAAAATTCCCAACACATCTTCCTTCCTAACAAGTATCTCCTCTAGCTTACCAGTCCGTTTCATACTCTCCTCTTCAACAATACAGTCCCTCTTATTTGTAAATAATGAAGTACTCATAAAGTAAATGCTGCAGTACTCATTCAAGACATCTCCTATCTCTTCTGACTCAATACACAGTCTCCCACTCATGTCCTTGATCGGACCTACCCTCGTTCTCGTCATTCTCATGTTTCTCACATACGCATAAAAGGCCTTGGGGTTATCCTTGATCCTACCCGCCAAAGATTTTTCATGCCCTCTCTTAGCTCTCCTAATCCCTTTCTTCAGCTTCCTCCTGGCTATCCTGTATCCCTCCAACGCTCTGTCTGAACCTTGTTTCCTCAGCCTTATGTAAGCCTCCTTCTTCCTCTTTACTAGACATTCAACCTCCCTCGTCAACCAAGGTTCCCTCACACGACCATCTCTTTCCTGCCTGACAGGTATATACATATCAAGGACACGTCGTATCTGTTCCTTTAAAACGTTCCACATTTCAATGACATCCTTCCCTGACAGTCTATGCTCCCAACTTATGCTCCTCAGATCCTGTCTTGCAGCTTCATATTTACCCTTCACCCACTTTTAAAACCTACCCTGTTGCACGCACCTATCTCTCTCCATAACCAAGGTGAAAGTCACAGAATTGTGGTCACCATCACCAACATGCTCACCCAATAACAAGCCCATCACTTGTCCTGCTTCGTTACCGAGTACCAAATCCAATATGGCCTCCCCTCTGGTCAGACAATCTACATACTGAGTTAGAAAAGCTTCCTGGACACACTGCACAAACACCGCCCCGTCCAATCTACGGCTTCTGTATTTTTGTACTATGTTTGCAACTGAGTCGTATGAGGAGATTAAACAGCCCTGTAGGCCATAACATCCACAATTCTTCCAAGATTGCAATCATTTATACATACGCCAGCTTACAGATAATTCTAATCACCCTCTTCAGATACACTAGTACACACTTTTGGAGCAGTGCCTGTCTCATTGCCCAGAGGTAGGGAAAGGACCACTGCATCACAAGAGCTCCCAATACTGGTTTGTCGAGTAAATAAATCTCATATAGATAGAGGATATGTGACCCAAGACAGCTATATTCACCAAAAGTAATTGCAAATGAAGCAGCTTGAATTAGAGGCAATGGCAGAGGAAACAGAACAAGAAAGAGAAACAAAAGCAAAAGAGAGAGAGAGGTAATTGCAGCAGAACAAAGTGTAAAATAATTAAAACAGCTTGAATATGAAAAGGAAATGAAACATTTGAATTACAGTTATAAGTAGAAGAAAGGGAGAGAGTTTTTGAACTTCAGAAATCGGTAACGAAAGAGGAAAGTTGATTAAAAATGGTGGAGGTGAAGGTTTCAGGTAGTGATGGGGCAATGATGAAGAGAAGGCCCACTGTAGCCAAAGGCCTGGTGGGAATCTATTTCAATATGTCCAAGAATTACTAAAGTTTGTTCATTTTCATTTGAGAAAGTGGCAAAACAAATGAAATGGCCAGTGACCATATGGGTACTGTTGAGTCAAACAAAATTGATTGGTAGAGCTAATGAGGTGTTTACTTCACTATCAGAGCAGGTACCTGGAGAGTATGAGGAGGTGAAAAAAACATCTTAAGTTCATATGAACTAATGCCATAGGCCTACAGACAACATTTTAGGAATCTAAAGAAAGAACCTAGTATAATGTACATAGAGTTTGAAAGGATCAATCAAAGTAACTTTAATTGATAAGTGCATTGAAAATTGATCAGATATAAGACACCGTTAGAGAGACTTTAATTTTGGAGTTCAAAAATTCACTTCCTTAAGTACTGAGAAGTCAGGTGGAAGAGCAGAGTTGAAACTGCAAGATTAGCAGCAGAAATGGCAGATGATTATGAGTTAGTTCATAAACCAAAGTTTAGCTTCCAACACCAATTTCAATCTGTGAGGGATAGATATTGTGGAAAAGAGAGATCCTCAGGTAGCAAAGGAAGAGAAGATCTCATTGAAGATGATAAAGACAGGTGTTGTCATTGCAATAAAGTAGGACACATGAAGTCGCAGTGTTGGTTTAAGAAAAGCACTGGGAAAACAGATGTAGTAAAACAAGATAAGCCAGTGGGGCTTATTACAGTGGTAAAGGAGATCCTAGTGGAAGCTAAAGAGCTGCAAAACAATGCATGGCCTGGTCAGGCATTGATTACTAAGAAGGTACCAGATCTCTTTAAATAATTAACAGGGTGTGTTCAGGTTAACAAGGTTAACTCAAGAGGAGTAGGTAAAGAAATTAAAATTTTAAGAGATACAGGAGCAAGTCAATCTTTGATGCTCAGAGATGAGGAGGTATGTACTTTAGAAGAAGCATTGGCAGAAAAGGCGGTAATATGTGGAATTCATTGTGATAAGAGTAATGATCCATTGTATAAGGTGAGGCTGGAGAGTCGAGTAAAAAGCGGTGAAGTGGTGGGAGGAGTATTAGATAAATTTGTGGTTCTGGAGATACAGTTTATGCTCAGGAATGATGTGGCTGGATCACAGGTGAGACTGATACCTGCTGTGCTTAAAAGGACAGTGGAAAATCAGACAACTGAGATGTTACAGCAAGTATATCCTGGGATTGTTCTGAGTTGTTAATTAAATGTCATGTCTTACAGCAACTGCTAGAGATAAAATAAACGTGTTTTCTTCAGGCTTATGTTAGTTTTTACTGCAGAGATCAAAGAGATCCCCTGAGCTGGTGCAAATATGAAAGCTTCTGTGTATTTTGTGCACAGCCCCAGGTCTTCAGCTATCTGAGAATCAATCATAGTTATTGGCAGGTAGAAAGGCCTGTGTCATCAATAACTAGCCAGTAATCCACAGACAACCAGCTACGTGTTGCCATTTGAATCTCTATTTGTACTCAAATCTACAGCTCCAGCTCGTCTGCAAACTATACTTCAGGTACAGCTGGAACCAGCAGCTGTGTAAACAATGTTGGGTTGCTTGCTTTTAAGATGTTTACTAATCCTTGATTTCAAAACAGTTCTCTACTCGTTTCAGACCACAATTAAAAGTACAAAACAAAGACATGGGTCTTTCGTAGATATTGTTTTGCAGAAAATGCTAACATTCCTAAATCACACCTTGGGGATGTCACTTCTCAAAACAACACCTCCTGTTACATTTTAGTGCAATTACAATGTTGTAAACCAACCAGAAACAATGGAGTGCCATGATTCCAGCCCAATAAGCAATCATATCTGAAACAACTGGCTACAATCCATGATTACGTTCATTGTAGTCATTCAACACTGAAATAACAAAGGACCTTTCATTAAATTACGATTTGAACTGATCATTTTCCATTTGCTGCATTCTGCCTTCAACTTTTAGGGCTGGAAAAATAAGCACTGACGTCTTTCTCTCAGAAGGTAACTGAATAAATCAGAGCCCATAATAAAAATGTGTAATTCATGATCAGACGCAGCATGAAACATAAAAGAGCAGCTTAAGATCAATCTGAGTCCAGGTTATAAAGTGAAACAGGAAGAAGCCATTCAGCCCATTTAACTTACTTCTAGCACTGACCACTCATTACATATTGTATCATGAGTTCTAATTTATCCATTCAGTAACCCAAGAGAAATACAGTAGGACACATTCGCCCAGTACTTGATTGGTGATATTTTTCCCGTTGTTTTCAGTTAAACAAAGCTGATGACCTGTAATCCCTTGGACTTCAAACTACCTGGTTCTCCAGTTTCTCCAGCTGCTTTGCGCACTGCACACCCAAGTCCCATCTCTGAGTTATAAAGGTCTGAATAAGTCCTCTGTAAGTTACGTCAAGGTGAATTAGCATTCATCCCTAAGAGTCATGATACCTGGTTAACTACATAAACATGAGATAACTTACTGTGAAATATAACATACTATGATCTAATCATTGGATTGAAGTTTGATCTGAAAATATCTTCTAAATACAATTCAATTTTGCATTTCTAAACTCCCATCCCATGCCAACAGGCTAATTAGCACTCACCCTGCCCTTGAGTTCACTGTAACCAGTCGTGAAAAGAAATCAGTGGGCCATTAAATCCATTGTTTCATTTCTTCATCCACATGTTCACCAAATTAATTTGTAACAAAAGGATAAAAGAGAAATAAATTATGAAAATCAGTGGGATCAGATTTATAAACAATTCAAAGCATAGAGCGTAACTATACAAGTACATTATGTAAGATAGCATGTTGGATCAATCCTACAGTATGAATCATGTCCCATGGGTCTTTATTATGAATCCTCATTATAAACTGCCCTCAGATTATTTTTATTGTTTGAAGTGCATTGCAGGTAAAACAATATTACTTACTCTAGGCATTGGTCATTTACTAAGGTGCCTAAGAATACATTGCACCCATAAATCAGACATTCCCTTGTACACTGCAGTGTTCCCATTGACGAAAAGTTGTGTGAATGCATATTCTGCATACTGCAGCCGCAGTACACCAGTCATGGATAACTGAACATTGAGTTCAATGGCAAGAATTCCAAACATTACCTGCTTCATCCTGAATGGCATCAAGCTTCTTGAGTTGTGAGACTCTCATCCGGATGTGTGATGAGTACTCCGTCACGTTCTTTACATTTTTTTAACTCAATCATGGGATGTGGGCAAGGCCAGCATTAATTGCCTATACCAAATTGCCATGACCGGGTGGCTTGCTTGGCCAATTCAGCAGGTAGATAAGAGTCAAGCAAATTGCTACGGTCAGGAATCACATATTAGCCAGACCAGATAAAGCAGTAGATCTCAGTAAACCAGATGGGTTTTTAATGGCAAGCAATGGTAGATTCATGGTCACCATTACTGAGAGTTGCTTTCAAGTCCAGAATTTTACTGAATTGAATCTCTGCTTATTTAAATCCCACCAGCTGCCATAGTGCAACTGGGGCTGGTGTCCCAGAGCATGAATCTGGACCATTAGATTAACTAGTCCACTGGCATGATCACCTACCCTCTCCTCTTCAGCCTCATAGGTGGCGGGAAATTTTTTGTGTAATTTGGTGAGTGAGCAGTTAGTTAAGTGTCCATCTATGTTCTTGTCACAAAGTTCTTGACTACCTATCAGTTAGCGGCTGGTCGATTGGATACCAATCTTGACGATGGGATCTGAATAATGATGATGTTGCTGAAGACAAGGAATCCATTTGGAGGCAATCATTATCTATTATTTTCGGGCTAAATGTCCAAATTCAAATGTTGATCAAAGTTCCTCTGTGGCCTGACAATGGCTGGTTAATTTGAAAGAGTTGTGAATGAAACTGAAGAGTGTTGAATTATGAATGGCTTTGACCCTTTTTGTTTCATAAATGTTTTAGCTCTGTGGCATGTCTTAGCACTATCCCACAATGCTACTGGAGATCTCGTGCATAATGCCAAGTGCTGTCACTCTCACCTCACCTCTGGAATTCAGCTATTTTGTCCTTGGTTGAACCAAGGCTGTAAAGAGGTCAGGAGCTGAGTGGTCCTGATGGAACCTAAAGTGAGCATCACTGAGCAGGTTATTGCTGAGCAGGTGCTGCTTGATAGCACTGTTGATGACACCTTCCATCACTTTACTGATGATCGAGAGTAGACTGATGAGGCAATAATTGGCCAGGTTGGATTTGTCCTGCTTTTTCTGTACAAGACACACCTAAGCAGTTTTTTTACATTGTCAGATAAATGCCAGTATTGTAACTGTACTGGAAGAGCTTGGCTCAGACAACAGCAATTTCTAGAGCACAAGTCTTCAGTACTTTTGCTGAAATCTTGTTACGGCCCAAATCCTTTGCAATATTCTGTGGCTTCAACAGTTTCTTGGTATCACATGGAGCAAATTGAATTGGCTGAAGACTGAAAACTATGATGCTAGGGACCAGTGGGAGGAGGCCATGATGGATCACTCGGCAAATTCTGGCGGAAGATTGTTGCAAATACATCAGCCTTTTCTTTTACACTGAGATGTTATGCTTTGCACATTGTTTTAGTCTGTCCTGTAAAGAAATATGTTTGACAAAAAAGTGTGATTGTGGAGGTCCTTTGCCAAACATATTTGGGTTAGATAAGCACCCAGCAGAGGAATCTTCTTTTCCAAGTGATGGCTGTACAAATCCAATCTTCGTGGAAAGACTACTTGTATATATGGTGGACTAACCTTTGAAGGTAACTGCATCGTCAGGTATTATTGAAAAGCTGGGAGAGTACAGTCCTGATTGAGAGTCTGTCAGTGCCTATATGGAGCAGCTTGAGATGTTCCTCATTGCTAATAACATCCAAACAGGCAGTGGAGAAAAGGGGTGGATATGTCTGACCAAAGCAGGCCATGAATTAGTCAATTACATTTGCTCACTCCCGTTGGATCAAAAGACATTTCACTGTCAGATGTTTTGTATAAAGCTGACCAGCAGCAAAATGCATTGGTGATTACAAGAAGCTCTCAGTTTGGAACCAGTGATCAGTTACTCAGTGACGATATTGGAAAGCTTACCACACTTTTGAAAAAGCTGTCCATCCATTGAAATTTTGAAGAACACAAAGAGAGAAACAGTGTGTAATTTGTATGTAATCTACAAAGTGAGGATACTCACAGTAAGTTCCCAAATTGCCAAAGTTAACCTTCGACCTAGCTTGCTAAATAGCATTGTACATGGATATAGTAGAACGTGACTTGAGAGAAGTCAGAGTTACAAACCACAGTGACTCGTTCGAATGAATAACTGCAGCTCATTAAGCTGCAGGCCCCAACAAAGGCAGTTGCAAAGTCCCATTATTCATTAAGGCCAACATTGGGAACAGAATTGGCTATTTGTGAATGCACAGTGCTATAGCTGCAAGAAGGAAGAATCATCTCTCCAAGGCATGTCAGAAGCAGATACACGGGGAAAATACTGGTAAAAAGATATGGCAGTCATAGCAAATGGTTGTTGAACAGCAGCTAGTTGGTGAAGGGTTGTTGTAAATCCTTATAATTAATAGCACAAGGAAGTCCAATAAATATTCACAGGTCAACTTTGTCCAAGTAATATTGATTGGAGATCCTATGAACATGGAGGTTGACACATGGATGCTAGTCAGCATGATTCCTGGATCCTTATATCATCAAAGATTGAGTCAACATCAGTTGGAGATAAAATGCAGAAAGTTAAGAAGTTACAGAGGAGTGTAATGGTTCTAGTCACCAGCAGGAGCAATGCACAAAATTACCCATAATTGAAGTGAAGGGTGACAAATTGGCATTGCTAAGAAGGAAATGGCTATACACACTGAGGCTGCACTGGAACAAGGTCTTTCTCACAGAAAACAAACTCACAATGCAAGATGACATTATCCTCGGGTGTTTAGTAAAACTGGCCATCCGATTCAATTATGTATGGCTTACATAAAGGCTCAGAGAGACTGAGGCAGGTGGTGTGTCCAGAGTGGGGACTCTGGCAGTGGCTTCAAGGAGACATCTGGAGGAAGAGCAAGCACGGGACTCAGGATTGGCTGCTACATTGGCAGAGGCAATCTGGGCGAGGTAGGCCCAGCGGCGAAAGACAATGCCTGAGGAACAGAAATTTCGACATTGGCACTGGCAGCAGCGAAGCAGTGGTGAATGGGTTATGGTCTCTCCTTAAGCCATTTTTAAATTATTATTCTTAAAGTATCCAAAATTGTGCCAGAATTATGGCGAAAGTGGAAGTTTTTCACTGAATTTGCTATATTTTTCACTGTAAAATACACATGGCAATTAAAAGAAACATTCATTCATTCAAATCAATTTACTGCCAACCCCATTCAGTGTCCTATGCTTTGAGGGAGAAAATAGCACATGAGCTCAACAGACTGGTGACACAACACATTATTCCAAAGGTTAAACATTGTAATTGGGCTACTTCCATAATGGTAGTACCAAATGCAAATTATGTAGGGATTATAAATTATCAGTAGATCAGGTACAAGATTTAATAGCTCCAAAATTTGATAATCATTGAAGATCTGTTTGCTATATCCAGAAGTCCGATATTTTCAAAAATTTGCTTTCACAAGTGCCTGTTTGTAACTTCAATTACACCATGAGACAAAGTCTAAATTGACTACTAATACTTACATGAACTACTTTAGTTTCATAGGCTGCTATCTGGTGTTTCTTCATCCCTGGAATTTTTCAAGGGCGAATGAACTAAATTTTGCAAGAAATTTAGGGAGCACTGCCTTACTTACATGCCATAACTATTTCAACTCCAACAGGCACATCCATGATGACAGGCTGAAGACGTTGCACTGGAATTTGGAAAAGCAATGGAGATCAGAGAGAAAGTAATCAAAAGTGCAATGTTCCAAAATCTGAGTATTTGGATCACAGGGTAGAGAAGGATGGATTACATTCAGAGTGAGGCTGAACCTATAAGAAAGATGCCACACCCTCAGAATATTTCTGAGCTCAGATCTCTTTTGAACCAATTAAATGATTGCGGAATTCAACTTTCCAAGTTTGCCAGCTTTTTTGAGTTTATTAAACAATTTCTGAAGGGTGTTCCGTTTGTTGGGACCAAGGAATATGACTAATCTCCACGTTGTGTAAAATCGAAATGAAGGATGGTCAAATGCCTTTGTAATATAGATCCAAACAAATTAAGGTAGCATGTGATATGTCTGCATACAGAATAGGTGCTGTGATCTCTCGCCTGTTGGGTACTGATGTAAAGAGACCGATTGCATTTGTCTCAGTGTCTCAAGAGTGAAATTGTACTCAGAAAGAGCACATGGCACTGTCTTTGATTTTTGGAGCAAGGGGATTTTATATTTACTTGTATGGTTGTGGTTTTCACAATTGAAACTGATCATAAGGCATTGATGGTTATTTTTGAATCTAAAAGCTCCACTACCCACATTATCTGAAGCTGGAATGCATAGATGAGCTTTGATTTTGTCTGCTTATAAGTTTGACATTAAATACAAACAAGTGGAAGCTCACTGTGATGTTGATGCAATGTCTAGATCACCATCCCATCAACATAAAACTCAAAACGAGGAGGATTTATTTTTCTTTTCACATGTAAATGAGTTGCCAGACAGAGCAGAAGATATTGGTGGAACTGATAGTGACACAATATGGTCAAGGATGTACAACTATTTTGTTAACTGTAGCCAGCACCATTATCCAGCCGGTTTCTAATTCTTAAGAACGAGTTGTCAGTTGACAAAGTTTAATTTACATGGAGGAGCCTCAGTGGTAATTCTGAAAATCTACAAATCATGGGTTGCTGTGTGATTGTCATGACAGATGAGTTACACAAAGGGTCTGGCGAGAAGTTATCTATCTTTGTTATTTAACTTTGGTGGCCAATGTTACATAAGGACATAGAAGGTACAAGAAAACAGTGTAAAATATGTCAAATTGTAGAAAAAGAAGGCAGCATCTTTAGAATCACGGCAAGGTGAGGCTGAGGATACATACTCATTTTGCAGAAATTGAGGGAAATTGGTATTTATTTTGATAGATAGCTATTCAAAGTGGTTTGAGGTATTTCCAATGAATCTAACAAAAACTAGCAAAACTTGAGTGACTTTGCACAGTTTTTTTGTTAGTTATGGGTTACCAGAGAAAATTGTATCTATCATTGGACACCAGCTTTATTCAGAAGTGAAAAATCACACAACACCAGGTTATAGTCCAACAGGTTTATTTGGAAGCACTAGCTTTTGGACCACCGTTCCTTCATCAGGTGGTTGTGGAGAATAAGATTGTAAGACACAGAATTTATAGCAAAAGTTTACAGTGTGATGTAACTGAAACTATACATTGAAAAATACCTTGATTATTTGTTAAGTCTCTCATCTTTTAGACTGAACATGTTGGTTTCACTTCTTTTGTATGTAAATCACAAAACTTTTTTTTTAGAAGTTACATTCTCAAGTGAACTTTAACAAAACCTTTAGCGAGTGAACTCTTAAAAAATGTTTTGTGATTTACATATGAAAGAACTGAAACCAACATGGTCATTCTAAAAGATGAGAGACTTAACTAACAATCCAGGTCTTTTTCAATATATAATTTCAGTTACATCACACTGTAAACTTTTGCTATAAATTCTGTCTCATAATCTTATTCTCCACAACCACCTGATGAAGGTGCAGCGCTCCAAAAGCTAGTGCTTCCAAATAAAGTTCTTGAATTATAACCTGGTGTTGCATGATTTTTAACTTTGTAAACCACAGTCCAACATCGGCATCTCCAAATCATTTATTCAGAAGAGTTTTCAAATTTCACAAGAATAAACAGGGCAAAAACTCACTAGTGTTCCAGCATATCACCCTGCTTCAAATAAAAAAGCAGATTGTCAAGTGAGCTCTTGTTAAACAAAGGTTGGCTACAAACTGGAATAAAATGTCAGATGTCATTGAATCACAAACTGGCAACTTTGTTTATCATAACACACCTCATGTCACTGTTAGTAGAATGACAGCAATTGTTTCTTTGAAGACAGCCTGGAATGAGATTTTCATCACCGAAGACATATTTGGCACAGTAAGTAAAGGAAAATCATCCAGACAGAAGGAAAATCATGACAGAGCACAGTGAGAGGTCGGAAGTTGAACCCAGCATATTAAGGTGAAAGATAAGCATCATCGGTGGTCAAAATGGCTCCCAGGGAGAGTTGTAAACATGTACAGTACTCATATGTATTAAATCAAGATACTTGGTGATGGATTGGTTATGTGCATACATGTGGATCATGTAAAACACTCAGCAGTTCATGAAGAAAAATTGACTTAAAAAGAAGGGATTTGGAAATAATCAAATAAGTCTAATGATTTGGATAGTTGAAATAAGCAGAATACCAACAGTTACTGTGGCACAAGTTATGCCTGAAACTAATTCAGATCTGAGTCAATCAGACAGACATATCTGACGAAGGGAAAAATTAAATTGACGGTCAAGGGCAAAAACAAGCCTTGTTCGAGAAAATCTTTTCTCCGTTCCAGGCCAAGATGGGTTAAAATGCTTCCCCAACTTCTGAAAGTTTGAGTCAAGAAAGGAGATATATTCATAGGAATAGGAAACCAGTGATTAAGTTTGATTTATAAACATATGGAAAAAAAGATAAATAAATTGTATGGACTTTTGGATAATGTGTAACACATTCATCAAGGAAAGAGAAGTATAATGGCACTCTCTTTGTGTACCAGGTTGAGCCAGTTTAATTTGGTGTTGACCCACCAAGTCCTGTTTATTGTTTTAGACACAATTTTTCTACTCAAGCATGGCTACATTCAGGTCATAAAAAATAATCAGGTTATGGAAATGCTCATGATATTTTGTTGCTTGGCTTTTTGCTCAGTAATGCACTTGTTAAGTACCTGCACAAGTGAAAGTGGTCAAAAAATTCAATCACCTCAGAATTTGAAATACTTCTCATAATACATGGCTCTCTGTGACATATATCCTGGGTAAGAATTAGTCGCAACTAGTTGGACTTCAGAAAGTATTTTTTTTGCAAGAAAGAAAATCTAACAGGTTTCTCTGTCGTGCCATTTGAATTATGATTTAATTTCTCCACCAATGTTTTTGTTTCCAGAGGCAAGAGACTCCTAGTTATCACCTTTATAAGCTGGCAATGTTGCAGAATAAATTTTAAAGCAGGTGAACATTAGATTTCCTGGCCCTTTTCTCTAGCTCTGTCTTCCCTCTCACACTCATACTTTAGAATCTGTGAAGGTAAATTTGGTCTACAGCGTTACAGGCTTTTTAACAAATTTCAGCTGAGTTTTCATCTCACCCAACCTTCTTTGCATTGAAACATGTTCAAACCCTTGGAGATTTATTTCTAATCCTGCAGTCACTTTTCCTTGGTTTGAAATTTAACATTTGAAATTTACAAGCTAATAGAAAATAAAACCTGCTGCAATGATAAACTGATTCACAAGTCCATTTGACGTGCCCGAAATATTTCACTTCTCAGGTAACTCTTCTTTGAAACTATTCAGTCAGGCTTTTTTTTTGTAAATTCACATTTTCTTGCCCTTAATCAAAGTGTCTAACTAATTCTTTGTTGCTATAACAATGCTGACATGCCAACAGTAGTTGAAACATAGGATCTATTTCTGTCTGCAGATTTAACTGACTGGAAAATATGGCATGAAAGGATTGCAAAATAATAACGCGCATCCTTCAACATACTCCAATCCAATTCCTGCAAGAGCAGGTGTACAAACAATAATGCATAATCAAAAAGACCATCTAAACTAAACCATTGTAAAGAATGCATGTTAGAGATTTCATAATGTATAATTCAACTCGATATCTAAATCTATCAAGATAATCACCAGTTCTCTCTTGTGAGATGACTGGTGCACAGGGCAACCGGAAGAAACTATTTAGTATTGTATTCGCTGCACCCAATGTAGCCTAATCTACATTGGGGAAATCAAACACAGACTGGGTGACCGCTTTATGGAACACCTCTGGTCTGTGTGCAAACATGACCCCAACCTTCCCGTAGCTAGTCATTTTAACACAGCATCCTGCTCACGTAACCACATGTCTGTGCCCAGCATGCTGCAGTGCTCCAGTGAATCGCTGCGCAAACTGGAGGAACAACATCACATCTTAAGACTGGGCACTTTACAGCCTTCTGGACTTAATATTGAGTTCAACAACTTCAAATTGTGAACCATTTCTTCCCTTTCTTTCACCTTGTTACATTCTGTCATCATGTCCTCTCTCCCCTCCCCACTTTCCAGGGGAACTGCCTGTCCTTTCCAGTCTGGCAGTTAAACACGTCATTATTTTGCCATTATCACATTCTATCACTTAACCTGAACTATCAACATCTTTTCTCCGCTAGCGCCATACACTCACTACCCCACACCCCAACAACCCCAAACTATAGCATAAATGCTGTCCCCTCCACACTTCATTACTTCTGATGGAGAGTCATCTAGACTCGAAACATTAGCTTCCTCTCTCTCCATGGATGCTGTCTGACCCGCTGGGATCTCCAGCATTGGTTGTTTTCAGTTAATATTGCAGCATTTGGGAAAGATTTTCGGTGATGCATGGATGTTGCACCTACCCTAGCACTGTCCCAAAGTCAATCTCAAGATTCCTGACGTTGCAAGTAATGGCATTGGGGAAATGGTCCTATACCACTCCATGATTTGTAAATCCACCGACAAAATTCATAACGTTTATCAGCTAGCAACATGAAGTTGATTTGGTGGGAAATACAGTGTTAGGCGATGTATTCCCAGCATTAACATACAAAACATCTGCAGCAACATATAACAGCTTTTTTCAGTGGCCTTTCCTGTGATCATCGAGGCCTAAAGAAATAAATGCAAGTAAATTGTCACTGAAATTATGGAAGCTACAATATATTTATGATTTCATTGCTAAATAGCCATAGCCATTTAACGATGCCGACAGAGTTTGGGAAAATAAAGGTTACTGTGCATTGTCAAATTACACTAGGATATCATTGTCAGCCTACATTTACCTGTCACAGCAAATACTTTGCACTAGTTGTAGATGCTGTGTTGTTGCATTGAAATTGTTGATGCAAACAGTAACTGTAAATCTCAGAAACAAAACTCAAGCTTTTGTCAAGACATATTTTACGATGAAATGACAGCACTCTTGTAAAAAAGAGATACCACATTATGTCGAAATAATGACCTTTTCATTTACCTGTAAAAAAGAATTGATTGTAAATGGCTTCCATCACATTCTGAGATACTGTGGACTTATCAATTTGTCACTGGGATTTGGCCAAGATTGCAAAACGTAATTGCCATTTCTCACAAAAAAGAGAGAGGTGAGTTGAATTATGTTTACTGCCATCCTGTCCTCTCCTTAAGAGAATTAGGGGTTTTATTTTTAATTTTCTTTTCTTATTTTCTTTTTGCTTTTAAAATAAATTCAGTAGCATATTTCCCCAAACCATGTTTGCAAAGTCATAACTAAATGACCCACAGCAAAACTCTTTAGGGTTAAAATGAAGTAGGATTTATTGTTGCATTCAAAACCCAGGGCAATGGTTCACAGACACATTCACACACATGCATCCAAGAAGGAAAGAAAAAGAAAGCAAAGAAATTACAAGTCATTTAGAATTCAATGTATTGGAATTAGGTCGCATGAATTAGAGAGGGTCCAGTCAGCCAATGTCCAGCAGGAGGTCTTTCAGATAGTTATGCACAGAGTTCTCTTTCAGAGGAGCTCTGATGCAGTCAGATTGCTGGTGAAGATATCATCATTGTAAACTGGGGATTGGCAAACAAAATACAGGACGTTTTTGAGAAATCATACTTCTGAGAGAGATTGAGATCAGAAGCAGGTGTTATTTAAGCTAACTTTATTGGTGTTACAAGCAGACTGACTGAAGAAGAGGTGATAAGGTTGCTTTTTGTTCTGAACATTTCTTGACATTACTGAAGTAGCCAACGTACCCATTGTGTATTTGATAGCAGCCATCTTTATTGGGTTTTGAATTTTTTTTTAGCAAAGGTCACTAAATAGATAGATATGTATTTGTACTGTTTGGACTGAGGGTCCCAATCAAGGAATTCATTGTCAATGGGATTCACCTGGCCCTCATTCCAATCACTACAGTACTAAAGTTAGTTTTTATTCAAGGTGTAATATATTATCCAGACATTGACACTTTCAATTCATTAGACATCACAGGTAATTTATTCTGGATGGAGGTACCGTTCCCTGAATCACGTTAGGAAAATAGCCTTGTATTACAATAATTCAATCTCTTCACTGTACCACAGAATAACAGAATTACCATATATATTTAAGAAAAACAGTGATGCCAAGTTAGCTCATTCTTAACTATTCAATGTGAACCTGTCTAAAAACGTAGGTACCAGTAAATTTCTCAGAGCTAGTTCATGAGTATTTCAAAAGTTCTGGTTCCCATTGAAACACACCAAATCACCACCGGACCCCACTTCCCCACCTTTCCACATCTCTATTATAGCCGAGCATTGCATACTCTTGCCCAAAGTCCTTTAGTAAAGAAATCAACAGTCAAACTTTACATAATAAATTTATCCAACAACACATGCCAAATTACATATAATACTAATCAAGCTCCACTTTCTGTTAGTGCTTGCCCAGTCGAGTAACACACAGTACTGTCCCAGTATGGGCTACATTATGGCTGTTAAAAGACTGCTGACATTCAACAGGGAAGACTCTAGATGGTCTTGTGGGACTCCTTTGAGCAGCTGACCTTGGACTGTATCAGTACAGTATATGGAGTGATGTAGCTTTGCTGACTGACAGGCAACAACTATGGTACTGACAAAAGACAGTGATGAGAACAGAAACTGTGCCATCCTGAGAAAGGACATCAGGATCGTGCACCAGAGAGTTACTGTCATTCCCATGGAATAGAAACTTAGCAATCCTAATAATCCGCTAGAGAACAGATTTGCTGGATTGAGCTGAGTGCTGACATCCACAGCCATGGTAGTCGCAGATTGAACCTGCATGTTACCAAGCCAGACTTGCATGGCAATGAACACCAGGAGAAGATCAGAGAGGCAGCAGTTTCAGCAGCAATGGCATTGCAGCCCAAAGCAGGAAACGTGAGGAGTGAGGGCGGTTCCCTAGTATCAGTGATGGCATTGAGAACAGGCAGCTGAGGTCTCCTGGAGAGCAAGATAGGGGAGGACTCATCAACGACTGCTGAACTTTTAACTCCATTCCTTTATTTTTCTAATTTAAATTAAGAATGGCTTAAATGTTAACTATTACCTTAATTCTTTATTTTTCTACTTATTCTATGAAAGTAATTAATTTTTACTACTTTGTACCTACATTTTTTGTACCTAGGTGCCTTTGTACCTAAGATGGCGCCATATGTGGTGACATTATATACCTTTCACTGCACTCCTGTACTTGAGTACACGTGACAATAAAATATAAATCTAAAGTCTAAATCTGAGCTTCCACTATAGCACTCAGATGTTGAAGAGCTTCTGCTAGTTCTGCAACAGAAGCCGAGATGCAATCAGCAGACCCTGCACTATGGTTGGGTCTGTAAGCAGTGTGTTGGAGCTGTCCACCACTGCCACACTGGAAAGGATGACCTTCAAGCTTTGCCTGAAATCTACTGACATGTTGGAGTCTGACTCCTCGATGCTCCTTGACCATGACAAGAAACAATCTGTAAGCCTGCCAATGCACTAGGTATTTCAATGGGCATTGTCATCATACATTGCTGCATCAATGTGAGTTCATTAAGCAGCAATGCTTGCACTACTTTTGTTGATTTTTCTTCAGCTTTCAACATGCTGCAACTACTTGAGCTTATTGAAAAACTGGAAGACATTGATGCTAATCGTCTTCCCCTACTTTGATGTGGTGATTTTCTTCATAGCAGAATCCAATGGCACAGTAGTTTCTGCGATCTACTCAGAGTCTATAAAATGACCACTGGATCTGCTCAGGGCTGTGTCACAGTACCTTCATTTTTCATCTTCTATACAAGTATTGTCGATCTCAGTATAACAACGCACTAATTTTGAAGAATGACACAAAGTTGGATGGGAGATTAGGCTGTGGGGAGGATGCAGAGATGCTTCAGTGAAATGTGGACAAACCCAGTGAGTGAGCAAATGCATGGCAGATGCAGTTTCGTGTAGACAAAAGTGAGGTTATCCACTTTGGTCCCAAAAACAAAATAGCAGATTGTTATCTGAATGGCTATAATTTGAGGGGCAGGAATGCACAACAAGACTTGGGTGTTCTCAATGCCACTCACTGAAGGTAAGCAAGCTGGGGCATTATGTGGGGAGAATGTGAAAACTCCACACCAGAGGCTATGAATCGAATCCGGGTCCCTGGCACTGTGAGGCAGCAGTGCTAACCATTGAGCCACTGTGCTGCCCTACAAAGACAGGTTGAATCAGTTAGGATTATATTCACTAGAGTTCAGAAGAATTGGGGGGAATCTTATATAAATCAATAAAATTCTAATAGAATTAGATAGGGAAAATGCAGGAAGGATGTTTCCCAATGGTGGGGGAGTCAGAACCAGAAATCACAGTCAAAGGATATGGGGTAAACCATTTAGGACTGAGATGAGGAGAGGTTTATTTATGCAGAGAGAGATGAGTGTGTGGAATTCACAACCACAGAAAGGAGTCAATGCAAAAATATTGCATGATTTCAAGGATTGAGGCTAAAGAAATCAAAGGATATGAGGGAAATGTAGCAACAGGCTGAGTTGGGTGATCAATCATGGTCATAACAACGCCATTGGTGATGGTGACACGGTGGCACAGTGGTTAGCACTGCTGCCTCACAGTGCCAGAGACCTGGGTTCAATTCCCGCCTCAGGTGACTTACTGTGTGGAGTTTGCACATTTTCCCCATGTCTGCATGGGTTTCCTCCGGCTGCTCCAGTTTCCTCCCACAGTCCAAAAATGTGCAGGTTAGGTGAATTGGCCATGCTAATTTGCCCGTAGTGTTAGGTGAAGGGGTAAATGTAGGGGAATGGGCCTGAGTGGGTGGCGGGTCGGTGTGGACTTGTTGGGCCGAAGGGCCTGTTTCCACACTGTAAGTAATCTAACCTAAAAAAAAAACGAATGGTGAGACAGGCTCAAAATGCTAAATGGCCTCTTCATTTCTCTGTTTGTACGCAGATCCTGTTTTTATATTGCTGTTTAAGATTCTCACAGTTGGCTGCAAGTATCAGGTCAAGATGTGGTGCTGCTTCCTCGATGATCTGCTCTTCCTCTGAATTTTAATTCTCATTTATTCACTGGCCGGTCAAGCAACACGCCTTGTAGTTCTGAAAGTATAACGCATGAAGGAAGGTTTGGGGTATAGAAGGCCACTCAGCTAAGATGCAAGAGGCGTATGGCAGCACCACCAGCAGCTTGTACATCACATGATGACTACAGTATTAGAGTGACATAGGTGCATTAGGCAAGAGCATGCCATCATTCTGGATGGTTTCAACAATGCTGGCTACAACACCCTTGGTGATGGCTGCACCAATATTGCTAAGCATCATCTTCTACATGGGACTGAGGACAAGCAGCTTTGCCTGATCCTCACTGGGTTGTTGTTGCTGCATCCTATTATATACATCCTACGAGAAAGAAAGAAAGGTAACAACGTATGTGTTGTAACCTGTTGGGGTGATACACTTTTCACAGCAAAAGCTATGTGCATGTAAGGCTTGCACCAGTGATATGTGAGGGAGAATCATGACAGACATTGCTGATAGACGGAGTGGTGAGTGTGTGCTATTTTGAGCAGTGTTCAGGTTAGTGGTACAGTTAATAGGAAATTAGAATAATGGCATTTGAAGATCATTCATCAACTTTGATCACTGCTGAGGTCACTGAACCCTTACTGACACTAAATATAGATCCTTACCACCAGACTCCTGATAATACCCTTCATGGCTATCTGTTCCCATTGCCTTCACAGTATACAAATGAAGAATCTTGTGCAGAGAGATGACCTCTCTCCTTCTTCCCACGTTCTGCACCAAGTGCTCTGGCTGAGAACCATGGAACTTTAACTCTTAGATGCAGCACCCATTGCTGGGAATAGCCTTGCTTGAATCTAGGCCCCCTGTACAGTATGCAGTCAGTCTTCAGTGTGTTTAATGCTGGGCTGCATGCTACCACCAAACAGATGAGCAGGTAGCACAAACTCTATGTGCTATCCCCATCATCTCAATCAGGCACAGAATAATTGCACATTGCTTTCATGCCCTACTAACAGGCCTTTTTGAGATTTGATTTCCTTGGCTAGATTTAACTCGACATTTAAAATTACTAAAGAGAAATCAGGTAAAATGTTTCAGCTGGTTACTTTTTTGAGAGGATTACCCTTTACATTTGACTGGCATGAAGATTTGATGTAGCTGCCACACCTTTTGAAACTCATTGCAATTGACACAAAGAATATTGA